>NC_061116.1:166634979-166756359 GCF_002878395.1 Capsicum annuum | reverse complement strand
ATTCATGTTGATCACTTCCCACTTCCACATTAATAACTCAATTTCTTAATAGAACACTTTGGGCTTCATGTGCTCAACTTTCACTTGTTGGCACACTATGAACTTGGACACAAAACTAGCGATATCCCTCTTAATATTGTTACACCAATACATCTCCTTAAGTCTATTATACATTTTTGTCAAACTAGGATGACTAATATAATGTGAATCCTGCGCCTCAGTCAAAATCCTTTCTCGCAAGCCATCTACATCAAGAATGCATAATCTTCCTTGGTAATGCAAGGTACCATCGTCACTAATCTCGAAGGCCATCATATTTTTCCTACCTACATCACCCTTGATTCTCATCAAGACAGGATATAACACTTGTTTTTCCTTGATTTCAGCACCAAGAGATGACTGTGGCACCTCTTATACAAACAAACCACTATTTTTGGAGTTTAAAAGGCAAAATCGAAGGCTAGAAAAATAGTGAATATCCTTCACCAATTCTCGCTTCTTCTTGTCCAGATGAGCCAGACTTCCCATGGATAACCTGCTAAGAGCATTAAAATCCACATTAGCTTTACCTGGACGGTAATGATGACTTATGTCTTAATCCTTGAGCAACTCAATCCATCTTCTTTACCTGAGGTTCAACTCTTTTTAAGTAAACACATACTGTAGGATTTTATGATTAGAAAATATATCCATATGAACCCCATACAAGTAGTGATGCCAAATTTTCAATGCAAACACCACAACTAAAAATTCTAAGTCATGAGACTAATAATTCTTCTCATGCACGTTCAACTATCTAGAGGCATAAGCTATCACTTTACCATGCTGCACCAAATCGTAACCAAGCCCCAATTGAGATGCATCATAATAGACTACTAAACCATCAGTGCCTTTAGGCAAGGAAAAGACCAAAGGCAAAGTTAGCTTATACTTCAGCTTCTTGAAACTACCCTCACAAGCATCGGACTATAAAAATTTTACCTTTTTCTGAGTCAACTTAGTTAATAGGGCAGCTATAGAAGAGAAAGTTTCCACAAACCTTCTATAATAACTGGCTAAACCCAAAAAGATCTAAATATCAATTAGAGTCGTGGGTCTAGGACACTTCTTAACCACTGCAACTTTTTGTGGATCTATCATAATCCCTTCACTAGAAAAGATATGACCTAGAAAAGAGACAATGTTCAACTAGAATTCACGCTTCAAAACATGACATACAACTATTGCTTTTTTAGGGTCTGCAACACCATGCTGAGGTGATTAACTTGATCCACCTCGCTCTTAAAGTACACCAAAATATCATCTATGAAGACAATCATGAACAAATCCAAAAACTAATGGGAGACCTTATTCATCAAATCCATGAATATTGTTAGGACATTAGTCAACCGAAAAGACATAAATAGGAACTCAAAATGTCCATACCGGGTATGGAAAGTAATCTTAGGGATATCCACGTCCCTTATTTTTAATAGATGATACCTGGATCAAAGATCAATCTTGGAGAAAAACTTAGCACTCTAGAACTGATCAAACAAATCATCTATCCTTAAAAGATGTTACTTATTATTTATCATAAACTTATTCAACTCCTTGTAAGGGAACAATCATTCTTATGCACGAATAAAATTGGTTCCCCCCACTGGGACATAATAGGACCAATGAAACCTTTGTCAAAACGATCTTTTAATTGATCCTTAAGCATCTTCAACTCAGCTGAAGCCATTCTATATGGGGGAATAGAAGTAGGAAGAATGTCTAAAATAAGATCAATCCCAAAATTAATCTCCCTATCAGGAGGAACACTAGGAAGATCATTAGGAAATACCTTAGGAAATTCATACACCATTGGGATAGAATAAAAATAAAGACCGTTCGAGTTATAATCTTTAACCTGGACAAGATGGTGGAGACACCCTTAGAGATTAATCTTTGAGCTTTAAGATATGATATAAACCTTCACTAAGGATCTAGGGAACCACCCTCCTATTCAATAACTAGCTCATTAGGGATTTAAAGATGACCTTATGATTCTGATAGTCTAGAGAAGTATAGCACGAGTACAACTAATACATCCTAAATATGACATGGAAATCAACCATGTGTAATTCAAACAGATCCACTAGAGTCTGTAGACCACCCACAAATATCACACAACCCCTATAGAATCTTTTAGCCACCATAAAGTCACCCATTAGGGCAGAAATAAAATAAAGTTTGGGATATGTTTAGAACTAAAATCAAAATGCACAACCATAAATGGGGTCACATAAGAGAGAGTGAAACCCTGATCAAGTAAATAGTACATATCATGGGAAAATATTTCAATATACCAGTCATGACATCAGGCGATGCCTAAACTCCTAGCGGGTACTGAGAGCATAACGGCGATTCTGACCAGTGCCAAAGCAAGATGATGCATCCTTTGGTGCCATTGCTGATGAAAATGCAATTGGAACCTTTTTTACCCCCAAAGCAACCTTGGCCACTGAAAAATTCTTAATCATATGCACTGGCTGACCACAGCTGAAGAACTTGCACCTTTTTTCTTTATAGTAACCCCGATATGATAGACTATAAAATATGCAGAGAGTATATGATAGAGTTAACTGGGTCATACTATCCTTAGATTGGGCACCCTATGCCTTAATAATATCGCCACCATGAAAACATGTATCACTTGATGGCTTTAGGTAGGGATCACTAGGCATCGAGTAAGACCAAGAATTGCCCCACTTTTTCTTGGGCCATTTTTTGCCATCCTTACCGCTCTATTATTAGCCACCACCCTGCTTAGAAAATCTAAACTTCTTGATCTTCATCACCCCTATCTTAGCCTACTTCTTTTTCTCTTTTACTACCTAATAGTTGTACATAACCAACCTAGAGATGTCTCTATCCTTGTTCAATGAGGCAATATTACTCTCCAAAATTAAGTCTCAGGATATCTCGGAAGTAAACTTCCTCATTCTAGCCCTAATACTAGAAACTAACTCCAGAGCATATCGTGACAACTGGTGAAACTTTAAGTCATACTCCTGAACTGACATTTTGCCTTGTTTTAGGTTAACAAACTCTTTTTTCTTTGATTTTCTTAACTCCTAAGAAAAGAAGCATTCTAGAAAAGCAGTAGAGAAATCATCCCATAAGGTTGACTTAATATCTTCACCCCTTGACTGCTGCCATTCCTTATACTATTGATAGAGTACATCTTTTGATTAGTAGGCAATAAATTCCATACCCTCAATGTTAGTAGCATGCATAACGTGGAAGAACTTTTCCATCGCATTAATAAAGCCTTCAGAATCCTCCTCAACCTTAATACTAGTAAAGATTGGATAGTTCAACCTCATAAACTGGCTAACCCTTATGGCTTAAGAAGATGGAGAAATAGAAACACCACGCTCATCCAGGAAAGCGACCTACCAAGCCAACATATAGATAGACTAAAAAAACTCACCATAAGTCATATCTGCCTACGGAGCTTAAGAAAGACTAAAGGAAATTGGTGGGACTCCAAGAAAGAAATAAGAAACTGGATCCCTAGACCGAGTCTATACCCCATAAACAGTGCGTGTCCTATTAGAATTGTCCTCGAGTAGGACAAAAGAGTTTTTATGAGCTTTAGATCATCGAGGAGACATGATCTGTAAGACCCCATAAAATTCTAAAGCTTAATATAGTCCTTTTAGCGTGTCAAAGGGGTCCTACACTTAGAAAATTTTAGCTACATTCCAGACTTAGCTTAATTTTAGCCTTCAAAAGTTGGAAAATTTATTTGGCCACCTTAATGTCCTTTAATGGTTTGAATTTTTTTATTCATGATTAGGAAGGTCACTAGGTGTTCCCAGACAAGTTTTGGATTTTTTGGAAACTCGTTTAGATCAAGATTGAAAGTCCAAAATAGTGGACCAACGCAATGTTGGTGTGCTGCGCCGCTAATCGCATTGGTCACCAGTTGTGCAGAATGCCAGAGGCAAAACAACTGAGGCTCGATGCATTCATGATACGCCGCATTGGGTATAGCATCCTAGCCCTAGACACACTACACCACTCATAACGTTGGTGCCCAGTTATTTAGTCATTAAATGTCCGTGTTTTTAAAAGCAAAAGGGTAATTTTCCTATCCCTATATAAGTCTTAAACATGGGATTAAGCCTCATTTACACCAAAATAAACCTTTTTCTCTCAAAATCCTCTCAAGAACACATTAGGGTTTTCAATTGCGGATCCAAGTTCAAGCAAATTTCTTCATGAATCATCAAGAATCTTCCATCTAAGGTATGCATAGTGTTCATTTGTGGACTCCTTTCATCCATGAAGCCCAAGAATCATGTTTTAAATTACGAAATGTGATATTCATTTTATGAATTGAATTATGTTCATGTGTTGTTGTTGTATGAATTCCAAGATGGAACCTTTATTATGTCTCAATGAAATTACGCTAATATGTGGACTAAAATCATGAAATTGGATTGAATTGCAAAGTAAGGTTGTATTAAATTCATGATCATGCCTAAGCCTTAAATCATGCAACCTAAGTATTTGATAAAAATGTCTAGGAGAATAGAAATTATGCTTGATAGTTAGACTATGACCCAAGTTAAGAGTGTATGTGTTCCCCTAAGTTTAAAATAATTTCCATGAGAATTGTTGTGTAATGCAATTGTGTGATGATATAATCATGATATTAAAATGATGAAGTTAAGACATGATCACGTGCATTCTAACCTATATACATGATTATGAAAACCATGTGCTTCATAAAATATTCCCTAATGTCGTAGTATGAATTGTTGATGTTAGCCATATATTCAAGTAAGTCATATTTTGTCAGTTTCCTTCTATCGAGTCCAGGAGGTACTTGTACCCAAACAATATAGTTGTGTACCTAGACCCAGTGTCATGTTTCATGATATCATCAGTCAAGCCATGACCTATAGAACTCAGTCAGTCATATGACTAAGGAGATCTCAGTAAATTTAGAAATCTCAATCATATTTTGTTAGTCAATGAAACTCTATAAAATTAGTCTAGTCCAGTTAAGTTAATTACATTCATGTCTATTCAAAATGGAGTAGGAATTATCACCGAGCGAACCCAAGGAAGGTAACTTACCTATTATATGAGGGTGTAATTCTTAAAAGCAATCCTTGTGTTCCTGAACTATGTAGCCAGCGTAGGTTGAGACATCATAGCCTATTATATGATGGTAGATGATGTGGCTTAACCTGTTATATGAGGGTTCCAACCATTCATGCTAGTGTTACCTATTATATGAGGGTTACTCACAGATTGTCCTTACTAGTGGTGCGGTATTAATACCCTTCAAATTAGGATTACAAATTGGACCCCAACTCAGCTATATTGTGATTATTTGGGGCATATCGGTTAGATAACTACTTCCTAAAGTTTCATTTATAGAATTAGGACTGTCAGATATAGTCATTCAGTCTAAGTAATAAAACTCTGATAGTTCTATAGAATTCAGGACTGTCACCTATAGTCATCTCAGAACAATACAAAACTCAACTAGTTTTTTTAGAACATAGACTGTCAGATATAGTCGCTCAGTATTAGTTGTATCAGTTCTACCAGTTATCTCAGTCATATCAGTTATGTCAGTAATCAGTAACTAACGTGATAAGTAATCAGTTTTAGGACTGTCAGATACAGTAAATTAGACCAGTTCTTCATAATTAGAACTATTAGAAACAATCATTCCTCTATTAGTAATATACCATTAGTTTCCCAGTTTTAGTAGACTCAGTTATTGGTATTAGTAAATCCAGATATTAGTAAATCAGTACTCAAAACTCAGTACCAAGTATCAGTATGATCTTAGTTATAGTTACTTATTCATGTATGTATTCTCACGTTTATGTTATAAAGTTTTTTTGTATTGATCATGCATATGAACCCTTGCATTTAGACTACCTTACATGCATACCAGTACATTCAATCATACTAACACATTTGTGGTATGGTGTTTTACTTTATGCTATAGGTTAAGAAGCATGAGCTCCAGAGCATCAGTAGCATTCTAGTATCTAGTAGTCAGAGTAAATAGTGATTCCTCATCCTCCGAAGACATGATCATTACTTTGTCATTTCAGTACTTAGTTCATTTCAGTAGTTGGAATTAGTTGGGGACATGTCCCATCAACTCCTTATTCAGACAGTTTAGAGAATTTCAAACTGTTTATTTTAGTTTTGGGTATTTCTATACCCCATTTAAACATTGTTTTATCATATTTTATGTTTCAGATTTGACCCTTGTGGCCTTATAGCTTATGTTTCTAAATTTATATAGGTATATTATGTAGTGTTCAGGTACAGATATCAGTCATGGGTAAGCTTGTAGTTCTTTGAGGTCATGAGCATCATGTAGTATTCCAGGTACCAGATTCGGGGCGTTACAAACTTGGTATTAGAGCATAAGATTCAAAAGTGTCCTAGGAAGTCTAAAAAGCCGCATCTAGTAGAGTCTTGTACATGGGTGTGTTGTGCACCACACTTTTGTGCGGGGGGCTATAAGATATTTTAGGAATAGTTTCCCTTCTTTCAGTATTCATGTTGTGCAAGTAAGCATTAGCTCAAGTTGAACTCTCAGTTTAATTCGCTCCTTTCTTTCACTATAGAATATGTCTCCCAAAAGGACTAACGATAGAAGGACCAAGAACTATTTGGTACTTCTACCCATCTAAGTAGATTCCTTGGACGATTATGTCTTTTATGTAGAATTCAGCATTGACTCTCTTACTATATCCTATTTAATAGTAGCTCAGAGCAATCAACAGGCTATTGTCCCACCCTGGCACGTAATTTGCACCCAGCAAATCGAGGTAGGAAGGTATAGTAAGAAAGAAAGAAAGAGAGAAAATAAGAGAGCTAGAATAGGCAGCCTCAATTTCTACCAGCCTAAGTCTGAGGGTGGTAACCACTTTTTGTTCCACCTAAAGTTTTCTGTTCCAGTTCCTTCCTTGGCCAGTACTCCAGTCCCTAAATTGGGTCTTAAACCTCAGGGCAGTGTTAGTAGTTCCCAAAGCCATCCTCTTTGTCAGACTTCTGGTAAGTATCATAAGGGCATATGTTGAGCTGGCAGTGATATATGTTTCGAATATAGAAAGTCGGTTCATAAAGTATGATACTATCCTAGGCTCAATCCTCGAAGCCAGCATTATCATTCTTTTGCTTAGTGCGGTTGCTCGTATCAGCAGGGTGCCTCCTCCAGCTTCTTCAGTGGGTAATTCCCATACAGATTCGATGATCTTCAGCCCCAAAAAAATCAGGAAAGTCCTTCTAATGCAATCACTATCAATGTTAAGGTCAAACCAAGTGTCAATAGGACCTTTATTAGTCTCTGACCTAGTGTGTCAATTTATCATAGCCCAACAGATATACAAGCATTGTTTGGTTATGAAATCTAAAAAAGAGTTAGGCCTTCAGATTCCAATAGTAGTGTCGGCATATATAGGAAAGCAGTAAGGGAAAGACGATTCCTGCCCCACATTTATCTTAGTGTAAAGTTTTGTACTTCAGTTAGTGTCATGCCTTCACATATTTTACATCTCCATTCCATGAACCCAACTTATATTCATATGTTTTACATCTCCGTTCCATGAACCCAGCCTATATTCACACGTTTTCCATGGAATCATGTACGATTCTAGTTCCCAGTATAAGAAGTTTAGTTTTACTCCCTTAAGAAATCCAATTCATGACCCATAAATACATATAACTCAAAAATCCAGCCATGCAGCTCATGACTCATGTACACATGTCACACTTTATAGTATACTCAAATTCCATAAATCATGATACGCTCCTACTGATCAGTTAAATCCAGGATATTTTATGTATCCACTACATCCTTAGTTCAGACCTTTTGGGTAAATCCAAGCTATTGATATTATATTCCTCAGGCCTCAGCCATGTATCAAGTTTAGTTAGTATCTATTCATGCTTCAGGTCCTCCTGATTTAACCCTTCAGTAAGATCTCTTTGTGAAAATAGTGTAGTTATAAGTAATTGCTTAGAAGGGAGAGAGTAAATATTTTATGTTAAGAAAAATTGTTGAATGATTATGTTACCCAAGGGTGTAGTAATAAAGATAGGCTTGAATGTCATGTTAAGTGTGCAAGTAAAGGGCTAGCAAGAGGTTGAATCAGAAGTTGGGAAAGTACAGAGTGAGAGTACACTTTTAGATCCTCGACTTATGCCAGTCTTCATTGCATAACTATCAAAATTTAGTTGCCATCTCAGTTATAGTTTCAGCATTCAGTACTTAGAAATCAGTGTTCAGTCTCAAAATTAAGTACTTCAGTATCAGTCTAAACCATAGTTATCAATGTTCAGTTATCAGAACTTGGCATTTAGTTCCAGTATGAATCCTAGTTATAGTGTCAGCTTCAGTTCAGTAATCAGATCAGAAACTCAGTTCAGTTCCAGGCTTGCTTGACCATAGCATACAGTTGTCAGATACTTTGTTATTAGTATTTTAGTACCTCAGTCTATGAAATGTTTCCAAATCATTTTGTATACTCTGTCTTGCATCCATAATTAATACATATTTCATGAAATTCATGCTTAGTTACTTTATGATACCCAGTCAGCCATTAACTTCTATGTATAATACTCTATAGTTTTACTCCAGCTATTCAGACCAAGTACAGTTCAGTCTTACACACCCAGTATTCAGCTGTCATCTATCCAATCAATCAGATATGTAGTACATTTATGCACTCGTGTTCAGCACCCATGTGAATCTTTTTAGTAATCTTATTTGCAGTGCAAGAGGCTTAGTCATTTCATCTTAAATAGTGTTCATAGGCCTCAACTCATCTTACCAAACTTTAGCCATGTAATGATTTTCTCATTCAGCTATCTTATTTAGACAAGGACAAGATTTCTTTGCGCCCTAAAGCCGCTAGAAATCTATTAAAAGAGTGTTAGAGAAAAGGCTCTAGTCGACTATAATCTTTCAGTATGAGTTAGTCTATAAAACCAGTAGTAATTCAGTTTAGTAGTCAGACAGAAAAGTTTTCATGGTTTGGGTTCTTGTCCCTTCCATCTAGACGTAATATCCAAAGTATCAAGGATATAACCATTATAAGGTGAACTAAGTAGATAGACGTAAGCTCAGCTCAGTTCATGTATCATGTTTCAATTTCAGATCCCAGTTATTCAGTTAAGACTCAGTTCGTAGATGCCTTGTGCATCACTTCAGCATCCCCAGCATATCATCCAACTTAGTATTCTTTGAAAGACATAGTGTCCCAAGGGGCAGATACACTATAATCCCCCGAACTTTCATAACATGAGCATCTCATTCTCTCTTTACATAATAAATCCAGTTTGGAGTAGGGGATACTCAAAAGTTAACCCTCAAGTTCTAATCTCAGCCATGATCCATGTATTTAGAGGCTTGATTTAGTTCATGGTATTCAATTTATGGATTAAGTTCTAGACTCAATTTTTGTCATCCGTTACAGACTCAGCTATGTTCTTATGTTCCTATTTATCCGTGTTTAAGATTAGTGACTATGTGTATCATAAGATCTTTCCCATTAAGAGAGTGAAGCGGTTCGAAAAGAAGGGATAGCTCAGTCCCCAATATGTTAGTCCCTTCAAAAATTATCAGTCGTTATGGTAAGATAGCTCATAAGCTCGAGTGGCCTTCAGATCTAGCCTCGGTTCATCTAATTTTCTATGTCTATTTGCTCAAGAAGTGTATAGGTGAGCCGATAGTTGTAGTCCCTATTTAGAGTATAGATGTTCAGAACAGTCTCTCTCATGAGAAAAATCACAGCCAAAATCCTAGACTACCAGATTCACAAACTGAGGAACAAAGAAGTCCCTCTAGTCAAAGTTCCTTGGCGGAATTAGTCCATTGAGGGAGCTACTTGGGAAGCAGAAGCAAACATGCATACCAAGTATCCGCACCTCCTCTCCACTAATTTAGACTCAATCTAAGATAAAAACTTTCCTTAAGCTTACCCAGTTTACATGTTCAGTTTCATTACTAACTTGGTATGTAGTTTCATGCTCAGAATTTTGTTATAAACTTGGTACTAAGTACCATTGTATAATCAGTCATGCATCATGCTAGTTACGTATTTATGGATCAGATATGTGTTCTCAGCATGAGAAAATCTAGCTTTTCAGAACACTCAATCATGCATTCACGAATAAGTTACACATGCATCAGATATGTATGCTAAGTATGATCTATTCAGTTATCAGTCATGTCAGCCATGAAACAATGTTCCAGTCGTTCAAGCTTAGTATGTGTTTTAATCTATCATTTCTCCCCTCTCAGTCAGTCTTATTCGAGGATAAATGTTCTCAAGGGGGAGATATTGTAAGACCCCATAATATTCTAAAGCTTAATACAGTCCTTTAAGCGTGTCAATGGGGGTGCTAGACTTAGAAACTTTTAGCTACATTCTAGACTTAGCTTAATTTTGGCCTTAAAAAGTTGGAAAATTCATTTTGTCACCTTAATGTCCTTTAATGGTCCAAATTTTTATTGATTGATATCAGGAAGGTCAATAGGTGTTCCTAGATAAGTTTTGGATTTTTTGAAAAATCGTTTAGATTAAGATTGGAAGTCCAAAACTGTGGAACAACAAGATCTTGGTGTGCCACATCGCTAATCGCATTGGTCACCAGTTGTGAATACTAATAGAGCCAAAGTAACTAAGGCTCGATGCATTCATGGCGCGCCGCATCGGGTATAGCATCGCAGCCCTCGATGCACTGCGTCACTCATAGCGTCGGCACCCATTTATTTAGTCATTAAATGTTCGCATTTTTAAGGGAAAAAGGGTAATTTTCCCAACCCTATATAAGGCTTAAACATGGGATTAAGCCTCATTTACACTAAAATACACCATTTTCTCTCAAAATCCTCTCAAGAAGACATTAGGGTTTTTAATTAGGGATCCAAGTTCAAGCAATTTCTCTGTGAATCATCAAGAGTCTTCCATCTAAGGTATGCATAGTGTTCATTCATGGACTCCTTTATTCCATGAAGACCAAGAATCAAGTTTTAAATTATGAATTGTGATATTCATTCTATGAATTGAATTATGTTCATGTATGGTTGTTGGAAGAATTCCAAGATGGAACCTTTATTATGTCTTCATTATTTTACGCTAATATATGGATTGAAATAATAAAATTGAGTTGAATTGCAAAGTAAGGTTGTATTAAATTCATGCTCATGCCTAAGCCTTAAATCATGCAACCTAAGTGTTTGATAAAATGCCTAGGAGAATAGAAATTATGCTTGATAGTTAGACTGTGACCCAAGTTATGAATGTATGTGTTCCCCTAAGTTTAAAATGATTTCCATGCGGATTGTTGTGTAATGGAATTGTGTGATGATATAATAATGTTATTAGAATGATAAAGTTAAGACATGATCATGTGCAGTATAACCAATATACAAGATTACGATAACCACATGCTTCATCAAATATCCCCTATTGTCATAGTATGAATTATTGATGTTGGCCATGTATTCAAGAAAGTCATGCTTGATTAGTTTCCTTCTATCGAGTCCTGGTGGTACTTGTACCCAAAAAATATAGTTTTGTACCTATAGGCAGTGTCATGTTTCACGATATCCTTAGTCAAGCCACGATCCATAAAACTCAGTCAGTCATGTGACTCAGGAAATCTCAGTAAATTCAGAACTCTCAGTAGTATTCTGTCAGTCAATGAAACTCCATGAAATCAGTCAAGTCCAGTTTAGTTAATTATGTTCAAAGTCTATTCATATGGGAGTAGGACTTAGCACCGAGTGAACCTAGGGATGGGAACTCACCTGTTATATGAGGGTTTGATTCTTAGAAACAATCCTTCTGTTCCTGAACTACGTAGCCAGTATAGGTTGAGACATCATAGACTATTATATGAGGGTAGATGAGGTGGCTTAACCTATTATATTAGGGTTCCCACCATTCTCAATAGATTTACCTATTATATGAGGGTTATTCACAGATTGTCCTTACTAGTGGCACAGTATTGATACCCTTCTAATTTGGGTTACAGATTGGACCTCAACTCAGCTATATTGTGATTATTTAGGGCATATCGATTAGATAACTACTTCTCACAGTTTTAGTGATAGAATCAGAAATGTCAAATACAGTCATTCAGTCTCAATAATAAAACTCAAATAGTTCTACAGAATTTAGTACTGTCAGATACAGTCAACTCAGAATAGTACGAAATTCAGTTAGTTCCATCAGAACATAGACTGTCAGATACAGTGGCTCAGTATTAGTTATATCAGTTAAACCAATTATTTAAGTTATATCAGTTATGTTAATTATCAGTAACTCACATTACCAGTAATCAGTTTTAAGAATGTCAAATACAGTCAATCAGACCAGTTATTCATAATCAGAACTATTAGAAAAAATCATTCCTCTATCAATAATATTTCATCAGCTCCCTAGTATTCAGTACACTTAATTATTGGTATCAGTAAACCCAGATATTAGTAAATCAATATTTAGAACTCAGTACCCCGTGTCAGTACGGTCTCAATTACAGTTACTTGTTCATGCATGTATTCTCACATTCATGTTATACAGTCATTTAGTATTGTTCATGCATATGAACCCTTGCATTCAGCCTACCTCATATGCATACCGGTATATTCAATAGTTTTGATGAATTTGCGCTATAGTGTTTTACTTTACGCTATAGGTTCAGAAGCACGAGCTCCAGATCATCAGTAGCATTCCCGTATCCAGTAGTCAGAGTTAGCAGTGAGTCCTCATCCTTTGAGGATATGATCATTACTTTATCATTTTAATACTTAGTTTATTTCAGTAGTTGAAGTTAGTTGGGGATATGTCCTATCAACTCCTTATTTAGATAGTTTAGAGGCTTTCAGACTATAGTATAATCAGACGGTTTATTTCAGTTTTGGGTATTTCTATACTCTATTTAAACATTCTTTTATCAGATTTTATGTTTCATATTTGAACCTTATGGCCCTACAGCTTATGTTTCTGTATTTATATACGTATATTATGCGGTGTTCAGGTACAGATATCAGTCATGGGTTAGCTTTTGGTCTTTTGGGGTAATGACCACCGTGTAGCATTACGGGTACCAAATTTGGGGCGTTACTAACTTGGTATTAGAGCCTAAGGTTCAATAGTGTCCTAGGAAGTCTAAATATCCGCATCTAGTAGAGTCTTGTACATGGGTATGTTATGCACCAAGCTTATGTGCAGGGGGCTATGAGATGTTTTAGGAACAGTTTCCCTTCTTTCAGTATTTATATCATAAAAGTGAGCCTTAGCTCAAGTTGAAATCTCAGTATAATTTGCTCCTTTCTTTTATTATAGAACATGTCTCCCAAAAGGACTAATAAAAGGAGGACCGAGAACCAGTCGGTACTTCCATCCGTCCAAGAAGATTCCCTGGATGAGCATGTTTTACATAGTGAATTCAGATTTGACTCTTTTACAATATCCTATTTAGTAGTAGCTTAGAGAAATAAGCAGGCCATTATCCCACCCAGACATGTGATTCACACCTAGCAGATCAAGGTGAGAAAGCATAGTAAAAATGAATGAAAGAGAGAAAATTAGAGAACTAGAACAGGTATCCTCAATTTTAACAAACCTAAGTCAGAGGGCGGTAACCACTTTCAGTTCCACCCAAAGTTTTCAGTTCCAGATCCTTCCTTGGCCAGTACTTCATTCCCTGAATTCAAAGATAGGACACAGGGTCCTAAACCTCAGGAAAGTGTTAGTAGTGCCCGAAGCCATCCCTTTGTCAAACTTAAGGTAAGTATCATAAGAGATTATGCAGAGCCGACAGTGATATGTGTTTTGGATGTGGCTAGTCAGGTCACAAAGTTCGATACTATCCTAGACCCGTTCCTTAAAGCCAGCATAATCATTCTTCAGCTTAGTCCGTTTGCCCAAATCTGCAGGGTGCCTTATCCAGCTCCATCAGTGGACAATGCCCAAATAGATACCATGCCCTTTAGCCCCGACAGAATCAGGAAGGTCCTATTAATGCGGTCACTATCAACATTGAGGTCAGACCAAGTGTTAACAGGACCTTTTTCAGTCTTCGCCCTAGTGGGTCAATCTATCATAGCAGGATAGATATACAGGTACTGTTCGGTTATGAAAGCTCAGAAAGAGTCAGGGTTTTAGATTCTAGTAGTAGTGCCGGCATGTATAGGAAAGCAGTAAGGGAAAGACGATTCTTGACCCATTCTTATCTCAGTGTAAAGTTTCATACTTTAGTCAGCATGATGCCTACACATGTTTTACACCTCCATTCCATAAACCCAATTTATATTCACACTTTTTCCATGGAATTATGTACAATTCTAGTTCCCAGCACAAGGAGTTAATTTTTACTCCACTCAGCAATCCAAGTCATGACCCACAAATGTAGAAAACTCCAAACTCCAGTCATAAAGCTCATGACTCATGTACACGTGTCATGATTTATAGTATTCTCAACTTCCATGACTTATGATGCACCCCTACTGATCAGTTAAATCTAAGATATTTCATGTATCCACTATATCCTCAATTCAGAACTTTTGGGTAAATCCACTATATCGATTTTCACTTTGGATGCTCTCTCATAATGCTATCTCAATATCATCATCTTCAATTCTACCTCTCTTTCTCTTTTTGTTCTTTTTTTCTTTCTTCCTAGGTTTTTTTTTCAATGACCTAGATATTTTCAAGCACTTCTTCAAACTGGATTTCTGGAATCACAGGCATGGGGTATACCATCCTCTCAACTAG
The DNA here is from genome assembly GCF_002878395.1 of Capsicum annuum. Lineage (NCBI taxonomy): Eukaryota > Viridiplantae > Streptophyta > Magnoliopsida > Solanales > Solanaceae > Capsicum > Capsicum annuum. The sequence continues at coordinate 166,741,555 of NC_061116.1, read as the reverse complement.
CTTATTAACAATTTCTTGCAGCTCATGTACCTTAGATTTTACTCCTTTTATATCTAGGGCCTACAGACCTTTAAGTTGCCGAGTGCTTTGCCACTCAAAAATATCAAGTCGGTCCTATATTATTTTTTTTTAATCTTTTAGTATCTTTTCAACCCAGGGTTTCACACCATTCTCCATCAATCTCACCTTTTCTTTAACAGTTCTTAATTTTTTCATAGTTTTATTTAAACTATCTGGGAAAAATGACACATCCTGCTAGTGTGAATCTGGGTGATGATGGACATAGGGCTGGAGCAGGTGGTGAAATAAGAGTACGAGCAGGAATCGCTTCAGCCGCAGGTTAGGGTTTAGTCTGCTCATGCTCAACAGGTGTGTTATCTGTCCTAGTAGCTTCTACACTTTTTCCTCTATTTTACATTGGCTATGCTAGTAATGCAACCCCTTTCTAGCCTGCCTGGTCATGGGTTTTTCTATATCCCGAATCAACCCCAAATCATTACTAGTCTCTGACTCAATGTATATCTCCACATTCGCCTCTAAGAAAATCTGCGTCAACAAATATGGGAATGCCAGTATCATAATTTCACTGCCTACTGCTCGATCACATATTTTTGTCAAGCTGAAATGAGCAACATTGAACTCGTTACCCACTATGAGCCCTGCTATTAGGGCTATGCGAATTGGACTAAGCACATTGTCTCGAGTAGTGGGACACAATCTATGTTGAGCCAACATCCACCGTGCCTTAGCCTCAAAACTCAGAGTCTATTTTTCAATCTACTGTGAGGTCACTCCTGGGACACCTACCACTTAACTAACTTCTTCCCCATTTATAGCAATCAAACTTTCTATCCACCGAAAGTCTATCACCTTATCTTCCGACCCCATTTTCTTTTTGTAACTTTATACATTTTATCCATGTAGTACTCAATTTTAGTTATGTTCACTGGTGGCTAAAAGTTAGTTCCATGCAAGAAATCTTAAAAGAGTTCTCGGGGAAATGTTCACCCAAACTCCATAAATGGTCAAGATGTGATCGGTTCACCACCCTTCCACAAGTGTCCCTATTGGTAATGCCTTTGTAATTCACCTTTTATGAAGAAAAAACTCCCGCACCAATGGCAAACTGAATATACCTGATGCTAAGGTCATCCAATGAAATTTATACTATTAGAATATAGCAGCAAAACCAGGTATCTTAGAATTACCTACTGTAGTTAATATTTTTTCAAGGTATATCCCTGTCCTTGCATTACCTGTAGTTGGGTTTACCTCAAACCTTGCATTATTTGTTTCCTATATTCTGGGGTACTCCTATCATTCAACGATGGGCACCAGAGCAGGTTCAATGGACAATTGTATTTGGTGTAGTGATGATGATTATTGAACAACAGTAGGAGTAACAACATCCTCCTCCTCACTTCTATTCTTCGATTCCACCTTGTAGGAGTTTGACTCTTCCGCGCCTGCATCATTATCATATTTTTCTTCTTCATCATTATTGTCATCGTTAGAAGAAGATAGTGAGTATGATAGGGAAGTTCTTAGATTTTTCATTATTGTCCCCTTTGGAGGTGTGTCCTCTTCTGTAACTATTTTCTTTCCCCGAGGTCTTCTTTCCCTTGGATATGCCTTCCTCTTCAGTGGGTATTCTATAAGGTCATCTCTTGACTTAGCAATTTCCTTGTTTCTCAGTTAGTAATAAAACTTGAGGGCTAATTTCTTTTTAATGTCTTCTTTGGGGTTTGGTTAGATGCTGAGTCACCTTTAGGAGCCATGAGTACCTGATTGCATCAAACCAATTAGTGAGATTTTATGAACAAGAAAGAAAATGAGAAACTTTGGTCTTATTGTACATGAACTACACTACTTATGACTAGGGGTATGAGTCATGACCACTGTGTACGACTCGTATCAATGAGTGATACGATAAATAGTAGATAAGTTAGTGTTTACTGGTGAGGTTACGAGTCCTCATAACAAGTCATAAGGTTAGCTTATGACTCATTACCAACACTCATAAGCTAACCAGAAACATATTGTACTATGCATAACTAACCCTAGTCAATACAAATTCTGCATATGAGTTATAGGGATCGTTTACAAATCACATGGTTGAGTCATAACAATACCAGAACCCACACTCTTCTAATCATCCATGTAATCAATGGTTATCAGTCTTGTGACGACCTATTACCTATCATTATAAGTCTTTAGGAGCCCCGTAGCCACTATAACAGGAGGGATTATCCTGAGTTGGTCCAAACATTCAATCCCACATTATATTACACACTTTACTACCCCTACATTCATTTTAAAATAGACTATTAAGGTACAAAGTTTAAGTGCATTTCCATTATCACTACGTAGCACAATTTATCAAGAAATAAGGTTTTATTACTTTTGTATGCACATGTTTGACTTAAGAAATCCTTAAACCTCAAACCATTTTCGAATTTAACTTGATACATAAACTTTGATGCATATCACTTACTTGATTTGTTGAGGTTTTGGGTTTCTTGAGTTCATATGAGTTTGCGCCCTATTTCTTGATGAATTATCAAATTTTGGGAGGAATAACTTGTTTGATTTGATGATTTGAAGTTAATTTGGTGTCCTTATAACCTAGAAATCATTACAAATATAGAGAGTTTTCTTTGAAATGTCGAATTCCTGATTTGGGTGCCCCACCTTTTTTTAAAAGCCAATCTGGATCAAGTTGACCCACGACCCCTGAGCTGTCAAGCTTGGTTACGAGTAATGCATACGACTCTAACAAATTTTTATGGGTATCATACTCCCTGTATAATGACTTGGGATCTTACCTGGGTCTAGAGTCATTACGGTTCAAGGTAATGAGTCAAAACTAGAGGTTACGACTCATTTTGAGAGTCGTAATGACTCCAGAAACCACTTACCTGAATGTTATCTAAGTTCCAGGTCCTTATGACTACTATTCATGATTTGTATTATTTGGTTATGACTTGTGAAGAGTCAGTATGACTTGATTTCTACAAATTCTGGCTAACTCCTACAATCTTCAATCCTACACATTAAACACACATATTATCCTATAATTTGTTAAGTACAAAATATTGGTTACCTCCCACACAACGCTTGATTTAACATTACGCTACTATGTTGATAAGTTGGATACTTAGAATTTACTAACTAGCCTCATGGATTTCCTCCCATGTAGCTCTTGATTTAACGTCGCGGCATGATGCCATTGCCTTGGTTATGCAGTCTTCACCAAGGTCTATTTCAAGTACCACTTTAAGTTCTCAGTGTTACCCATGTAGTGCTTTACCCTTTTCCTATTTACTTTGAACGGGGCTTCACCATCATGTTTTAACTCTAAGGAACCATATGGAAACACTCTCACCATAGTGAATGGACCATACCACCTTGACTTCAGCTTTCCTAGAAATAAGCAAAGTCTTGAGTTATATAGCAATACTTGGTCACCTTGCTCAAATGTTCTTTTCTTGATTTTGCAATCATAATGCATCTTAATCTTCTCTTAAAGTATAGAAATCTTATAAGCATGGAGCTAGAAGTCATCCAACTCATTCAGCTTACTATTCTTATTTTTGTTGTATCCTTCCACTCAAAGTTCAACTTCTTCAATGCCTACAGTGCTTTATGTTCAAGTTCAATAGGTAAGTGACATGCCTTCCTATACACCAAATAATATGGATAAACACTTATGGGAGTCATGAAAGCTGCTTGGTAGGCCCATAATGCATCATATAACTTTATTGATTAATCAGTCCTATCAACATTCACAGTCTTTGCCAAAATGGACTTTATCTCTCTGTTAGACACCTCAACCTTCCTACTAGTCTGTAGATGGTAAGGCATTTCCACCTTATGCTTTAGTCCATACCTATTAAGTAGACTCTTAAATAGGAGTTTTTAGAAATATGACCCACCATCACTAATGATTGCACATTCAATGCCAAATCGAGAAAAGATATACTTCATCTAAAAGGCCATGACACTTTTTCCTTCATTATTGGTGAGCGCAACTGCTTTCACCCATTTTGACACATAATCCACCGCCATAAGAAGGTACTTAATACCAAAGGAGCTCATAAAGGGTCCCATGAAGTCCACACCTCATACATCAAACAACTCCAATTCTAAAATAGGGGTCACTGGGAGTTCATGGCTCCTAGAGATATTACCTTTGCACTGGCACTGGTCCCAGGCTGAAGTGTAGTCATTAGCATCATTGTATATTGTAGGTCAGTAGTACCCACATTGTAAGATTTTGTAAACTATGTAGGTTTCTCCATAGTGACCCCTAACTAGAGATGAATGACAAGCCTTAAGGATGCTCATCACTCTACTTCTAGGATAGATCTACGAATTACCCCATCCTCACAGATTCAGAATAAGTAAGGTTCATCCCAGAAGAACTTTCTTACCTCATGCATAAATTTCTTTCTTTGTTAGAAGGATAGATCTTCTTTGACAAAATCACTTTTTAGATAATTTGTATAGTCAGCAAACCATGAAATTAGATCTTGATAAGTAGACAATACCTATATGTATAGAAAACTATCATCAATTTTGATCCCATCTTAAACTTTCTGCATCACTTCCTTCTCAAGTCTAGACAAGTGATTTGCAACTTGATTCTCAATGCCTTCCCTGTCCTTGACCTTAAAATCAAACTCTTGCAGCAAAAGGAACCATATAATTAATCAAGGTTTTGCATCCTTCTTCGACATCAAATACCTCAATGCTACATGATCAGTTTGCACTATTAACTTCGTCCTGATCAGATAAGATAAAAATTTCTCAAAAGCAAAAACCACTGCTAATAACTCCTCTTCAGTAACTGTGTAGTTCTTTTGAGTAGGGTTTAATGCCTTGCTGGCATAGTAGATTTGATAAAGAATCTTTTTCCTTCTTTGGCCTTAGACAACACGTAAGGCCACTTATCTTGTATCACACGTGATCTCAAATAGCAAGGACCATTCAGGGGAAACGATGATAGAAACCTTCATCAACTTCTCTTTTAGGCATTCAAAAGCCTTTAAGCATTCTTCATCTAAATTAAATTTAACCTATTTCTCGAGAATCTTACAAAGAGAGTTGGCAATCTTTGAGAAATCCTTGATGAATCATCTATAAAATCCCACATTACCTAACAATCTCTCAATACCCTTCACAGAAATTTGTGGAGGTTATTTCTTGATTACTTTAATTTTAGCTCTATCTACCTCTATAACCCTTTTCAAAATCTTGTGCCCAAGCACAATGCCTTCTCTAACCATGAAATGGCACTTCTCCCAATTAAGTACCAAATTGCATTACTCACATCTACGAAGAGAATTTGCCATGTGAACAAAGCAGTCAACAAAAGAATCACCGACTACCAAAAACTCATCCATGAATACTTCGATAGTGTATTCTACCATGTCAGAGAATATTGACATCATACATCTCTGAAATATGGCTGAAGCGTTACATAACCCAAATGGCATATACCTTAATACAAAGGTCCCATAAGGACAAGTGAAGGTCATCTTCTCTTGATCTATAGGTGCAATAGTGATTTGGTTATATCATGAATAACCATTTAGAAAATAATACCACCCCTTGCCCGTAAATTTGTCAAGTATATAATCCATAAAAAGCATAGGGAAGTGGTCCTTCTGAGTCCATGTATTCAGTTTCCTGTAATCCATACACACTCTTCATCCTGTGACTGAACTCATTGGCACTAGCTCATTGTTTTCATTAGTCACTAGAGTAACACCTCCTTTCTTCAAAACACATTGTACAGGACTGACCTACTTGCTATCATCAATGGGATAAACTATAAAACATCTAACACTTGATTATGTCTTTCTTCACCACCTCATGCATAGGAGGATTAACTCATCGCTGATGTTCTATACTTGGAACACAATCCAGTTCTAGTTGGATCTTGTGAGTATAAAAACCAGGTGGGATACCCGCATTATTTGTAATGGACGAGTCAATGTCCCTCTTGAATCTATATAGCATTGATAATAAAGTTTCCACTTCTATTTGTATCAAGTCAGCTGCAATGATTACTGGTAAAGTATTGTCGGCCCCTAAAAATGCATATCACAAATGAGAAGAGAGGGCCTTCAACTCTAAGACAGGTGACACCTCAATAAACGAGCGAGCAAGTGGAGTGGTTCTAATATTTAGATACAGATCAAGCATCTTTGGTCCAAAACTAGAAGAACCATTTCCATAAAGCGCACCTATCATCTCATCATAGTCATCAATTCCATCACTATTGAAGTTCATAATCTGCTGCTAAGGCTTTAACATATAACCTTACGTTAATAAGAACAACCATGGGACCAACATCTACATCATCAATGGTGTCTATTATAGAAACAACTCTCATATCATTCGATTGTTATATTGAATGAAATACATTGAAGATTACCTGCTCATTTTTGAGTATGAACCTTATCTGTCCCAATTTCATATCAACTAATGCTCTAGCTATAGCTAGGAAAGGTCTGTATAAGTTGATAGGGATTTGGAAGTCCACCTCATAATCAAGTATCATAAAGACAGTTGGGAAGATGAAAGATGCCACCTTTACAAACACATCACATAGAATACCAATTGCATATTTCACCATTCGGTCAACTATTAATAATCTTATTGATATTGGTTTGGGTGATCCCAACCCCAACTGCTTAAACGCTTCCAACGACACGAGAGTAATACTTGCTCCTTGATCATGCCCGAGCAAAGTTGAAAGACCCAATAGTGCATAGGATGGTGAGGGCTCCAAGGTCTTTCTTCTTCTCTACTAATAATCTTGAGGCAAAATCAGTACAGTAATGAACATTATCGGGAGGATCAGAGCTCACCTTCTATTTTTTAATGACTAGATCATTCATGAATTTTGCATAGAATGGTATTTGCTCCAACACCTCAACTAATGGAATGTTTACAGATAGCTCCTTCAACATAGATAGAAATTTCTGATATTTGATCTCCTCTTGTTGTATTTTTAATCTCTGAGGGTAAGGTGGTCGATGTCTTGGAATGGTTTTAAGAACATGCTTCTCAACCTTACCGTTACCTTTATTAGCCATATTATTATCCTCAACATTAGGCCATTTCTTTGCTTCTACATCAGGTACTCCCTTAATAGCAATAGGATCATCATTAATCTTTGGCTCATTTAAATTGGACATAGGTGGGTCCATGGTGTTTTTGCCACTCTGAGTAGTAATTGCATGACAATGACTATCATTATTTGGTTTCAACATTGTATTACTAGGCGGAGTGCCAAGCTGTCTTTAATTCAATGTGGCCGACATCTGGATGAACTGCTACTCTAGATGTTTGATCACAGTAGCATGCACCTCAAACTATTGATTTATCCCTGATAGATCTACCTTAATCTACTTAAGACATCTCTCTTGACTTTCTTGGACTTTTACTAATTTTGACAATATTTCTTCTATTCTAGACTCGGTATCTTGGCTACCTGGTGGTACATATCTGTCACTCTTTTTTTTGTATTCATTGTTGTACCTCCAATCACCATCTTATTCTCCACTCCTATCTCTGTGACTATCACCATAATAGTTTCGAACGTGATTTCTTTGCCCTTTAGTTCAGAAACCCACCACTTTACGATCCAAATACTTTTCTTTCTCATTTGCATCAGAGTCATACTTTCTAGATATAGCTCCCTACAATTCCACTGCATTCATATTCTCAACTATCATTGTTCCAAATTACTTAGAAAGTAGCCAATATCAGTTCCGACCTGTACAACTTCTAGTTCAACCGTATCATTACTAGCTCTGTAGTCACTTCCAACCTCAATAGCATATGTACCAACTCTTCTATTAGCCTCTCATGTATTCCATGCTCGATTAGTGATAGAAATCTCATCTAACATCACTTGGTATGTCTCCTAATGTAGATGCATAAATGTACCTCGAGATATTGTGTCAACCATTGACCTAGAGTTAATACTTAAGGATTTATTGAATATCTCTAATAAATTTAATCTTTGAGTTTTATGGAGGTACCATAATCATATTTCTTTTAAATCTAAACCCCGTTTCATACATAGACTCTGTAGGTAACTTCCTAAAATTATAGATCTTATCCTTCAATTACAACATCCTAGATGGAGGAAAAATCAATTCAAAAACTATCTATGCAGATCTTGCCAAGTTGTAATTAAGCCTCTAGGAAGTTCTCCCTACCATAATGATGTTTCATCAGTCAGTGAAATAGGGAACAATCATACTATTAATGCTTCTTGATCCACCCCAGGAATGGTATATGAAGTGCATATCCCCATAAAATTAATAGGTGCATATTCACAAAATTTTTTGCTGCCACGGAGAATACACCCTTCAAATTTAATAGTTGAATCACTGCGCTGGTAATATCAAACTTAACATTCGGGGGATAAGGCAGGTGAACAATCTCTCTACTCTTAGTAGGATCTACAAAACCTATGTCTTTATCTTCATTATGTGGTGGGACATACTGATAAGCTGGGATACTCTAGCTCTTCAACCCCTAGCTCTCTCCTTACCGCCATCACAACTGCACATGAATTGACTATATGTCTTGGCTTTGCTAGATGTGCTTGTTGAGCTAACCTGGCTTCTTCAGCCACTCTTCTCTTTTCAGTCGCCTCTACTAAAAATTTCCCTATCTGTCTATCAATAATATTTTGTGGATCAGTAGGTAAGGGTAGGGGTACATTTTGAGGGTCTCAAACCCTAGCAGGAACACCATCTAGAACTTGCTCTTCCATTCTTTGTGTTGTTTATAGGATTCTTCCAGGCTCTGTATCCAATGGGAGTAAGGGAATGCCTCTACTCATAGTGTATGGTATACATCGGCATATACCGAATTAGAAATAGATATAAAACTCACTAAATCCACCAATTTCAATTACAAATAACACTGTCTTCCACGGCAATGACAAAAAAATTTGATGTTGCCCAAAACTAACCTCTCACAAAATATGTTGCGATCGATGTCAAATATAGTAACCCAAACTAGGTTGGGTCGAATCCACAGGGAAAACATTGAAAAGTCTCTCAAACTTGACAAAACTCACAAGCAATATATAAAAGTAAATGGGGGGAGGGGGGGTTTGAAGTCAAAAGTAACAAGTAGCAGAAGTTAAATGCTTGAGTTTGTAAATAATGGAAGACAAAACACTAGGACTATGTTCCCCCTAGCTTCACAACTATGTGAGATTCTCGTACTTGATCCTTGTAACCATCCTAGTCTATATGTAAAGTTGACAAGCGATTTACCATTAATCCTCTTGTGAACTTATTGATAGATTTCACCTTTTACCTTGTGAGTCTCAGGGTTTTACCTTGTTGTCCCTTGTCTTTAACCTAAGAATAACTTCACCTTTTGAGTCTCAAGTAGACTAAATGATGGTTGGTAGCCTTAAATCACTATTATAGTTCCCTTTTCCCAATCTCAAACTCCTTTGTGAGGATGATTTTGAATAAAGGCAATCCCTAAGCCTATGCAGTAACTTGAGTTCAATAAATATAAAGAAGACTACACTACATGCAACGATAATCGAATAGCTAAATCTTATACTTCTCTTATATAGCTAATCCACCAGGGTTTTCACAACACTGTTCAGGGAAATTAGCCACTCATGTTCATGCAATAATCCATGATGATCATTAAAGCATACATGTAATTAGTTGCACAATGATGAATGTGATAAAATCCAAAGTCTCCTTTTAAAATAAAACCCAAATTCTCAAGAAGAGAAACTTTGAATAAATTATGCTAAAAGTATCAAAAGTGTTGTAAAAGTGAGTAACCTAATAAAGAAATAACTCTAAAGTATTTATAGTATCTCAAAATAATAAAGAAGTCCTAATAGAAACAAAATAGGTAAAGTATGTCGACACTCGTTACGAATCGCGTGGTCTACTCATAAGGTCTCCTTATAAGATTTATGATGCTAATCATTAATATTCCAATGACTAATCTCCAGGACTTCAATCTTCTGTTTTCCTTATAATTTATCACCAAGAGTTGTAGTCGGTCCTTACGGCTCATGGTCTTCACTCATCATCACTTGATCCTTAGACTTTCAGGGCTTTGAACACTGGTCTCCTTATGACTTCTCATTATGAGTCATAATCAGATCTTACGACTCCTATTATTCTATGACTCCGCCTCTGTACTTAAGCTTTGGTTTTTGCTTACTTTACAATTTCTCCACACGACTTGTAATCACTTCTTACGAGTTATAGTCACTACATGTAGTCACTCCTCACTTGACTTGTCAGCTTTAGTCTTGTTTCTGATATCCTAACGAGTATGGCTATGAGTCATATAGTGTCTTAAGGACTCATAGCCTGGCTAGTTTATCAACTTTATTAGGATTTTCTTCCATATTTTTAGACTAACACTAATATTTACCTGTTTTACCGATAACAATCACAAAAACCACATCATATCTACCAAAATAATCTAAGACTAAGACTAAATTCCTTATTTTAAGCATCGAATGTTCCATGTTTCCAAGGCACATCAATTACCCACATAAAATATACCCAATATTACTACTACGCTTCTCGGTCCACCACTCATGCCCACAACCTCAACACATGAAACGAAGTAGGACAATATAACACATAAACTTATAATTCATAAAGTATATAGTCACATCACTTACACTTAAACAGATACTTCCAACAATAGGACCCATTATAATTATGCAATAATATGATGAATGCATATAAGCAAGATGTTCACACATGTTAGTGTCAAGAGAAACTCTCAAATATGAACTGAAGAGGATGAGCTCAGTCCATTTACTAATAAAAATATGGTACCTAATCCAATAATAATGTTGAGGTGACACTCGATCCATATAATAGTACTGATGTGGCATGTGATCCATATAACAACATCAGTAGGATAAAAATTCATATATCATCTTAATACCATCTGAGAACCATATTTCATCATATGATGTATCATATAATCACAAGTAATGCGGGAAGGATAATCACAATACCCAATTTATCTATAAATATAGAGTAAAATATTTCCATGTTACATCTTGTAACTTATACCCACCTATCATGATAACCATATCTCTAACCATCAATCATCCCTTTACTAATGACCTAACTCTAAGATAATATGACTGTCTATCACTTTCATTCCCCATTACTACAACTATACCCATGTGTAACACCTCGAGTGTGGTACCTCGGACGCTATACGGTGCTCATAATTCTAAAGGACCACAAGCTAAGCCATGAATGGTACCTACTATAATATTGAGTAATAATACTACGTACTGCTGAATAATGGGCTAAAATGCCATAAGGTTCAAAACTGTAATACTAGTAAAGAGAAATGATAAAATCTGATAAAACATCAGAATCTAAAATACTGAATACTATCTGAACATATAGTTTGGAGACCCTCTAAAACTGAACTGTCTGAATAAGAAGTTGATAGTACAATACCCCAACTAACTCCATCTACTTAAATGTTGAATGTAATAAGATAATAAAATAAAAGAATATCCTTAAAGGATGAGGACTCATTTCTAGTCTGTCTACTAAAAGTCTGATTTGCTAAGAATGCTCTAGGGCCCATACATCTAAACCTATGGTATAAAACCCCATAGTGCAAAAGAAAAGTATGCATTAGTATCTGTGGATGCATTGGTACGTAAAGTGAGGTAAGGTTGAATGAATGGGTTCATATAAATAAATGATAATAATTGAATAACTTGAGTATGACTGAATGAGAGTACATGTATGAATATGTGAACTATAACTAAAATCGAGATAATATTAAATACTGAGCCTGAATACTGATTTACTGATGTAACTGATAACTGATATAGTGTTTACTGAGTGATTGCGTCTGATAGTCCTGATTTTAATAGAACTAGCTGAGTTTTATACTGAGCTGAGTGACTGTATCTGACAGTTCTAAAATTTATAGAACTATCTGATTTTTTTACTGAAAACTAAGACTGAGACTGTGAGAGGTAATCATCTAACCAAAATGCCCCTTTTTAATAGATTTGAGGCCCAACCTGTAACCCAGTTAGAAGGGTGTTAGTATTGTGCCACGAGTAAGGAAACTAAAGACATACCTTCATATGGAAGATTCTCAATTGAGAATGGTGGGACCCTTAACTGTCAGGCTAAGCCACCTCATCAACCCTCAACTAGCAGGTTTTGATGTCTCAACCTACGCTGGCTATGTAGTTCTGTAATGCAAGGACTACTTCTACGGATCACACCCTCTACTGGCAGGTGAGTCCCTATCCTTGGGCTCACTCGGTGTTGAATCCTACTCCCAAATAAATAGATGCTGACTGATTTCTTAGTTCATACTAGGCTAGACTGATCTATTACTGATTGTATTAATCAACTGAACTGAGCTGGGTTTACTGAGTTTCGTTGACTGTCGGAACACTATAGAGTTCTGTTATCTGACTGAGTTAACTGAGGACTGAACTGAATACTGAATGAGACTAGATTGATACTGAGTTTACTAAGTTCTGTAACTGAACTAGAGTACTACTGATCATGACATAATTGAGACCATTTTATAACTGACACTGGCTCTAGGAACACAGCTAAATTGTTTGGTATTAAATACCCCCAGGACTCGATAGCATAAAAAAGTAAGACATGACAATTCTTAAATACTTGACACTAGTCAACAACTCATAATACAATCTATGAGGCATTTCATCAATCACTTGAAAGTCATGAACTTGCACATGAATAGGGAAGCATGCTAACATATTATAATATCATTAAATCAATCTCATGAGCATTCCATCAAACTCATAAAAGGTATATCTTTAGCATGAAAGACATTGTGAACATGTGGGTATAGCATAAGTTCATCATTTAGACCACCAAAGGATCATAAAATCACCATAATCTCAATTTAGCATTTTATAAAACACCTAGTAGGCATAATCTTGTACTTAGACATAAATATCATATTAATGCATTATGACTACAATCATTAATCCACAATTTAAGTGTTTTCAAATTGGGGAAAACATAGTTCAACACACATGATAACATACTTTCATGAAATTCAATAAAGATTCCAACTTGAAAACCATACCACAACATCATCATGAACACAATCTAATACACAACATGAAAATCATAAATTCAAGTTTGAAAAAGATTTCTTAAACTCCAACAGTGGAAGGAAACCTGGGGTTAACACTTTACATACCTTATTGCTTGCATTTGGAAAGATTGATGGTGAAATTTGTTGAATTTAATTCTTGAATTAATAGCCCTCAGGTTTTTTTCTTGAGGATTTTATGCATAATGATTGCATTATGCCTCTAAAGGGGATAAATTTATTGTTTTAAGGACTGAAGTTTAAGGAAAAAGACCAAAATACCTCTAAGAATACGGTGTTATAATGACTAAAACTGGGCTACTGACGCGTAGCTCGATGGAGCACGTCGGTGGCATCGATGCGTTAGTCAACATGTCGTGCCAAGATCGTGTTGGGTCACTGTAATGGCTTGCTAGTAGCTAGGAAAATATCAACCAATGCGATAGGTGATGCGGTGCGCCAAGATCATGTTGGTGCCTTATTTTGGGATTCCAAACGTGGTATAGACGAGGTCCGAAAAATCCAAAACTTGTTGGAAAACACCTACTGACCTTCCTAATCATGAATTAACTAAAATATAGATATTTAAAGGACTTCAAAGTCACGAAATGAGATTGCCAACTTTTGAAGGCCTAAAAATAAACTAAGTCTGAATACTTAGCTAGAATTTTGTTCTAAGTATGGGACCTCCTTAACAAGCTTAAAGGACTGAATTAAGCTATAAATTTTGTGAGGTCTTACGATATCGCCCCCTTGGGAATATTTATCCTCGAATGAGACTGACTGAACTGTGAGTACTAGTAGGAAGAACATCTGGGACATGACTATAGGACTGATATTATTGATATACTAAATTATCACACTAAATATCCATATCTGATGCATGTGTACATAACTGAGCTGGTTCATGAACACATGACTGGGAGTACTAATACGCTGAGTTTATCAAACTGATCATGCATATATGATACATGAATACATGATTAAACTGACTCATGAACATATAACTAATTATATAAAGGTAATTGATACCAAGTTTGTAATGGAAATCTGAGCATGAAACTAAATAAGCTTAAGGAAAGCCATTACCTTGGGCTGAGTCTGGATTAGTGGAGAAGAGGTCAGGATACTTGGTATGGATGTCTACTTTTTCTTCCCAAGTAGCTCCCTCAATGGACTGATTCTGCCAAAGAACTTTGTTCCTCAGTCTGCGAATCTGATAGTCAAGGATTTTGACTGGGATTTCTTCAAAAGAGAGGTTGTTATGAATATCTAGGACCTATGTAGGGACTACAACTACTGGGTCACCTATGCTCTTCTTAATTAAGGAGACATGGAACACTGGATGGACTTAAGATAAATCTTAAGGCAATTCAAGCTCGTAACCTACTTTGCTGAAGCGACTAAGAATTTTGAAGGGACCGACATATCGGGGATTGAGCTTTCCCTTCTTCCCAAACCTCTTCACTCCCTTCATGGGAGATATTTTCAAATACATATAATCCCCAACCTCGAACTCAAGATCCTTTCTGTGCATATCAGCGTACGATTTTTGTTGGCTCTGAGCTATCTTGAGCCTCTCTCTAATCAACTAAACTTTCTCTAAGGTATCAAATACCAAGTTAGGACCTACCATTATTGCCACACCCACTTCAAACCAACCAATGGGAGATCTACACCTTCTTTCATAAAGTGCTTCAAACGGAGCCCTCCTAATGTTGGAATGATAGTTGTTGTTATATGCAAACTCAATCAAAGGCAAGTGGTCATCCCAAATACCTTTAAAATCTATCATACACGCTCGCAGTATATCCTCTAAAGTCTGAATGGTCCTTTCTTCTTGACCATATGTTTGAGGGTGAAAAACTATACTGAGGTGAATTCAGGTGCCAAGACCCTTTTGGAATGCTTTCTAGAAATAAGAGGTAAACTAGGTACCTCTATCTGAGATGATAGATAATGGAACACCATGTAATCTAACTAACACTTTGATGTAGAGTTTGGAATAATCCTCGGCTGAATAAGAGGTATGGACTGGAAGGAAATGAGCTGATTTGGTCATCCTGTCTACAATGACCCAAACTAAATTATTTTGATGACGAGAACGAGGAAAACCCATCACAAAGTCTATGTTCACTTTTTCCCACTTCTAAGTTAGAATACTGAACTCTTGCATAGACCCACTTGGATTCTGATGCTCAATCTTAACCTACTGATATTGAGCACTTAGCCACAAATTCTACAATATCTCTCTTTATACCACTCCACCAATAAATCTACCGCAAATTGTGGTACATCTTAGAGGCCTCTGGATAAATCAAGTAATGTGCACCATGTGCTTCTGCAAGAATTTGTTATCTTAAGTCATCAACACCTGGCACACACAGACGATGCTGATAATGCAAAATACCGTCTCCCTCTTGTAACAAAAACTCAACCTTTTGATCTCTAACTGATTCTTTCAACTGACTATACTAGGATCTCTATCCTAATTCTTCTTCACCTCGGAAATTAAAGATAATTCTAAACTACTCTGTACTTATACAGTACCTTCTGCTGAGTCGACTAAGCAGACACCTAGTCGGAAAAACAAATGTACTTCTTAGGCTAACTTTTTCTTACTATCCTCAACAAGAGCAACACTACCCATAGACAGCCTACTGAGAGCATTATACACTATATTATCCTTGCCCGAATGATAAAGGACATTTATGTCATAGTCCTTCAACAACTCCAACCACCTTCTCTGATAGAGGTTTAGATCTTTCTGAGAAAATAAATACTGGAGGCTTTTATGGTCAGTGAACACATCAACATGCACACCATATAAATAGTGCCTCTAAATCTTTAAGGCAAAGACTACTGTTGCTAACTCAAGGTCATGAGTAGGATAGTTTTTCTCATGGGGCTTAAGTTTCCTAGAGGCATAGGCTATGACCTTACCATGATACATAAGAAAACAACCCAAACCTACTCTGGATACATCACAGTACACCACAAAGCTATCTAACCTATCTAGAAGAGTCAAAACTAGAGCTGAGGTAAGTCGAGTCTTCAACTCCTAAAAACTCTTCTCGCAAGAATCTAATACTAAAATTTGACTTTCTTTTAAGTCAACCTGGACATGGAGGATACAATATATGAAAATCCCTCAACAAACCTGCGGTAATAACCAACCAAACCCAAGAAACTCCTGATATCTAACGGAGAGATGGGTCTAGGATAATTTCTCACTGCCTCGGTCTTTTAGGGATCAACTCTAATGCCACCAACAGAAATGATATTGCCAAGGAATTTTACTGACCTTAGACAAAATTTGCACTTACTAAATTTGGTAAATAACTAATGATTTCTGAGAGTCTGTAATACTATTCTGAGATGGTCTGCATGATCATGTTCACCGGGAGAGTCAACTAGGATGTCATCTATGAAAAATATGACAAACATGTCCAAGTACTGCTTTAACACACAGTTCATCAAGTCCATGAAGGCTGCTGGAGCATTGGTAAGACCACAGGACATGACTACGAATTTGAAGTGACTGTACTGAGTTTGGAAAGCTATTTTTAAGATGTCACTTTCTCTAACTCTGAGCTGATGATAGCCTGATCTAAGGTCTATCTTTGATAAATAACTGGCATCCTAAGTTAGTCAAATAAGTTATAGATTCTGGGGAGTTGATACTTGTTCTTGATTGTAACTTTGTTTAACTAATGGTAATCTATGCATATTCTGAGAGAACTATCTTTCTTACGCACGAATAAAACCGGTACACTCCACGGGGACATACTAGGTCTAATGAATACCTTATCCGAGAGATCCTTTAACTATTTCTTTAATTCTCCAAGTTCTGCTGGAGCCATTCTGCATAGAAGAATAGATATGGACTGAGTATCTCGGAGAAGATCAATTCCAAAATCAATTTCCCTTTTGGAGGAACTCTGGGAAGATGTTCGGGAAACACATTAGGGAATTCACATGCTACTGACACTAATTCGAGAGTAGGGGTTTCTAAACCACAGTCCTGGAATCACACAAAGTGATAGAAACATCCCTTAGATATCATTTTCCTCGTTTGAAGGTAAGAAACAAGATGACCCCTAAATGCTGAAGTACTATCCTTCTACACTAGGACGGGTTCATTCGAAAACTAAAATTGGACAACTCTATTTATATAGTCGACTGAGACATAGTTGGAATAAAGCTAATCTATTCCAAAAATGACATCAAAATCAGTCATCTCTAATTCAACTAAATTTGCTGAAGTGACTCTAAGATATCATAATTGGACAGTTCCTGTATACCCGCCAGGCTATGATGGGTTTACCTTCTAGGGTAGAGACTGAGAATGGCTTTACTAAAATTTTGAGACTAACTCCAAAATCAACTTCTATATAAGGAGTAACAAAAGACAAAACATCTCCTGGATCAAGCAAAGAATAAACATGTAAGTGGTAAACTTGTAACATACTAGTGACCACGTCAGAAGAACTTTCCTGATCCTGTCGGGATTGAAGAGCGTAGAGTCTGTTTAGACATTGCCCACTGGTGGTACTGGATGAGACACCCTATTGATTTGGGCGACCGAACTGAGTTAGAGGATGATTTTGCTAATCCTAAAAACCTAACTGGATACAATCTCTGACTCTGTGGCCTGGCTTGCCATATCTAAAACAAACATCACTTCCATCTCTATAAATACCCTGATGATTCTTGCCATAAGTCTGACAAAGAGGATTGGTTCATGCACTGCTGACACTATCCTGAGACCTAGAGCTGGAGCCCTATCTCTATTGTCGTCTCTAAATTTTGGCACTGGAGCACTGACTGAGGATGGAGTTGGAGCTGAGGTTTTCAGGCAGAATTGAGAACGATTCCGACCCTCAAACTTAGGCTAAGTAAAGTTGAAACTACCTGTTCTAGATATCTTGTTCTACTTTTCTCTCTCCTTATTCTTCAGCTCCTCTATCTGCTAAGCATTGATCATCAACCTAGATAATTCCATCTCATTAATCAACATTGCGGTTCTTCACTCTTTGACTACACTATAATTCACCCCTGGCACAAACTTACTCATTTGGGATCTGTTATCTGCCAAACATGAGGAGCGTATCTAGCTAATTGAGTAAACTTGAGAGAATACTTTTTCACTTTCATACTACCCTGCTTCAAATTAATAAACTCTAACACCTTAGCTTCTCTCAGCTCTAAGAAAAAAAGTCAATCTACAAAAGCAGTGGCAAAATCCTCCCGCTCTATGGGCCCTGCATCTATGGCCCTCTCGGCTTTCCACTATTTGAACCAAGTGTGAGCCATATCCTGCAACTAGTATGTAGCTAGCTCAGCACTCTCACTAGCCTTCACCCCCATAATATCAGTAACCTTTTGCACCTGATCAAGGAATTCCTGAGGGTCCTCATCTGCTTTAGTCCATGTGAAAGGTGGAGGGTTTATTTAGGTGAAGTCCCAAATCCTGGTTGCTGTAATATTAGCCACTGGGTTGGCCAGAATAGTAACTGGACATTTATTCTGAGCAGTAACTGAATGAGTTATGGTGGTGAAAGCTACCCTGAACTCAGCGTGGGAGATATGCTCACCCAAAGGATTTGGTTGATCAGGCTGAGGGTCTGACTGATCTCCAATTTCTCTTCCCTGAGTCATCTTTGGAGGCATTTTCTATAGATGGAAAAGAAACTTGGATTAGAAAAAGAGTTTATCTAGAGATCATGCTCACTTGTATGACACAAATACTGAAAGAAGGGAAACTATTCTTAAAAACATCTCGCAGCATTGTGTATATAAATGTGGCACGCTACATACCTACGCATAAGGCTCTACTAGATACGGCTTTCAGGCTTCCTAGGACACTATTGAACGTTAGCCTCTGATACCAAGTTTGTAACGCCTTGAGTCTAGTACCCTGGATACTACACGGTGCTCATAATCTTGAAGGACCATAAGCTAACCCATGACTAGTACCTGCTGCAATACTAAGTAATAATACTGTATAATGTGGAAAAATAGACTAAAATGCCTTAAGGTTCAAAACTATAATACTGGTAAAGAGAAATGATAAAATCTAATAAAATATCAGAATCAAAAATACTGAATACTGTCGAAATCTAGTCTGAAAAGCCTCTAAAACTAAACTTTCTGAATAAGGAGTTGATGGGACAGTCCCCCAACTAACTCCATCCACTAAAATATTGAATCTAATGAGATAATTAAGTAAAAGAATATCCTCGAATGATGAGGACTCTCTACTAGTCTATCTGCTGAAAGTCTGATCTACTAAGAATGCTCTGGGGCCCGTACGTCTGAACCTATGGTATAAAACACCATAGCGCAAAAGAAAAGTATGCATCAGTACATGTGAATGTACTGGTACACAAAGTGAGGTATGTATAAATGCATGGGTTTATATGCATGAATGATAATTACTGAATAACATGAGTATGACTGAATGAGAGTATATGCATGAATACGTGAACTGTAAATGAAATTGAGGTAATACTGAATACTGATTAACTGATGTAATTGATAATTGATATACTATTTACTTAGTGACTATGTCTGACAGTCCTGATTCTGATAGAACTAGATGAGTATCGTACTAAATTGAGTGACTGTATTTGACTGTCCTAAAATCTGTAAAACTATCTGAGTTCTTTATTGAAGACTGAGATTGATACTATGAGAGGTAATCATCTAACTAACATGCCCATTTTATGAATAGATTTGGGGTCCAACCTATAACCCCAATTAGAAGGGTGTCAATACCGTACCATGGGTAAGAACACTAAAGAGATAACCTCATCTAACAAGTTCTCAAATGAGAATGGTGGGACCTTTAACTATCAGGTTAAGCCACCTCATAAAACCTCAACTACCAGTTTTTGATGTCTTAACCTATGCTGGCTACGTATTTCTGGAATGCAAAGACTGCTTCTAAGGATCACACCCTCTGCTGGCAGGTGAGTCCCTATCCTTAGGCTCACTCAATGCTGAATCCTGCTCCCAATTGAATAAATACTGACTAATTTCCTAGTTCATACTAGGTTGGACTGATTTGTTACTGATTACACTGATTAACTGAACTGAGTTGAGTTTACTAATTTCCATTGACTATCAGAATACTACTAAGTTCTGTTATCTGACTGAGTGTATTGAGGACTAAATTGAATACTAAATAGGACTGGATTGATACTGAGCTTTCCTGAGTTTTGTAACTAAACTAGAGTACTACTGATTGTGACATGATTAAGATTGTTCTGTAGCTGACACTGGCTCTAGGAACACAACTAAATTATCAAGGATTAAATACCCCCAAGACTCGATAGCATAAAATAGTAAGAGATGATAATTCTTGAATACTTGACACTAGTCAACAACTCACAACACAATCTTTGAGGCATTTCATCAATCACTTGAAAGTCATGAACTTGCACATAAATAGGGAAGCATGGTAACATATTATAATTTCATTAAATCAATCTCATGAGCATTCCATCAAACTCATACAAGACATAGCTTTAGCATGGAAGACATTATGAACATGTGGGTATAGCATAAGCTTATCACTTAGACCACCAAAGGATCATAAAAGCACCATAATCTCAATTTAGCATTTTATCAAACACCTAGAAGGCATAATCTTTTACTTGGACATGAATACCATATTGATGCATTATGACTACAACCATTAATCCACAATCTAATTATTTTCAACTTGGGGAAAACATAGTTCAACACACATGCTAACATACTTTCATGAAATTCAATAAAGATTCCAACATGGAAACCATACCATAACATCTTCAAGAACATAATCTAATACACAACATGGAAATCATAAATTCAAGTTTGAAAAAGGTTTCTTGAACTCTAAAGGGGGAAGAAACCCTTGGATGAACACTTTACATACCTTATTGCTTGAATTTGGAAAGATTGATGATGAAATCTCTTGAATTTTATTCTTTAATTGATAGCCCTGGGGTTTTGTCTTAAGGATTGTATGCATAATGATTGTATACTAAAGGGGCTAAATTTTGTGTTTTGGGGGATGAAGGTAGAGTGAAAAAGACCCAAATACCCCAAGAATGCAGTATTTTAATGACTGAAACTAGGCTATCGATGCGTAGGTCGATGCGGCGCGTTAGTGGCATTGATGCATTAGTCGATGCGTCATACCAAGATCGTGATGGGTCATTGGAATGGCACGCTGGTAGCTAGGAAACTATCAACCAATGCGATAGGCGACACGGCGTGCTAAGATTGCATTGGTCCACTATTTTGAGATTTCAAACGTGGCCTAGACGAGGTCTGAAAAATCCAAAACTTGTCCGAAAATACCTATTGACCTTCCTGATCATGAATTAACTAAAATATAGACATTTAAATGACCTTAAGATTGCAAAATGAGATTACCAACATTCGACGGCAACCAAGTCTGAATACTTAGCTAGAATTTTTTTCCAAGTCTGGGACCCCCTTAATAAGCTTAAAGGACTGAATTATGCTAGAAATTTTGTAAGGTCTTACACCATGATACTAATAACAACCACACTCAAATATAATTCACACACTCTTAGTCTTATTCTTTTCAATTGTCATCTTAATCATCTCCAAAAATTTGCTTAACTCTTATGAACCCACCATGTACAAACTCTTCCCTTAACTCATACTCATTATATTCAAAGTCAACCTAAACCTTCCTATTAATTAATGATACACTAACTTTCATTGACCTTCCTCTAGTTCACACAACACTCATACCCTTGCATAATTAAAGATGAAAATAATTTGATATTATATCACTCAAGTTACAAATTCATTAGCTTTATTCAGTGATTATTCCATTCATCTAAAATCCATACTCAAAGGGATAAGGCATGAAATCTCCCAATACTATCATTATTATTTGTATCTATCCCAAGTCTACTATAATTAAACAATGATCTATTTTGCAGATGAATTTTGCTATTATGAAGAGTGAAGAGTTTTCCTATATATTCATTGCTCTTTATTAATATCAACCCTCCTGAACACTTCAAAATTTCCCTCATAGATCTTGGCCTTTAATATCTCGTTGTTCTAGATATAGGGTTTACTTAGGGTACTTTTAGAGAAAGGAGAAGACATAAGGAGGCTTTAGCTGAATACGAATTTTAATTTACCCTCAAGATGGCTTTCTTTCGACTTTGTACCTACAAGATTACCATTGTAGTGGTGGGTTTGTGTCCTAATCTAATTTCTTCAAAAATTTAGCCAAATTTAAGTTAGCCCCTATATTTTTCCCACGAAATAATTCTTACAAGGTTTGGAGAAGGATTTCTTAGTTGAAATATTTTTTGGAGAGGATTTTAAACATAACAATGATTTGGATCATTACCTTAGATATTATTTTTTCCATCCTCATCACAAATAATTATGGAGTGAGAAAGAAGGTCTTTCAACATGATTCTTGTCACCCAACATATACAACTATTTTTAAAAAGAAAATCAATCTTTATTCTTTTTAATTAATCGAAAAGGTCCTATTGGAGCTTTGTTAATTGTGATTTAGATCACTATACCTCACCAGTCTATTGAATTGGGGTTCCTTAACTTCATAACTTGACATACAATTATTGTAATACCCTACACTTTACCTAGCTTAAATTCATTCCTAGAATGTTAAGAAATAGCTTCCGAAAAAAAGAATATTTATTTATTGTTGAATTTTTCATATTTAGACCTCCCATTGTGTGGAAAATTGAATAAGCTTTCCATCGATACCAAATTTGCCTAAATCCGACACTCGGTGAACGAGTTAGAGCATTTTTAAGTTGACAGTGTGCTACCTGGGCACTTGGCGGGTTGTGGAGAAGCCCAAATTCCCAATTGTACCATTCCAGTAGACCAGTGTGATATTTTTGCATTGCAAAAAGGGTCAATTTTCCAATTGTCGATTTCCAGTAATGTAATGCGATGTTGGTATGTCGTGCCTGTGGCCAAAATGGTAAAAATTATAGGGCACCGCGATAGCTCCACGTTGCGGAGAAATCCCAGTTCCCATTCATCATTTTCCAGTGAGACACAACGATAGTGGCGCATCGCGGTGGCCACCCAAATCAAAAAAATGTAAATTTTCCAGTTTTATCTAGAAGTTTAAAAAGGCTATTTTGGTTAATTCCCAAGGCCCTAATCCATCCAAAACACAAGATTTATCATATTCAAAGAACTTTGTGCTCATTATTCATCATTCTCTTCAAAAGCAAAACCCTAGAGCTCTAAGCCTCTTCTCCAAGAAATTAAAATCCTCCATTGATTCTTCAAGAATGCTTAAGATTAAGGATTCCCAAGGAAAGATAAGCAAGAATCCATCTTCAAGAACACAAATAGGAATCAATAATTCAAGTTTCTCCATCTAATCATCTATCAAGGTATGTGGGATTTATGAACAAGTATCTTCTTCCATCCTTGTTCCAAAAACCAAGCTTTAACATTAAATTCATATGATTTTGAATGATATTACATGAGTTTTTGAATTAGGGTTCATACCCATTATTGCTATTTGCAAAGTTATGAGTTTTTGAGATATTTTAAAGATGAATTGCATGTCTATTTTCATATTTTCATGCCTATTGTAGTAATTTACAGATTTTGAGATGAACTATCATTGTTTTCAATATCAAATATGATTATTATGATGTTTTGACATGAGATTGAAGCATGGGTTACTACCCCAAGATTGAATATTATTATTTCAAGAAAGATGATGTTTTAAGAATGCTATTATCATATTATTATAAATTTTTAGTAAAGCTTTGATCTTTCGATCATCGGAATAACTATGAAATCTACTTTTTAGATTATTATAGATTACAGAATCCAGATCAGCTTTATTTACATAATTTATCAGATAAATGCATAATTGGTTTTAGATAAACCCTTATACTAGTTTTAAAAGTAGATTTCCAACACAATCAGTGTAGCAAATAAAAAGGGAGTAGTATTTAGCATTGAGCAGGAAGTATGGGATTAGCATGGCCTATCTTTCATAGAACTACGTAGCCAACGTAGGTATAGATTTTGAGATTATTCCTACTTCTATATGAATGACAGATTTAGCTTGTGATCGATCACATGGAAAGTAGGTTTTACTCCATAGCAAGAGTATGGCACCTCTCCCCAATGTGAGGTTTCTTCCTTAGGAGGATGAGACATTGGACTCCATGTAGCTCGTATGGTTTATGGAGATTAAGATAACCTCCCTTGTAGAATTTTTTTTCTAATAGTAAAGCCTAATAGAAAAGATTTGCAGAAAAACTTTTAGAAAACTATGTGTAAAGGCTCACAAAGTTTACTCAGATTATACTTTATAGAAAGATAACAATTACAGACTTCAACTTTTAAATTTTAGATTTCAGAAGTGAGCTCTTTATACACTAGACAATATGATTTACAGAAAGAAAACAAGTATAGCTTTCAGAACTAAATGTTATGACCCACTAGATTTATAAAGTATGATTGATTTATAATTCATAATTTTAGTATTTTAGATATTCCTGCTTATGTGAGTCATTTACATTTAGCATGCATTGTTTTATAAATTATGATGATGAGATGATGTTTTGCTTATGCATTTCACCCCTATATACTCATTACGTCCTCAAAGAACTTATCCACATATATATCTATGTGCTACATTATCTCATAATGTTGGTTTAGGTGCTCAGTATTAATAGTGTGAGTAGTTAGAGCATCTCCATCTATATCCTACAGTTGGTGAGTCCTTATAGTTTGGGGACTTATTACTCATATTTTACAGTTTATCAATTTATGAGATTTTTAGCATTTCTTTCAGACAGTTTGAGTTAGCTGGGGGTCTATCCTAGTGACTCTCTAGTATTAGTAGTAGAGGCTTGGCAGACTGTCAGCTTCGATTCAGATTATTTAATATTAATATTTTAGGTATTATTCTAAGATATTATAGACAGTTTCCACATTCTAGCATGACTTTTATACCTATATTTCCATCATTATTAGATTTAGGCTCAGTAGTATGTAGACAGGGTTAGCTTAAGGCTACTCGTAGTCTTGAGAACTGTGTGACATCTCGATATCAGGTTTTGGGGCATTATAAACTCGGTATCATATCTTATGGTTTTTAAAAGTCCCAGGGAGTCAGACAAGCTGCGTTACATAGTGTCTTGATCATGGGTGTGAAGCGCTCCAGATTTATGAGCAAAAGGCTATGGAATGTTCTTAGGAAATCATATCTTTATTTTATGATCTATCATGCTTATAGTATCTCTATCTATTTTTAACTCATGCTCTTACATAACAATTTAACATGCCTCCTCATTGAGCTAACGCCCATAGAAATGATAACCAACCATCCCAGCCTATAGATACTTTGAGTGAGAATGTATCCCATGCTAAGTTTAGGGCTTCCTTTCAGGCATTGGCCCAAGCTGTGACTGCTAATGTTCAGGGCAATCATCAAAATTAGGTTGTAGTCCCACTTCAGCAAACTGGGGATTTAGCAGCAACTAGAATCAGAGACTTCATGAGAATGAATCAGCCAGAGTTCTTTGGGTCAAAGATTGGTGAGAACCTATAGCTTTATCTAGATGAGGTGAAGAAAATCACCCAAATTATGCCTATTTCTGAGAAGGAGAGTGTAGAGTTAGCATTCTATAGATTGAAGGATGTAGTGTATGATTGGGTAGTGATGTGGAAGAATGGTAGAGGTGAGAATGTTATTCTTATAAGTTGGTAAGTGTTTCAGGATATTTTTCTAGATAGGTTCTTCTCACGTGAGATGAGGGAAGTTAATATAAAATTATTTATGAATTTGAGGCAGGGTTCAATGACAGTGAAGGAGTGTCACTGAAGTGTCTAGAGAAAGTATGAGTAAGTTTGTCACTAGAGTATCTAGTTTGGTAGTCAAGGAGTGTAGGACTGCCATGCTTATTAGAGACATGGACCTCGCAAGATTAATGATACATGCTCAGCAGATTGCAGTAGAGAAGTTGAAGGGGAGAGATAGAAATAATTAGAGGGATAGAATAGGATAGTTTGAGTATGGTCAGAATAAGTCCCAAGAAGGAAATCATTTGTAGTTTTAGAATCTTTTATCTATGCCAACACCATCTTCATCTATTGCTCCTGCTCTCAGAGGTAGATAGGAGTAGAGGGGTAAGTCTTCTATGTCTAGATCCCAGAATAGTATGAGTGGTAGGCCCAGTTATTCTCTATGTGCTAGGTATGTTAAAAGTTATCACGGTGAGTGCTTAGTTGGACAGAAGGGTTGATTTAGTTGTGGTAAGTTGGGTCATGGTATTATAGATTATCAGCAAGCTAAGCAGGGAAATAGGAATTTCCTTCCCTAGACTCAGATGTTAGTGCATCAACTTCTTAGGTCACCCAGTCCCTCCTCAGGGCGTATCATCCAGTACCCATGGCGGTCAGCGCCATAATTGATTCTATGCTTTACCATCCCGTCAGGAGTAGGTGGATTCACTAGATATTGTTACTACTATGCTTCATGTCTTTTATTTTGATGTCTATGTATTGTTAGAGCCTGGGTCAAGTTTCTCTTATGTAACCTCGTTAGTTGCAGTAAATTTTAAGATAAGTTATGAAAAGATCCCTAAGACTTTCTTGGTGTCTACCCTATTAGGTGAGTCAGTTGTTGCTAAATAGATCTATAGAAAGTGTCCTATCACTGTCCTTCATAAAGTTATGTTAGCAGACTGAATAGAGTTAAATATAGTTGAATTTGATTTTATTCTTGGTATGGATCGACTCTATTCTTATTATGCCTCTATGGATTGTAGCACCCAAGTGGTGAAGTTTTAGTTTCCAGATGAGACAGTCTTTGAGTGGTCAGGTAATTCAGTGTCTCCCAAGAGTCATTTCATATCTTATCTTATATCCCGAAATATGATCTCCAAAGGGTGCATCTATCAACTTGTTTGAGTTAAAGACACTAAGTCTGAGACTCCAACAGCTTAGTCAGTCAGAGAAGTTAATAAGTTTCCAGATATCTTTCCCAAAGATTTGCCAGGGGAACCTCCCGATAGGGAAATAGAATTAAGTATTGAAGCAGATACTCAACTTATTTCTATACCTCTATATCGTATGGATCCCACTGAGCTTAAGGAGTTGAAAGAGAAAATCAAAGATCTTTTAGATAAAGGATTTATAAGACCTAGTATTTCTCCATGGGGTGCTCCCGTCCTATTTGTACGAAAGAAAAATAGTTCTTTGGGTATGTGCATTGACTATCGTCAGTTCAATAAAGTTATAGTAAAAAAACAAATATCCTCTTCTTAGAATTGATGACTTATTTGATCAACTTCAAGGCGCAAGTTATTTCTCAAAGATAGATCGTAGATCCGGCTATCATCAGCTTAAAGTAAAGGAATATAATATTCTAAAAATAGCTTTTAAAACCTGTTACGGTCATTTTGAGTTTCTATTCATGTCCTTTAGACTAATAAATACCCCTAATAGCCTTCATGGACTTAATGAATAGGGGGTTCAAATAGTATCTGGATATGTTTTTCATAGTCTTTATCGATGCTATTCTTGTCTACTCTCATAATGAGGATGATCATGCAGACCATCTTAGAATTATGTTGCAAACCCTTAGAAACCACCAGTTGTTCGCCAAGTTCATTAAGTGTGAATTTTGGCTAAGGTCAGTAGCTTTTCTTTAACATATCGTTTCCAGTGAAGGTATTAGAGTTGATCCCCAAAAGACAGAAGCCG
The DNA here is from genome assembly GCF_002878395.1 of Capsicum annuum. Classification (NCBI taxonomy): domain Eukaryota; kingdom Viridiplantae; phylum Streptophyta; class Magnoliopsida; order Solanales; family Solanaceae; genus Capsicum; species Capsicum annuum. Next base: position 166,713,634 of record NC_061116.1, on the reverse strand, counting down.
TAAGTAATTGGCCTAAACCTATTTCCCTATCAGACATTAGGAGTTTCTTGGGTCTAGCTGATTATTATAGATGTTTCATTGAGGGTTTCTCGTCTATTATGTCTCCTATATCTAGATGGAACTAAAAGAAAGTTAAGTTTTAGTGGTCAGATTCATGTGAGAAGAGTTTTCAGGAGTTGAAGACTCGACTCACTTCAGCCCCAATTTTATCGTTAGCTGATGGTACAGATGGTTTTGTGGTTTACTATGATGCCTCTAGAGTTGGTTTGGATTGTGTTTTGATGCAGAGAGGTAAGGTTATACCTATGCCTCTAGACAGCTTAAGCCCCATGAAAATAATTACCCAACCCATGATCTTGAGTTAGTTGTTGTTGTGTTTGTTTTTAAAATCTAGAGATATTATTTTTATGGTGTACATGTCGATGTGTTCATGGATTATAAAATCTTACAATATGTGTTTACTCGAAGGGAGTTGAATCTTCGACAGAGGAGATGGTTAGAATTGTTGAAATATTATGATTTGAGTGTGTTGTATCATCTGGGAAAGGCCAATGTAGTGGCAGACGCCTTTAGTAGATTGTCTATGGGAAGTGTTGCTCATGTTGAGAAAGAAAAGAAGGAGTTAGTTTGGTAAGTTCACCGGTTAGCTATATTGGGTGTTAGGTTGGTTGACTTAGCTGAAGGAAATGTTTGAGTTTAGAGTAGTTCCAAATCTTCCTTAGTTTCGAAACTGAAGGAAAAGCAAGATAAGGATCCTAGTTTGGTCAAACTGAAGGAGTCAGTTAAAGACCAAAAGGTAGAGGTTTTCTCCCAAGGGGGAGATGGTGTGTTGCAATACCAATGTAGATTGTGTATGCCTTGTTTTGATGATTTGAGATAGCGGGTTATGGAGGAAGCGCATGGTGCACGTTATTCTTTTTATCCCGGAGCTACAAAGATGTACCATGACTTATAGGAAATCTATTAGGGGAGTGGTATGAAAAGAGATATAACAAAGTTCATAGCTAAGTGTGCAACTTGTCAACAAGTTAAGGTAGAGAACCAAAGACGTGGTGGTATGTTGCAAGAGTTTGGTATCCCCATTTAGAAATGGCAAGAGGTAAATATAGATTTTGTGAATGGTTTACCTCATTAGCATCGTCAGCCCGATTCGATTTGGGTTATTGTAGACAGATTGACTAAGTCAGCGCATTTCTTACCAGTTCACACATCTTACACGGCTGAAGATTATGCTAAGTTGTATATCTGAGAGATAGTCAGATTGGATAGAATTCTTTTGTCCATCATCTTGGATTGGGGTACTCAGTTTACATCTTAGTTTTGGAGAGCCTTTCAGCAGGGTATTGATACCCAAGTTCATCTTAGTTCAGCCTTTTATCCACAGATAAATGGTCAAGGAGAGAGGACCATTCAGACATTAGAGGATATGTTGATGGTATGTGTTCTTGATTACAAAGGTAGTTGGGATGAGCATTTACTATTGATTGAGTTTGCTTATAATAACAGTTATCATTCTAGTATTCAGATGGCTCCGTTTGAGGCTCTTTATGGGCGGGGATGTAGATTTCCAATTGGTTGGTTCAAAGTGGGTAAGGCTACTTGGATTGGACCAGACTTAGTGTCTGAGGCCATGGATAAAGTTTAGTTGATTAGAGAGAGATTGAAAGCATTCCAAAGTCATCAAAAAATTTATGCAGATGTAAGAAAAAAAGATCTTGAGTTTGAGGTTGATAATCTTATGTATATGAAAGTGGTAAAGAGATTTGGCAAGAAGGGGAAGCTTAGTCCCTTTTATATTGGTCCCTTCCGTATTTTGAGTCGTATTAGGAAGGTTGTGTATGAACTTGAGCTACCTGCAGACTTGTCCTCGGTTCATCCAGTGTTCCATATGTCCTTGTTGAAGAAGTGCATGGACGATTCAGCCATTATAGTTCCTCTAGAAATCACAGATATTCAGAATAGCATTTCTTATGAAGAAGACCCAGTAGAGATTTTTGATTATCAAACTCGTAGACTAAGGAACAAAGAAGTTCCCTTGGTCAAAGTTGTGCAGTGAAATTATTCTTGAGTGCTTCCTACTGTTTTAGTATCAAAACTCAAAATTGTTGACCCATTCTCGAACATAATACAACTAAAAGTATTCTTTTTCATCACTAACTAAAATGCCCTAATTTTTAGAATAAAGAAAAAATGTAAAAATCATCTCAAACTCTGTTACCTATGAAGACAGAGAAAAAGATGGATACAAGTAAAAATGAATTCGAAAATAATAACTATGTGGTCGGAAATGGGAAGAAAATTAATCTATTTTGAAGGATTGAGCAATATGTTGAGTAGTTGTTGTCTGTATTGTTGAGAGGAAGAAAGAGAGATGAGCGAGAACTTTAGATTTGAAATGAGGAAAATTTTTCCATGGAAATGGTTGATTTGTATGGGTTGATTTGTAATTTTGGAAAAGAATGATAATTTTCGAAATTGTTAATTCGATCCGAATTAATATTAATTAATTTTTAAAATTTTAAAAGATGTAGCTTTTAAAATATTAACTTAATGAGAAACTTTTCAACTCAGAGAGATCGATCGATGACTTGGGTTGGGATAAACACAATACCAACACCATGCAATTGCAAAGACTCAATTGAAGTTCTAGTTTACCCTATGAACTCATTCATCCCTAGTTATACCTAAATTAATTAAGGTACTAGCTTAATATTAAGTTAATGAGAATTTTTTAAACTTAGAATGCTTGATCGACAACTCGTGTTAGGATGAATGCAATACCAATACTATGCAGTTGCAAAGACTCAATTAAAGTTGTAGTTGACCCTACGAACTTATTCATCCCTAGTTCCACCTAAATCAATTTAGGTACTAGCTTAACATTAAGTTGATGAGAATCTTTTCAACTCAGAGTGATCGATCGATAACTCGGGTCGGGATGAATGTAATACCAATACCATGCAATTGGAAAGACTCAATTGAAGTTTTAGTTGATCCTACGAACTCATTCATCCTTAGTTCCACCTAAATCAATAAGTTACTAACTTAATATTAAGTTAATGAGAATCTTTTCAACTTAGAGTGATCAATCGATGACTCGGGTTGGGATGAATGTAATACCAACACCATGCAATTGCAAAGACTCAATTGAAGTTGTAGTTGACCCTACGAACTCATTCATCCCTAGATCCCTAGAAAAGTGTCCATCTGCATTATTTTTCTTTCAGAGAAACATCAGACGAATTTACATTATTGTATACACTTTTATATTTGCACTTGATTCAGATTTCTCATATTATAAGATAATTTCATCATCCAAATTCGCTAGAAGTTCCTTGCTACCCTATGTCTCTTCTTCAATTAGCTTTCAGATGATATAGTTTTTCATCAACTCTCCTTTTCCTCGCAGACATTCTCCTTCATCTTCTTTTAGCATATAATGATCTTCTTGATCAACCCTTCTATATAAATTTGGGTCAAGAGAATTTCTATTGGTTTTTCATTTTTGTTTGATAAAGTGTGAGGCTTTGAAGGCCTTCTCAGAGTCTAATTCACACTTAAATTTAAGTCCAATTGCTATTGGATCTCTGCAATGACACCAAATATTGATACCTTCTCAAAACTTGACACGTATAAACATGAGTAACAACCATCAGTAATTCATAATAGGGTATCTACACCATCTTCATAGGGCCCTCAGCCTTATCAATTCAAACCCATCAAACTTAACTGTACAATGCAGGATCTTGTTTGAATAATCAGTGCCTAATCGATTAAAAATTGCATTCACAAAAACACTATACTTTGTGTGCGTTATTCGAATGACCTTATCAGTAATACTTAACTCCATCACATGATAGTGGATCAATCCATCTCCAGACACCTTATTCTTCTTAGCTCATCTATGGCTTAAATTGAATAAACAGATGACTAACAAGTTGCAATAGATACCATATCTGTTTAAATTGTCAAATAATTATAGACACCTATTACGATAGATGATCAATTTGTTGCAACATATGACATATTTATTGGAAAAAGCAAATAGATATATCCATATGTTGTAATAGATTGTCAATATGTTTTAAGTTATCTAACAGATGGAATATATTTTGCAACAAATTACCCACTTGTAAGATTTATTTTAAAGCAAATTTCTTTTCTTTCTGAAATACAATAAAAGATAAAATATTGTGTTTAGATCCATTTTTTTAATTTACATATTTGAAAAAAGTCACCAGTTTTATTTAATTAAGAGATATGAACAGTCGTGGCTTTTTGACTAACCCTTTTGAAATCAATCATTTATAAATAGGTCTCTCCTTACTCATGCATTCTACTACACTTACAAAGATAGCTGATCTAGATTTGTACAAGAAGATTCATATCAAGTCCTTGAGGGAACTTCAAAGGTAGTTTGATGAACTCCAAAGGGATTTGGCCGACTTCAGAGTAAGGCTGAGGAGGGCCTTGCTGCTGCCGGATAAAAATTGTCTGGTTGAAAATAATAGTAATAATAATAATGATGATAATAATAGTAGTAGTAGTAATAATTAGGTTATGTTTTTTATTTTAGCGTATGTATTTTCCTCATTTTTTTTATATCGGATCTACCCAAAGGATTCAAAAATCTATGTTTGATGGTCGACTTTGAAATTTTAATTCTTATTTAATATTTAATTATCATTCTGTTTATTCCTTATTCTCAACATATCAATGTTTGGTGGTAGGGATTGAGCATTTGTGGCAACAGAAGTTAATCTGATACGACAGATGGATCATATGTTGGAACAAATAATTTTTAATAAAAAGGGTTATTATTGTTATTGAGAGCGTGAAAAGACATGACTTTTCAATTATTTAATATGAAAAATGATTTGTAAATAAATAATAAGGAAATAAATGATAAACATAATTTATAACCATAAAAGAATGGCTATTTAGTTTTAATAACTAATCGTGACTTTTCACCATTTTTGTTTTTAAGTTTATTTTTTAAAATTATTTATTTATTATATAATAAAAAAAGTCACACTATTGGATTATTTAACTTATATGATGATTGTTAAGAAAAAGATGAACGGTCATGATTTTTTATCTAAAACACATTCAATAATGTTGTTGATGCATCAAATTCCCCATCTGTTGCGATTGATGTATCAGCTGTTAGAAGAAATCAAAAAACTATTAAAACAAATGGTCGATTTGTTGCAACAGATGGTATATCTATTGCAACAGATGGTTTATCTGATGCCACAGATATACAATCGGTTGTCAGAACTCAATAAATCTGGTTATTATTTTATTAATGCAGCGGTTATTGAAAAGATGTTTTTTAATTTATAAAATAAAAATGTCAGCAAATTTGAATTAATGATATGATGATAATTTTTTAAAAAAAGAAAGATAAATTATATGTTGCAACATATAGATTATCTTATGCAGCAGGTTTTCTATTTGTTGCAATAGATGATATATTTGTTGTCACAAATAAGTTATCTGATGCAACAGATAAAGAATTTTTTTCACAACTCAATAGAAATGGTTCTTAGAAAGAACTAATTAATAATAATAATCAGAAAAATCAAGACTTATCATAATATTTTTTAATTTAATCAAGTCATAACTTTTCATAGTAATCAAAAATATAATTAATAAATGGAGGTGAACAGTTAGATTATATGTTGCACCAGATAGATTAGCTAATGCAACATGTTTTCTATTTGTTGAAACAGATGATATATATATTGTCATAGATGAGTTATCTGATGCAACAGATATAGAATTTGTTGTCATAACTCAATAAAAATGATTCTTAAGAAGAACTAATTAATAATAATCTGAAATTCATGACTTATCACAATATTTCTTAATTTAATTAAGTCATAACTTTTTACAGTAATAAAAATGTAATTAATAAATGGAGGTGAACAATCGCGCCTTTTTGCCACTCATTCAAATTCTATCCTCTGTTAATAAGTCTCTCCTTACTCAATCGTTCATTCAACTACACTCTATTTATTTATTGCATCTTGCCTTTCATATTACACCTTCCACCACTTTCTCTTCCTTGACTCAGGTAAGTTTTTTTCTTGTCAATTTGTAGTATACAATGTATTACATTTAGATATTCTTTTCTTTACTTTTATTTTTACGTGTTTTGTCAATTCATATGTATTCTAGATATGGTTGATCCAGTGTGGGACGTTGTTTTTTTGCAAGATGTCATGAATGAACTCTGGATGTAGGTTTGTGAACTGCAATAGGAACTGAGAGCAGTTAGGGCAAGGATGCATCATGAGATCCACAGTTTGAGGAGGGCCTTGCCGCTACCAGTTAAAGATTGACCGACTGAAAATAATAATAATAATAACAATAATAATAATAATAATAATAATAATAATGATGATAATAATAATAATAATAATAATAATATATTTTTTAGTCTATGTATATGTATTTTTATTTATTTTTGTTTGATAAAAAATTTATGTTTGATCAACATTGAGGTTTTAATTCATATTTAATTTTTATTCTGTTTATTATCTTCTCAACAAACATGTCGATGATTGGACATAAGGAATAATTTTGAATCCAATAGCAATAGCAAGAGTTGAAACATATTAGTTAGCTATTGGGTTTGTGGCAAGGGCTGATTTGTGTTGTTCCAAATAGATTACTCATATGTTGCAACTGATAAGCAGTCTGATGCAATAGATAACTAATTTGTTTCAACAAATAACTAGTCTGTTGCATGTCTTTGACGTTTTAATTAATACTCCCTCTGTCTCAAATTATCCATCCCAAAGTAAGATGGCACATTGATTAAGAAAAATAATTAATACTATGCCTAGTTTATCATAATAACCCAATTAAATGATGTTTACATTTTAATTTGAAGAAAAAATAATTAATACAAAGGGTAAAACATGAATTTTTTTTTGTCTCTTCTTGATTAATGAAAAAAGATCAGTAAAATGAGAAATCAAATTAGGAAATTTAGGACGGGTAATTTGAGGCGGAGGGAGTATTTAATTTTCATTTTGTCTATTATATTCTCAACAAACATGTCGACGAGTAAACGTAAGGAATAATTTTAAATCCAGTAGCAATAACAAGAGTTGAAACATATTGGTTATCTGTTGGGTTTGTGGTAGGGGCTGATTTGTGTTGTTCCAAACAGATTAATCATTTGTTCCAACAGATTACTCATGTGTTGCAATAGATAAGCAGTCTGATGCAATAGATAATTGGTTTGATGCAACAGATAATTAGTCTGATGCAACAGATAACTAGTCTGTTGCAACAGATAACTAGTCTATTGCAACAGATAAATCTTCTGTTGCAACAGATTACCCATGTGTTTGATTTATGTTAAGGGCACTATAAAAGCATAAACATGAATCCAACATATGAGTCTTCCATTGCATCAGATTACTCATCTGATGCACCAGATGAGTGATCAATTTAAATTTTAGGCACTTATGTTAGATTCATGATCGGGTGCCATTCATTGTTGGAAAAAATAACAGTAACTGTGTACCCATATGATAAATTTGAATAAAAACCATGATTTTCATTATCAAAGTCACCTATGAAGTAATGCCAAAGTGGAAAGTGATGTAGGAAATATAATTTGACCTAAGAAATTGGTCAGATAGCAACAGTAGTGGTAACAACAACAACAACAACAATAGCCGATAAGAAGAAGATGAAGATGATAATAAAGTAAAAGATGATGATAATGAAGAAGAAGATAATGAATAAATCAACAGAAATAATGAACAACAATAATCATGAAGAGAGAGAAAACAACAATGGATGAGAAGAGAGATAAACACGCCTTTTTCCCCTCTCCTAGTATATTAACTAACATCTGAATCAAAGTGTAAATTTAAAAACTTGTAGGTTATTTTCAAACTTTCCCAACTTTCTTAATTCATAATAAAGTAATTGTCACCTCCACTCAATTATTAAAACTTGTGTCACCTACACCTCATTAACTTTTTTGTCACCTATAGCCCAAACCCCCCAGTGACATTGTGTTTACACTTTACTTAAATAGAACATGCACAAAAGGGAAAAATGAAGAAAATCACAATGAATATGGAAGGTTCACACTCATTCTTAGCACATTGCAACTTTTGAGTTTTCATTTCGGAAGACCTTTAAAGGAAAAAGGTGAGAAAAGACATTTGTTATTGTAACTTCCTCATTCAATCATTCAAGATTATAATTTTAAAACAATTATTTTCGATACGATTTCATTCATTATGAATATTACATTTAATCTTTTCCCAAAAGAAAGAGTTAAAAGTAATTAATAATGACTAAGTTTAAAAAGATAGTTGTGTTTTCCTGGCCAAAAAAAGTGTCACAACATTTTTTGTTTGACTACTTTTATAACATGTTTCAAATATAGAGTTAAACAAATTAACAAAGATTAATAAATTATAGATGAAAGGAAAAAAGAACTAAATAACGTAATTAACAAAGTTCATTTAGCAAAATCATTTGCCTCTAATAAGTGGATTACTTGTAGGGGAGGATAAAATTCTACCTATTAAAGAACACATAAATAAATTATTAAAATACATTTAATAATAAATATTAGGGAGGAGAAGAAAAATTTGACTGATAATTATGATTTTTATTATAATAATATAATAATATAGAAAAATATTTAAAAAAATATTTTTTCATTAAAAAAAGGAGAAAATAAATATTATTCTTAACTAAAGAAATGTTCCAAGAAACATTAATAAGAGAGAACAAGTGAGAATAACAACAAATACATTACGTAATATTCTAAAATGAATATTCCTCATATTTTAAGAATCATAACTTACAAGGAGAACATACGAAAGAAACAAAATAAATAACATTAAAAGTTTTAACAATTAGACTATAAAACTAAATTAAATTAAATTGAAGATTTTGAGAAAAAGCAAAAGAGAAGGGAAACAACTTTTTGACTGTGAAATATATAACTCCTAATATGTTGATATGAAATATGATTTCAAGAGAAAAAAGATGTTCATAATGTTTTGGACTTTGCGAAAATCCTTCAAGCTACAATTTGATGAATGAAACTTGCATTCTTTACTTGAAAATACATCTAGTTTCTTGATCCGAAAACAACTGCTTAAGTGTGGAATCTATAACTTTCAATGTGTTTTTGATATGAAATATGATTTAAAGAATCCAAAGATGTTCACAATGTTTTGGACTTTGCAAAAATTCTTCAAGAAATAAAACTTGAATTTTTCCCTTGAAAATACATCTATTTTCTTGATGCTGAAAACGACTATACGAGCAGATGTATGAAGAAGTGCAAGTGTTTTCAAAATTGACCTCAACACGATAATTTTATTTCTTAAGGCTGGAGAAAATGAAAATGATCTAACAAACCCATATGAGAGTTATTTATAGATTAGTTAGACAATAAAAACTAGATAGAAGGTAGGTGATGAGACATATTATTTCAGTATGGAATGTAAATGGTTGGGGGTTTAAGTAGGGAATTTAAATAGTTGGAGGGTTTTTATAACTCATGAGATATAGTTAGATGTGATAAATATAATGTGCTAGAATTTTGTTAAAATTATTTTAATTAATTTAATAATAAAAAGAATGAGGAAAAAATTCATAAAAAAGAGAAAAAAGAAAAATGAGAATAGAGGTCATAGAGAGGTGCCACACCACTTCTTCTACCTTCTCTTTTATTATTATATATCGATCTGTAATTTTGAGTTAGATTTGAACTCATTAAATATGCGTGGTTAAATTCGAACTATGATAAATTATGAGTGCATATGTGTGGAAGCTTATATCTAAGTACATACTAAGTCTTATGTATGAAATGATTGGAGTGAAAAGGGTCGAAAAATCAAAGTAAGAAAACTAGGCCGAGATGCAGCGGGCATACAATTGCCCAATCGATATAGAGAACATGTTAAACCGCATGTGAAGTCTAAAAAAGCTGAAAAAATAGAAGTTACGATTTTAGAGATGAGAAATAACATACTGTCCGCATGTTATGTCCTATGTTGGAGTTCAAAAATATGAGAAAAACTATAGGAGCCATATATGAGTTGGATGTCAAACAAATGGATAGAAACACTAATGTCTCTAAAGATATACAAGATCCACATACGAGCAATATATTCATACACGGGCATATATAAAACGTGGAAGTACTAAGGTTGAAATTGTAAGGCTACATGTTTTGATACATGTCGGACATACAAATCGCATTTCAACCATATGTCAAGTCAGTGGTTTTCCAAGTTTGGATTGGTTCAGAGTCGTGAAAACACAATTTTGACCTTTGATCATCCTAGAGTAACTTCAAAATTCAGCATCATAATGAGGAACAACTTTAGAGATACACACTGGTGCATCACAATTAATAACAATGTTATATATCAATACTTAGAACCCACTATATGCACTAATACCTTTTCTCAAGCAGAGGTGGATCTAGAATTTTAAGTTTGTGGGTTCCTTGAGCAAAATAAAAATCCAAAAAAAAGTCATTGATGGGGTTATAAGCCACAACCAAGAGGGCAACAGTGCACCAATAGGCACCTTTCTTACCACTAGATCAACAACACAGTTAATTTTGGTATCCCAACTTATAATTTTTATATATTTACTAGATTTCTTAATATAAATACAATATCTACACAAAAGTTACTTGGTTCCCAAAAAACCCCATGCAAGCCTCTAAATTTGCCCCTGTACTCAAGTTTTAACATGTCAAGAATATAAATAATATTTTAGTTATTTCTTCTAACATCCTGGCCTCAAAAAATTGATTTCCATAAAATCCATTCTAGGACTTGTTTTCCCATTCCAGTCAAGAACCAAATACGTCACCCTTCTCATGATCTTGGTGTTATTCCATCATTGGAAAAGGAAATAAATGTCCATTTCTAAGTTTAATTTATATATAACTCCCTTCTTTTTTTATAGGGGTGGGGGTGGGTGGGTCTTCGTGTTTAAGTTTTAATGATTGACAGTTATTTTGTAGGAAAATATGAAGAGTTAGAAGGAAGGAATTCAACTATCTGCAAAGAATCAAATAAAATCTAAAGAAGGTATAAAATCAAGAATCCTGAAATCAATAGACAAAGATTGAATAAGGCAGCTAGAAAAGAAAAGGATGAAGTCAGGGAGTTTTTATGATTAGCCCTCTATCAATCAAGATCTCAAGATTGATTTTACCGCGTTTTGAATGAACTTATCATGATCTAAACCCATCATGAGTTGCGCCCAGATTACTTATCCCATTGGAGAATTATCTAAAACACCCCAAATTTTAATCCCTTGAAAATTTCTTGAGCCTTGAGCTCATTGTCTTTGTTATAACTTGACCTCATGAGTCGTATGGTGTCTTGATGGATTAGATGGCCCTATTCATAAGGTGACCAGTGTGTGGCATTGAGTTTATATACTGGGTACGATTTGAAGGCACGAGTTGTAAAGAATCTCTACGAATCATTAGGTGGAGTCGTAAGCAAATAACATAAGTTTGTGACTTGATTATGCTCTGAGTATGAGTGTCTTACTAAAATCCATAGGTATATGTTATGAGTCATGAAATGAAATCATAGAAAGTCCAGTGTTTAACCCATTGTGTTCTGTATTGACTACGACTTGACCTTACGAGTCTTAGAGTCTTAGTACGGGTTGGTTGGTTGAGTCGTAAGGATATCAGTTTATGTGCTTGGTAAGACTGTCCTTGTTATGACTCATGGTGATGAGTTGTAAGGAGTGGTTATGAGTCAACGGTTAACTCGTAGTCAAACGGGATATTTTTTCATCTTTTAAGTTAATGGCTTTCTGGAATCCATGTCTTATAACCTCTTTAGGTTATCCTTAGACCTCATAAACACATCAATTAAACATTGTAACACTCTCAAATCCTCCAGATCAAAGACACTTAGAGTTTTTAAGAGATCAATCAATTCAGGATTCCAAGGGTGATTTCTCTCCCTATATCTTGGTGTTTAAGGAATGTTACTCTTCTCCCATTGTCAATTTTTTAAAATCATGTGATTTAAAGTATTATTAATGGAATATTAATATTGGGTTTTGAGCTATAGGTTGAGGGTTTTAATGTAAATTGTTTAAATATTTTTCTGTGACATTTATGAAACTATTATGCTTAAATTGATGGTTGGGAAATGCATTAGGATGCATGAGAATGGTGGATGGAAATAGGAGTGTAATGGAATCCCCAAATTGATTGTATTGGAATGAAAATTGGTAATAAACTCAACCCATTTACATTATTGATTTTTGTTTATACATTGTCACTTGGTTTAGCTTGTCTCTTAAAACTAACGCATGATATAAATGGTTAAATGGTTAAGGATGGTTTTAAAAATCTTATGGGTTACAATAAAATCTCCTAAGTAAATAATCTATGAAAAACCTTATGGGGTATATGGGTCCCCCCCCCCAAAAGTGATTTTAATAATAGAGTCTGTGGGGTAAAAAGGAATCCCCTAAGCTTTGTATCATAACATTGCTGGCAAGCTACAATTGGTATGACAATACCACTTAATAATGCCTTAATAATTGACTCCTAAAATTAGTGGTTTGGTTATTCATTAAATCCTTTAATTTGGCAATAATGAGGGTTGTGATAGCTAGCCATGAAGGTGTGAGTTCGAAGGACGAATACTGGAAACTCATGTGTGTTAATATGAGGGTTGATCTTGATGCCCATGTGCTTGTGATGTAAAAGGTAATCCCCCAAGTCTATACATGTATATATGTATCATGGAGGGCGATGGGTATAAGGGAATCCCCGACCATCTATGATATCTCCGATTTGTATGGCTAATATACATTAGAGCGTATTCAAGGGGTAACACTGGACCCATATAGACTGTGGGTAGAATAATGATGGTAAAGATATACAACTCAGGTTAAAGTTTTGAAATATATGTTAAATCATATATCCTATTCTAGAATGGTGTATACGTATTTGCATATGGTTACGCATATTAGTTTGATTGATTTTGAATTATAGTCATTAATTTATCTTTATCCCTGAGTTACATGCTAGCATTCACCTCACTAAACATCTTTGGATTTTGTATCCCTATGAAATATAGGAACCGACCATACATTCACTCCTTTTGCTGAAGGGCTAGGAGATTTGGGGACATATTTTGAGTCAAAATAAAGTGGTGAGCTTTCATACTTTGAAAGACCCTATTTCATGCTATATATTTCTTTATATCTTTACTATTCCCTTGGTCTTGGTTTTTTTCTATGGTCGGGGGTATGTCTCAAGTATATAATCTTTGGTTTTGATTAGAGGCTTTGTCGGACTACTTTGGTTTGGGCAGTGTCAGTATGGTTATTGAAATTAGCATTGGTATTGGTATTGGTTGAATGTTTTGTTGTAAATGATTGGTTTTAGTTATCGACTTATTATAATGATTTTATTGATATTCTCTTATCTTTATATATATTTGGAATTCATTTGGCATGGGGTGTAAGATGGGAGAAGGTTTGGGTCTTGGGGGTGGTCTTTGGTCTAGGTTGGACTTGAGATACCTAACAGAGCCATGAATGGGTTTGGGTCATGTAAGATTATTATCATAACCTAGGTTCATGGTCAATTGGTTGTCCATAAAGTTGTGTTAAGTAGATTCTCTCTTATGGGTGTGTAGCATGCCACACTTATTAGGGAGAGGTTATGAGGCATTTAGGAATATTTTTATTTCTTGTGTTATATTTTTTAGCTGTATAGTCTAAGGTCTTAGATCTCTCTAATTTTTGATTGTTCTCCTTTTATATCATGCCTCCAAGAAGATCTGATATCTGTGGGAACCCTTCTATCCTATCTGAGCACAATAGAAATGAAGCTCGTCCTACTCTAGGGGTTGTGTCCACCATCTGGCTTTGATAGTGGTCAGAGTCGTCTCTATGCTCTCACTACCCGCCAAGAGTCCAAGGTATTTCCAGATGTTGTTATTGGTACGTTGAAACTCTTTTCCCATGATGTTTACTGTTTACTTGATTTGGGGTCCACTCTTTTCTATGTGACCCCTTTTATGGCTATGCATTTTCGTTTGGATCACAAGTGTATTACAGACCCTTTTTTTTTATTTCTACCCCAGTAGGTAACTCTCCGGTAGATAAGAAAGTCTATAGGGGTTGTTTGGTATTTATGGATAGTAGGGAGACTTTGGTGGATCTAATAGAGTTAGACATGGTTAATTTTGATGTAATAGTAGGGATGGATTTGTTGCGCTTGTGCTATGCTTATCCAGATTGTCGAACTCATAAGGTTATCTTAAAATTACTAATGAGTCAGTTATTGAGTGGGAAGGGAGCTTTCTAGTTCCTACGGGAAGGTTCATATTGTATCATAGAGCCAGAAATTAATTTCAAAGAGGTGTCTTTATCATTTGGTCTGGGACAAGGATTCAAACTTGGAGGGACATTATTTATATTTTGTCCCCATGGTAAATGAATTCCCTGAGTTCTTCCTTAATGATCTTCCTAGTGTCCTTTCTGATAGAGAGATTAATACTAGGATTGATATTGTTTTGGACACTCATCCAATTTTTATTCCCCCATATAGAATAGCTCCAGCTAAATTGAAGGAGCTCAAAAAGCAATTAAAGGATCTTTTAGATAAAGGTTTCAACCATCTTGGGATGTCCCCATGGGGTGCATCGATATTATTTGTGCGTAAGAAAGATAGTTCTCTTTGGATGTGTATTGATTACCAGTAATAGAATAAAGTGATGGTAAAGAATAAGTATCCTTTTCCAAGGATAGATTATTTGTTTGGTCAGCTTTAGGGTGCTAAGTTTTTCTCCAAAATTGATCTTCTATCTAGTATCATCAGTTAAAGATTAGGGAGGTAGATATCCCTAAGACTGCCTTCTGTACTCGATATCAGTATTTTAATTTCTTGGTTATGTATTTTGGGTTGACTAATACCCCAACGGCATTCATGGACTTTATAAATAGAGTCTTTCATCAGTTTGTGGATTTGTTCATTCTTGTATTTATCAATGATATTTTGGTGTACTCTAAGAGTGAAGTGGATCGTGCCGATCACCTTCTCATTGTGTTGCATACCTTAAAGGATCAATAATTGTATGCTAATTTTTCAAATATAAATTCTTATTGAACACTGTTACTTTTATGAGTCATATCATATCTAGCTAACGAAGCACAGTGGATCCACAGAAGGTTGCGGTGGGCCTAGACCCACAACAACAATCGATATCCGAAGCTTCCTGGGTTTAGTCGGTTACTACAGGAGATTTGCAGAAAGTTTCTCTTCTATAGTTTCCCGGTTGACTAAATTAACTCAAAAGAAGGTGAAGTTCTTATGGTCTGTTGCTTGTGAGGGTAGTTTCAAGAAGCTGAAAGATAAGCTGACTTTGGATCCTGTCTTAACCTTACCTTAAGGCACTGATGGTTTTGTGGTCTATTGTGATGCGTCCTGTGTGGGGCTTGGTTGCATTTTGACGCACCATGGTAAGGTGGAAACTTATGACTCTAAACAATTAAAGGCACATGAGAAGAATTATCCAACTCAAGACTTAGAGTTATTGGTTGTGGTGTTCGCATTGAAAATCTTTATCACAATTTGTATGGAGTGCATGTAGATAATTTTTTTATCATAAGATCCTGCAATATGTATTCACTCAGAATGAGCTAAATCTCAGGCAAAGGTGGGGGCTTGAATTTCTTAAATACTATGACATGAGTCTACACTACCATCTATATAAAGTTAATATGGTTTTTGATGCTCTTAAGAAGTTATGTATGAGAAGTCTAGCTTATATAGATGAGTATAAGTGTGAGTTGGTGAAAGATTTTCACCGTTTGGCTAACCTTGGAGTTTGCCTCTTGCAATATGAAGATGGAGGTGTGTTTTTTCAAGAGGTAGCAAAGTCATCTCTTGGTGCTTAGGTGAAAGAGAAGCAAATGTCAAATCCTATTTTGTTGCAGATCAAGGGGATGTAGGTATGCAGAAAGTGATGTCCTTAGAGATTAGTGGTGGTGGTACCTTACGGTACCAAAGAAGGTTGTGCACTCTCGATGTTGATAGGTTGTGAGAGAGGATCATATCCGAGACTCATAAGTCGCGTTACGCCATTCATCCTGGTTCGATGAAGATGTATCGTGATCTTAAAGAGATCTATTATTTAAACAATATAAAGTGAGATGTAGCCAGTTTTATGGTTAAATGCATGGTGTACTAATAAATAAAGGTTGAGCATTTATTCCCTGGAGGGTTGTATTAAGAAATTGAGTTACCTGTGTGGAAGTGGGAAGTAATTAATATGGATTTTTTTACCGGTCTTCCTAGGTCTCAAAATTAGTTTGATTTGATTTGGGTCATCGTGGATAGGATAACTAAGTATACTCACTTTTTTCCAGTGAGGACAAATTTCTCCTTAGATGTTATGCCAAGTTGTATATTGAGTAAATTGTAAAGTTGCATGGGGCACCTGTTTCCATCATGTCAAATCATGGTGCTCAATTCTCATCATATTTTTGGCATTCTCTTCAAAAAGTTTTGGAGAGGGTGAGCCTTAGTACTATTTTTCACCCACAGTCGGATGGGCAAGCGTAAAGGACTATTCAAACTTTGGAAGATATGCTTTGTGTTTGCATGACAGCTAGGTTGATTATTTACCTCTTATAGAGTTTGTGTATAATAATAGCTACCACTCTTGTATTGGGATAGATCTATCTGAGGCCTTGTATGGTAGGAGGCATAGGTCTTTTATTTAGTGGTTCGAGGTAGGTGAGGTGGAGATGTTTGACACTGATTCGATTCACCAAACAATGGAGAATGTGTGGTATTTCGAGATAGACTTAAACACGCCCAAAGTCTCTAAAAGTCCTATACGGATATGACGTGTAGGGAGTTAGATTTTGAGGTTGGTGATTGGGTATTCTTGAAGATATCTCCCATAAAGGGAGTAAAGTAGTTTGGGAAGAAGGGAAAGCTCAGTCCCAGATATGTCGGCCCGTACTTGGTCTTGAAGAAGGTGGGTAGTATTGCATATGAATTGGAGTTTCCCTCTAGTTTGAGTTTCATTCACCTGGTGTTCCACGTGTCGATATTGAGGAAGTATGTAAGTGATCTATCACTAATTATGCCTATTAAGGATATTTGTATTTTGGATTCCTTGTCTTATGAGGAAGTCCCGATTAAAATTTTGGATCGGCAAGTTCGTCAGTTACGAACAAAGGATGTAACTTTGGTGAAGGTTCTATAGAGGAACCATAATCTGGAAGAGGCTCTTAGGAAGCCGAAGAGGACATGAAGTCCAAGTATCCATTCCTATTCCTTGTTCTAGAAAATTGTGCTTAAGGTATGAGTATTCCTTTACACCTTTGTTTTTTGTCTTTGTTAAATTGTAATTTCCTTGGTATCTTTGTTTTCTGTCTTTTTTAAAGGTAAGAATAATGATATTTGAGGTGTAATCGTGCCAGTAAATCCTTTGTCTCGTCATCCGAAGATGAATGATCCAAGTGGCGGAGAAATGAAACACCCTAGATTTTTTGCCCTTGAAAATTTCTTGAGCCTTGAGCTCACTGCCTTGGTTACGAATTGATCCCATGAGTCATATGATGTCTTGATGGGTCAGATGACCCTAGTCATAAGGTAACCAGTGTATGGCATTGAGTTTCTATCCTGGGTACGATTTAAGGTCACAAGTCGTAAAGACTTGTGATTAGTCCTTAGGTGGAGTCATAACCAAATCATGTAAGTTTGTGTTGATTCTGCTCTGAGTAAGCGTACCTCACTAAGAACCGTAGGGATATGTTATGAGTCATAGGATGAAATCAGAGGATGTCCAGTGTTTAATCCATTTGTGTTTTGTGTTGACTACAACTAGACTTTATGAGTCGTAGGGTTTCATTATAGGTTGGTTGGTTGAGTCGTAAGGATAGTAGTTTGTGGTCTTGGTAAGACTTTCCTAGTTACGACTCATGGTGATGAGTCATAATAAGTTGTTATGAGTCAATGGTTGACTCGTAGTCAAAGGCGATATTTTTCTAGCTTTTAAGTTAATGCAATTCTGGGCATTTTCCTTTTTTCCTAACTTGAAACCCACATTTATAACCTCTTTAGATTATCTTTATCCATCATAAACAAATAAAATAGAATATCAAACACTCTCAAATCCTCAAGGTCAAGGACAATTAACGTTTTAAAGTTATTAATCAATTAAGGTTTCCAAGGGTGATTTCTCTCCGCACTTCTTAGTGTTTAAGGCATGTTACTCTTCCCTCATTGTCAATTTTGTAAAATCATGTGATTTAAAGTATTATTCATGGAATATTGATGTTAGGTTATTAAACTATGGGTTGAGGCTTTTAATGAAAATTGTTTAAATGTTTTTTCCATGATATTTATGAAACGATTGTGCTCAAATTGATGGTTGGTAAATGCTTCGGGGTGTATCGAATGGTGGATGGAAATAGGGGTACAATGGAATCCCCTAATTGATTGTTTTGGCATGGAAAGTGGTAAAAAAACTCAATCCATTTGGCATTATCACTTGGTTTGGCTTGTCTCTTGAAACTAATGCATAATGCTTAAATGATTAAGGATGGTTTTAAAAATCTTATTGTTTATAATGGAATCCCCTAAGTGAATGATCTATGAAGAACTGTGTAGGGTGCATGGGAATGACCCAAGTAATTTTAATAATGGAGTCTGTGGGGTACAAGGAAATCCCTAAGCATTGGCTCATGACATTACTTGCAAGCTACAATTGGTCTGACGACCACTTATTAATGCCCTAATAATTGACTCCTAGAATTGGTGGTTTTAGTATGTTTTAAACGTTTTAATTGGGCAACAATGGGGTTGTGATAGCTAGCCGTGATGGTGTGAGTTCGAAGGACGGACACTGAAAACTCATGTTTGCCAATATAAGGGTTTTTTGTGATGATTGTGTGTTTGTGAGGTACAAGGGAATCCCCCAAGTCTATACATGTATATATGTATCATAGAGGCGAAGGGTATACGAGAATCCCTGATCATCTATGATATCTCTTTTTAGTGTGGCTAACATGCACTTAAGCCCGTTCAAGGGGTAAAACTTGACCCATATAGCCCGTGGGTGGACTATATGGTAAAGCTACGCAACCCAGGTTAAGGTTTTGAAATGCATGCTAAACCTTGTTCCCTATCTCGACATGGTATATATGTATATATGTATCTGCATATGGTTATGTACATTGGTGCGATTGGTTTTTGATTAATGACATTACTTTAGCCTTATACCGTATTTACATTCTAGCATTCACCTCACTAACCATCTTCAGATTTTGTATCCCCACTCGATGCAAGAACCATTCATACTTCTACTCTTCTTGATCAGTGACTTGAAGATTTAAGGACAACTTTTGAGTTAGACTAAAGCGGTAAGATTTCATACTTTAGAAGACCTCATTTTATGCTATGGATTTCCTTATGTCTTTACTATTCCTTTGGTCTTAGTTTTGGCTATGGTTAGGGACATGTCCCGACTGGATAATCTTTGGTTTTGATTAAAGGCTTTGTTGGACTACTGTGGGCATGAGCGGTGTTGGTATTGGTCTTGGTATTGGCATTGGTATTGGTGGAATGTTTGGTTTTGAATGGTTGGTTTTGGTTATAGACTTATTATAATGTGTTTAAATTGATATTCTCTTATTTTGTTATATGTTTGGAATTCAACCGGCACAGGGTGTAAGATAGAAGAAAGTTTACGTCTAGGGTTGGTCTCCCGTTCAGGTTGGACTTGAGATACCCAACTTAGCCAGACCCAGGATTGGGTCGTGCCACCATCTATCCTGAAGGCCCTCTCAAAATCAACACTTAAACAGGCAATAAAACTAATCCATCAACAATGATATCTAATTCTAAATCAAAATATAAGTACAACTAAAATGCAGAAATTGTACTTAGTCAAACCATCCCTAGAACACGAAAGTCATCCGTAATAAAATTGCTAAAGATTGTCAAGAAGGGGATGTAATCCCAAAAACTAAATGAAAACATAATCCAAAAATAAAGAATCTTTTACCCAATAAGGATTCATCGTACCCTGAGACATGCTACTCACCCTTGTATCCATAGTCAACTGCTGAAATCACAAGTGAGGTCTTGTAGGAGCCACTGGAATATACGTTACACGCACAAAAATAAGAGAAGGTGTAGTATCAGCACACAAGAAAATAATAGTGTACTGATAGGGTTATTTGGACAACCAAAGATGAGAATATAAACACATAACTAAATTATAGTACAACAAGTTAATCCATGGTCAAAATCATCATACACTTAGTAAATTAATCTTCAACTAAGAAATTTAGGATTTCAAACAACAAATCAATATATTATCACCAAGTTAAGTTCAGTCAAGTCAAGTCAAACAATTTAGGAAGTTAAACTACTATCAACAGTATAAATATATTCCCTGATTCATTCATAGAACCGTCAAAATCTGTTGACCCTCGTACATATAGTCTAAGGGTAATACATCCATCCTCTAGACATGACCTATAGGGGACACTTTCCATCCATGTACTAATCTCAGGAAAAATTGTTTGCCCACCTTGTTTCACCAATACCCGTGGGGACATTTCAAATAATAAAATATCCTACAATTGACAATGAGGTAAGTCAAAAATTCTTTGCATTGACCTCACCAAACAACATGTACTAACAATCCACACTATAAAGTAGTTAACAGGAATATATATCACAAGTTGGATTTAAAATACAATACCATCACAAACCTCAAACCAAGCTTGCACAACTCTTCTGAGCCAGATCTTTGCCCTACCATGTGAATTCACTTGCTCTTGGTCTAGAACATGCATATAAACACATGATTAATAAAAATGACCAACCATATTGGGAATTATAACTCACACCAAACCAATAAGGTCAAATTCATGATCATTTCTTTCCTGTTCTACATTTTTTCTACCATAAGTAACCTAAAGCTACCAATATCATGGATAAAGTAGTAAATTAAAAAGGTGCAATTGTAACAACCCGAGGCTACCCCCTAGACATAAAATGGTACTTAGAGTCACAAGTGACCCCAAGCTAACCTATAACCTAGCATAAGCTATGATTACTAAAGAAAAGTAAAAAAATACCGAGCGAAAGGTAACTGAAATAAACTAATGCCAAATAATAATAAAGTCAATACCAATGATGTCTGAAATACTCGATGAAACTAAAAACATGTCTATCTGTTTATTTGCTTGAAAGCCTCTAAAACATAACGAGTTATTGGGACAGACCCTTAACTAACTCTAACTGAATGAAATAATGTAAAATACTTGAAATAGATAAATGATAACTTGTCCTCGATTGATAAGGAGTCACCAACCCTACAATTATGTGGAATAGAAACATGCCATGTGTGGTCCGATTACTGAGCATCTGAACCTATATTATGAGAAATAGATTGCAAAGAAGTATGCGATCAAAACTTTGAATGTACTGAGTATGTGAGATGGCAAGATAACTAGTATATATATAAACAAAACATGAATGCATGAATATGTAAACTGAATACAAGACCAAGTATAAACATATGCTGGATAAACTGAATAACTAAATACTAAACACTTGGTTAAGCAAACCTGGACTGAACATAAATTGAAAAATAAATTGGGGCCTGTGGGAGTCAACAATAACTAACATGCCCTAATCTGAACTAATTAGAGTCCAACCTATAACCCCACTTGAAAAGGTGTTTATACCTTTCCAAGGGTACCAATACTGCAGCGGTGGATTGACTAAACTGATGTTATGAAAGACGAGGGTGTCCGTCCTCTACTGGCTGGTGAACCCTCATAAACTAAGGTAGATCCATAGTTCTGGTACTTAGGGACTTCTACTGAAGGTCACGGTCCTCAACTGGTAGGTGAGCCTTAACCCCTGCGCTCACTCGGTGCTAAGAACTACTCCCAACTAAACTGAAACTGATAAATGCTTAACATAATTTGATAACTGCTATATTCTCAACATGATAATATTTGGACTTTAGCATTATAAATTTGATCTGAATGGCTCATAACATGAAAACTTATATATGCGTGACTATCTAGGTATTGAGTGTTCATAACCCACCAGCTTTGACTAATGAAACTGACTATGATGACATTTACGGAGCAAGATAAATGGGATTTCATAATTTAAAACCAATAAACTCAAAAACTTGTCATGATGTGGAAATTCATGATTTTTAACATGGGGATCACTCATCTTAGGGACAACACATACTAATGATTTGATTATACATATAAACTAAAGAGAGCAAGGAAACTCATATTTAACCTGAAACTGAATTGAAGGGGAAGGGGATTTTTCTTGAAATTTAGGAGTTCTTAGGACTCAATGGGTAGAAGGGTCCTATTGATGAAATCTCACATATGTGAAGTGAATTCCTTGGAATTTGTGTTTGAAATTGGAGAACCCTAGATTTCTTTGGAGAAGAAAAGAATTGCTTTCTTTTTTCTAAGTGTAATGATTTTTGAGTGCACAAACAATGTGGATTTGGGATTAAAAGATGGGGATTTACCAGAAAAATCCCTTTTAAAAATTGTGCAAGGATTTCTTGTTCCAGTCATCATTAATCACCCAATGACTCATTACGACTGGTCACGAGTCATGGTTTTAGTCTTGACCTGAGGCCTTGAGGTCTTGGGTCCTTTGTTAAGGTAACGACTCCCTTATTAATGACTCGTTAGGTCTTATCATGAGCTGTTAGGAGTAGTCGTGATCTGAGACTCGATTTCTAGATTTCTTTGTAGTGTGGACATGGGTCCATGCAATGAATCGTTATGCCTCATAACGAGTTGTGAGCTAGAATCATTGTCACTGGGATAAAATCTGAGAACCTCAATGGAGTGGAAATGACTCACACATAACGACTCATTTCGTCTGGTAATGACTCATTGTTTGTGTTGCTATCACTTACAGTTTGACAGGCCCTTAGTAAATTTTTTGTATCTTTTTTCCATAACATTGGATTAAGGTGAGACTAGTGGCATTGGAAAGCTAATTTAGTGGGATATCCTTTGATGGGTCTAGAGCTTGAAAATTTAGGGTATTACATTATCTTCCCCTTATGGTCATTCATTTGTGAATGAAACTGACTAAGTTGAAATAATATGGAAAACCTAAGTTTTTTCACTAAACACTTATAAGCTAGACTATGAGCTAATATCTAAATTTATGATCAATGCATGAACTGAACTGAACTTATGAATGCATTCTATAAATGATAATTTCTAGATGGCTGAGATAGAAATTAAAGAATTAGTTACTTAAATATTTTCCTCTGTGTCCTAAGTAGCTCTGTCAACTGATTGGTTTCTCCATAGAACCTTTACTAAGGTGACCTCATTATTCCTTAGCCTTTGAATCTTAAGATCAAGGATCTCAACTAGGAATTCTGTATAAGTGAGACTATTTTCTATTTCAATCCTTTCTAAATGGACTATGGATGATAAATCACTGATGCACTTCTTTAACAATGAAACATGAAACACTGGGTGCACTGATGCTAGATTTGTAGGTAACTCCAACACGTTGGCTACTTTCCCATACCTAATCAAAATCTTATAAGGATCAACATAGCGGGGACTGAGCTTCCATTTCTTACTAAACCTCTTATCCCCTTTTATGGGTGAATTTTCAACTAGAAAAAAATTACCAACATCAAACTCAAATCCTTCTCCTTACATCTACATAAGATTTTTGATAACTTTGGGCTATTTTTAGCCTTTCTCTAATCAATTGAACTTTCTCCATCACCTTATGCACTAAGTCTGCCCCTATCAATGTAGCCTCACTAACCTCAAACTAGCCAATAGGAGATCTACACCTCCTACCATAAATAGCGTTAAACTATGCCATCTAAATACTGGAGTGATAACTGTTATTGTAAGTAAACTCAATCAAAGAAAAGTAATCATCCCAACCGCCCTTGAAATCAATTACACAAGCCCTTAAAATATTATCTAAAGTTTGTATGGTCCTCTCAACCATACCATCTATCTGTGGGTAAAATATGGTGTTGAGATGATCTTGGGTACCAAAACCCTCCTTAAAATCCATCCAAAATCAAGAGATAAACTGGGTACCTCTATCACAAATAATAGTTAATGGGATCCATGCAATTTTACCAATTCTCTTAGATAGAGTCTAGCATAGTCTCTGGTTGAGTCTGAAGTATTAACTACTAAGAAATAAGCTAACTTAGTCATTCGGTCCACAGTAACCCAAATGGAATCATGATGATGAAGAGTACAAGGAAACCCTATGATGAAGTCCATGTTCACCATTTCTCACTTCCAAGTGGGGATGTTGAATTCCTGAAGTGTACCATTAGGCTTCCGGTGCTCAACCTCAACTTTCTGACACTTTGAATAGTTTACCACGAATCCCACAATATCTTTATTCATAACATTCCACCAATAGACTTACTAAAAATCGCGGTACTTCCTAGTGGCTCCTGGATGAATAAAATATTGCCAACCATGAGCCTTTTCTAACATAAGCTTTCTTAAATCATCCATGTTTGAAACACATAACCTGCCCCAACAAAAAAGCACGCCATCTCCCTCTTGGAAAAAAATCTCAACCTTATGATCTCGAACTACCTTTTTCAACCTAAGCAAAATAGGATCACTATCTTTCTTTTCCTTTACCTTGGCAACCTAGGAAGATTCTGATCTATTTTGAACCCTTACACTACCTTTGGAAAAATTAACCAATCGAACTCCCAATGTAGCTAGCTGATGAACCTCATGTGCTAACACTTTCTTTTAATCCACAATGTGAGCAATACTACCTATAAAATCTTCAAAGGACACCATCCACAACATTGGCCTTACCTGGGTGATACAACACACTCATATCATAATTTTTTAATAACTCTAGCCATCTTCTCTAATAAATATTTAAATCCTTTTGACTTAAAACATATTAGAGGATCTTTTAATTAGTGAACACATCAACATGAACCCCATAGATATAGTGCATCCAAATCTTTAAGGCAAATACAACGGTCGCCAATTTAAGATCATGAGTTAGATAGTTCTTCTCATAAGGTTTGAGTTTTCTAGAGGAATATGCTATACCTTTACCTAAGAACAACCCTGATCACAATAGACCATAAAACCATCTGAACCTTCTAGCAGAGTAAAAATTAGAGTAGAGGTAAGTTGATTCTTTAACTTTTGAAAACTCTTCTCGCAAGAATTAGAGTACTGGAATTTGACCTTCTTCTAAGCTAGTATAGATATGGGAGAGGCAATAGAATAAAATACTTTAATAAACCATCTATAGTAACCAGCTAAGCCCAAGAAACTCTAGATATATGATGGATAGATGGGTCTAGGCAAATTCCTTATTGCTTTGGTCTTTTGAGGATCAACTTGAATGACTTCACCAGAAATAATATGACTTAGGATAGCTACTTATTTCAACCATAATTCATACTTATTAAACTTAGCAAATAACTAGTGATCTTTGAGAGTCTGCAAAACAATCCTTAAATGGTCTGCATGCTTACTACACTACAGGAATAAATGAGAATGACATCTATAAAGACTTAGGAAAATATGTCCAAGTACTTCTTGAACATGTTGTTCATCAGGTCCATGAAAGAACCAGGAGCATATTTAGTCCAAAAGACATAACTACAAATTTAAAGTGACCTTATCGAGTTTAGAAGGCTATCTTCAGAATGTCACATTCTCTGAGTCTGAGCTGATGATGTCTTGATTTGAGGTCTATCTTACAGAAACAATTTTCACCATGAAGTTGGTCAATTAAGTCATCAATCCTAGGTATGGGATACTTATTCTTGATTGTGACTTTGTTCAACAGACGATAATCGATACACAATTGGAGAAAACCATCTTTCTTGCACATAAAGAGATCTGGATCAACCTATGAAGAGATGCTAGGCCTAATGAAAACATTATTTAGGAGGCCTTTAAATGGTTATTTCAATTCCTTAAGATCTACTGGAGCCACTCTATAAGGTAAGAATTTAAATAGGCTGAGTATTTGGAAGGAGATCTATTCAGAAGTCGATTTCCCTCTTGGGAGAAACTCCAAAAAGATCTTTAGTAAATACTTCTGGAAAATCATTAACTATTGGAACTGACTTGAGATCTTAGAACTTGAGTCCTTAACTCAAACAAGATGATAGATGCATCCTTTGGAAATCAATTTCCATGCCTTAAGAAAGGAGACAAATCGATCTATAGGCACTGAGGTGCTACCTCTCCATTAAAAGATTGGCTCATTAGGAAACTGTAGGCACCAAGGTGCTACCTCTCCATTAAAAGATTGGTTCATTAGGAAACTAGAACTAGATTATTCTATTTCTATTGTCAACTGAGGCATAACAAGACTGGAGCCAATCCATGCTAAGAATAACATTAAAATTGGTCATCTTCAACTTAATAAGATTGACTGTGTTGAATTTTTGGGATACTATGACTAGGAAATTTTGGTATACCAGCCTATCTATGATAGAACCATCAACCGGAATAGAACTAAGAAGGGTTCTGCTAGTATTTTAGGCTGACACCAAAATCTACTACTATGTACGGAGGCACTAAAGAAAGTCTGTCTTTGAGATCTAATATGCATACACATGAAGGTGAAAAACTTAAAACATATTGGTAACCACATTAGGAGAACCCTCCTAATCATGTCAAGTCTGATTGGCATAATGTTGATTCTGATGCTATCCACTGTTTGTACTAGAAGTGGTACCCTACTGTGTTGGGTATCTTAGTAGAGCTGATGAGAAGTTAGTCTGACCTTTCCTAATGAATACACTTACCCCTCTATGCAACCACTAGGAAATCCCTCATTCTGTGTCCTGACTTTTTATACCTAAATCAAGCATCACAATCGACCATGCACTCACCCTTGTGGCTCTTTCCATATCTCCTGCAAACTGGATTGGTGTAACAACTCTTCATGCTACCCTGAGACTTAGATCCTAGTGTTATATCATGAGTATCCTGTCTAAAGTTAGGAATTGGAGAACTAGAAAAAGATGGGGCTGGGGCATATGATTTCTGGCAGAACTGATGATGATTCTCACCACCTTAAATTTGCTTAGAGAAAATTAAACTATTCGTCTTGGCCATCTTACTTTCCCTTTCTTTCTACTTGATCTTCTCTTCCTTAATTTGCTTAGCATGAACCATCAATCTAGAGAGGTCCATCTCTATAATTAATATAGACGTCCTATACTTCTTAACTACATTCTCAGAAACACCAAATAAAAACTTACTCTTTCGAGCCCTAGAATCAACCACCATATTCGGAGCATACCTCACCAACTGAGTAAACTTGAGTGAATACTCCGTAGCACTCATACTACCCTGATTCAAGTTGATAAACTCATGCAACTTTTATTTCCTCAACTCAAGCAGAAATATCCTATATAGAAAAGCAATAGCAAGATCATCCCACTCTATATGCCCTACATCAGCACCTCTATCCTATGAGCAACCCCTTGTAATTAGTAATAAGCTAAGTTATCATTTTCACTTAAGATGAAACCCATGATATCATCACCTTCTACACACTATCTAAGAAATCTTGTGGATCTTCCTCAGGATTGGATCAAAAGAACACCAGGGGATTCATCCAAGTAAAGATCTGGATCCTAGTTGTCACCATATTCACTGCTAGGTTGGCTCAGGCAATAAATTGCTGATTATTCTATACAACTATAGATTAGGTTAATGCTGTGAAAGCAACCATAAATTCCACGTGAGAAACCTTCTCATTCAGAGGGTCTTTAAGAATAGGCGGTAGTGTTGGCTAGTCCTCGTTCATCGTTCCATAATCACACTCTATTGTATAACATGAATCATGAAAGAGGTAAGAACTTTCCTAAAACATTTTATAGTCTCTCACCCATAAGTATAGCGCATTTCACACCCATGATCAAGACTCCACTTAACGCGGCTTTCAGGCACCCTAAAACACTTTGAACCTTATGATCTGAAATCAAGTTTGTCACAACCTGAGACTACCCCCTATAACACGGTGCTTAGAGTCATAACTTACCCCAAGCTAACCAGTGGCCTGGCAAAAGCTATGATTACTGAAAGAAAGTAACAAAATATTGACTGGAAAGTAACTAAAATAAACTGATTCTAAATAACAATAAAGTGAATACTGATGATATCTAGAATACATGATGAAATTGAAAACATGCATAACTGTCTGTTTGTCTGAAAGCCTCTAAACCATAACAAGAAATACTAACTCAAACTGACAAAAATAATATGAAATACTAGAAATAGACAAATGATAACTAGTCCTCGACTGATGAGGACTCGCTAAGGTTATAGTAGAGTGGAAAAGGAACATGCTAAGCACAGTTCAAGTACTAAGCTTATGAACCTATATTATGAGACAATATAGAACAAAGAAGTATGCAATCATTACTTTGAATGTACTGAGTATGCGATACAAAAATCTAAATAGCATATATATAAATTGAACTAGAAAGCATAAACATGTAAACTGAATTCAAGACCAAGTATAAACATGTTCTAGATAAACTGAATAACAAAATACTAAATACTTTGTCAAGCAAACCTATACTGAACATAAATTGAAAATTAAGCTGAGGACTATGAGAGCTAATAATAACCTACATGCCCCAATCTGAGCTAATCGGGGTCCAACTTGTAGCCTCAATTGGAAGGGTGTCTGTACTTTTCCAAGGGTAACAACACTGGTTGGTATGGATCCACTAAACTGATGTCCCAAAGAATGAGGTTGTTAGTCTTCTACTGGTCGATGACACCTTATAACCTATGATAGCGTCGTATTTCTGGATCATAGAGACTTCTACTAATAGTCTTAGACCTCAACTAGGAGGAGAGCATCCATCCCTATGCTCACTCAGTGCTAAGTACTAGTCCCAACTGAACTAACACTGATAACTAATAACTGCTTAACATTATCTGATAATTGATATATGCTCAATATGATAATATTCTGAATTTAGCAATATAAACTAGATCTGAATGGCTCATAATATGAAAACTGATATATGCATGACTATTTGGATATCAGGTATTAACTCACCATCTTTGACTGATGCAACTAAATATGATGAAATTTATGGAGCATGATAAAGGAGATTTTGTAATTTAAAACCAATAAACTCAACAACTTTTCATGATAGGGAAATTCATTATTTTGAATATAGGGAATCATTATCTCAGTGAAAGCACATATTCATGATTTGGTTACATACGCAAAATGATTAGATCAACGAAACTCATATTTAACCTAGAACCCAATTCAAGGGAAAGGGAATTTTTCTTGAAATTTCAGGGTTATTTGGACATAATGGGTCGAAGGGACCCATTAATGAAATCCCATATACCTGAAGTGAATTCCTTGGGGAATTACTTGGAACTTGTGCTTGAAATTGGACAATCCTTGTTTGCTTTGTCGAAGAAGACAATCATTTTTTTTGCTAAGTGTAATAATTTTGGAGTTTATGAAGTGTTAGGGAAAATTTAATCGCTCAATAATTGATGGTAGAGTTTCTAAATGACGTGGGTTTGTGATTAAAAGTCAGGGATTTTACCATAAAATCTCCTTTAAAAATCGTGCAGGGATTTTTTGCTCCAGTCGTTATGACTCACCCAGCGACTCATTATGACTGGTCTTGAGTTGTGACATAAGGCCTTGAGGTCTTGTGTCCTTTTTATTAAGCTAAAGATGCCCTTCCTAACAAATCATTAGGTCTGATCATAAGTCAATAGGAGTAGTCATGATTTGAGACTTAATTTTTAGATTTCTTACTAGTGTGGAAATGAGTCCACGCAATGACTCATTATGCCTCATAACGAGTTGTAAGTTGGACGTATTGTCACAAGGGGAATATTTGAGACTCTCAATGGAGTGTCAATGACTCATATGCAATGACTTGTTACGTATGGTAATGACTCGTTTCTTCTATCATTGTGACTAGCAGCTTGATAGGACCTTAGGAAGTTTTTTGTAACTTTTTTCCACGACATTGGATTAAGGAGAGATTAGTGGCATTGAAAAGCTAATTTAGTGGCCTATTATTTGATGAGTTTAGAGGTTGAAAACTTGGGGTATTACAGCAATGGTAAATTAACCTTTAATAGCCAAAACCTATCAACTTATTACCTAATTTCCCCCTGTGTACTATTAATTAACCAAATTAAGTCCTAAAACCCTCCTCACACTCCGTAAATTAGAAATTCTAAGGCCTAATTCATCAATTACTAGTTAACAAGGTAGAAATCCTTACCTTAATGATGCCAAATAATGAAAAATAGGTAGAAATCACCCCTCCTTTGCTCTAAAATGAGTTCTAGAAAAATAAACTATTTTGGAAAAATAATTTATTCAAACTTCAATTTTTCTACAATAGCGACACCTACCGCTATAGTGGGCGTTGATCATGTCTGACTACTTCTATAGAAGAAATTTCTCCAATATAGTGGTATTCATACCACTATAGAAATGTCGATGGAATAGATGTCCAGTTTCACCTAAAAACCCTTTTTTGCAAATACCTTAAATTAGGGACATTCCAAGCAATGCCTTTTACACTAAGATCATTTTCGAGAATTCTACTCTCCCAAATTTAGTTCCATAAATTTATAGGGATTCGTAGTTTCTTAGCAGACTAGGAAGAAAATCAAACACCACCCAACTTGCCAAATCATTCTCAGATTTCCCTCGATCATACGTCACTCCAATTCTACTTAAAACTAGCGTAGCTTAGAATTTATAACTTCTAAACTGGGAAGATTTTTAACACAAGATTTTCAATGAAAGGTTTATACATAATTACAAAAAAGTAATCATTACAGATTTCCCATCAACAAATCAAGGAGTCAAGATGCAACCACATTTATGAGTCTTTAGTGACTCACCCTTATTCTTGAAAAAGGGTGACTCCACTTTCTTTTTTCAAGGACTTTTAATGATACTAACAATGAAGGATCCAAGAACCCTTGGGTACCTTAAATTTCCTTATTTTTCAGGAACACACCAAGAAAATATAAAATGGAAAATTATATCTTGATAAGATATGTTCAAATATTATGACAGAAAACAAGTACCTATTCAAATATGTTTCTGATTATGATGGAGGAGTTATCCTCTTTAGAGGTTACTTAAAAGGAATGTTCATTGGTATAGGAACTATTAGTTTTAATGAATCTGGTTATATAAATAATATTTATCTTGTGAAAAGTTTGAAGGATAATCTATTGAGTATCAGTCAACTATGCAATTCAAATCTTGAAATTTGTTTAAAAGAAACTGGATGTATTATTGAAGATGCTAATGGAAGTTCTCTATTACATGTAAGCTAAAATGAAAATGTATATTTTATTAATTATATAAAAATCAATTAATAACATAAATGTCTAGCATTCATTGTTGAGGACTCTTAGATTTGGCACAAGAAGCTTGGTCATAAAAGCATGTGTATCATTGAGAAACATGCAAAATGTGAACTAGTACATGGGTTACCTAAACTGCATTACAAAAGAAATGCATATGTGATGCATGTCAAATGGATAAGTAGACTTGAAGTTCTTTTAAATCCAAAGAATTTATTACTCTTTCTAAGCCATTATAGCTTCTACATATGGACCTCTTTGATCCTACCAAAATAGCAAGTATTGGAGAAAAGTGGTAAGCATTTGTAATTGTTGATGATTACTCTGGTTTTACTTAGGTTATATTTTTGGTAAACAAGTATGATACTTTAAAGAAATTTGAGTTTTTCTATGAAAATGTTCAAAACAAAGAATACTATATCACCTTTATCAGAAGTAATCATGGAGGAGAAAGCTTTAGAAAAGTTTTGTGATGAACAAGGTTACTCTCATAATTTTTTATATTCCAGATCTCCTCAACAAAATGGAGTGGTGGAATAGAAAAATAAACTACTTCAAGATATGGCTCGAATACTGAATCTTGAACATACTTTACCTTGTTATTTTTGGCAAAAGCTGTGAGCACAACGTACTATGTTCTAAATAAATGTCTTATATAACCTCTTCTTAGGAAAGTCCCTATGAGTTGTGGAACGGTTGTCATGACTCGAGACTACCCCTAGTCGTAACATGGTACTTAGAGTCACAAGTTACCCCAAGCTAACCCATGTCTTGACATGCATTAGAATGCTAAGGAAAATAACAACATACAGCGCGGAAGCTAACTGACATAAATAATAGAAGTAATAATGTAAAACTAAATATCAATAAAAATGGAAATAGAACTATCTAACAACCCAAATAAGCTAAAAATCTAAACATCTTTCTGAAAGCCTTCAAACGTAATGAGCTGTTGGGATAAGCCCCCCAACTAACTCCATTTGACTGAAATTGAAATAAAATGATGAGAGTAAAAAGTTGATAACTAGTCCTCGAATAATGAGGACTCACAAAAGCTATTGCTGAATATGGCATAAGATCATGCCAAGTGCGGTCCAAGTATTGAGTCTTTGAACCTATATTATGAGACAATATAGCACAAATAAGTATGTGATCACTACTTTGTATGTACTGAGTATGCGAGATGGAAAACTAGATATCATAAGATGAACATGAATGCATTAACATGTAAACTAAATGCAAACTAAGTATAATATGTGCTGAATAAAATTGAATACTTGATAACTAAATATCTAAATCCTTGGTCTTTTCAACCTGAACTAGACATAAACTGAAAAATAAACTAAGGACTATGGGATCTCACAATAACGAACATACCCCAACTGAGCAAAATCATGGTCCAACCTTTAACCCTAGTTGGAAGGGTGCTAGTACATTGCTAAGTGTACTATTACTAGCTGGCATAGACCCACTAAACTAAAGTCCCAAAGGACTAGGGGTCATGACTCAACTGAACAAGGATCCTTGTAACCTAAGGTGGAACCATAGTTCTAGAACTTAAGGACAACTATAAATGGTCTCTACCTAACTGACGGTGGAGTCATCATCCCTGCATTCACTCTATATTAAGTACTTTTCCCAACTAAACAACACTAAGAAAATGAATATATATATATATATACATACATACATATATATATGTTTGTGTGTGCATATGCGCGCGCGTGCACTCAATATAGTAGTATTCATAGAAATAGAAACATATGCATAATCTGAAGTGCTCAAAACATGCCAATGGTTTCATTCATGATATCCTATGTATCAGGTGTTGATAACCCATCATCATTTTCTAATGCAATTGAACATGAAAATAATTTATAACTTATCATAGTAGAGAATTTTACAAAACATATCCCAAACTTAATAATTTATCAATAATAAGGAAATTCATGATTTTTGAACTTGAAAAATGACACTGGCATGGGAGTCAATATATGGAGAAGACCCTTTGATGAAATCTCATATACCTGAAGTAAGCCTTGGAGAAATCCTTGGAACTATACTTGAGATGGAGAAACCCTAGCTTGCTATTGAGGATGATAGAATCGCTTCTATATTTGTTATGGATTGATTTTATGATAAAATGGTAAATTTGGGAAAGTTTGGGTTAGGAGTTTACAGTATAGAAAAAGAATAAACAGTCTCTTTTAAAATCGTGAAGGAGATTCTAGTTCTAGTCATAACGACATAGACTACTACTCATTATAACTGGTGATGAGTGGTGGCCTGGAGTCGTGACCTGGGGACCTGATCCCTAGGTCCCTACTATTCTAAAATAACTTCCCTCTTGGAGACTCATTAGTTCTGATCACGAGTTGTTAGGAGTAGTCATTGTCAGGGACTTGATTTCTTGGTTTTTATCTGTTGTGACAATGGGTCCACATAAAAACTCATTCAGACTGATAACGAGTCATTAAATGGACTTATTACCACTATGTTGAATCATTAGGGTACCTTACTTCCATGGAAATGACTCGTTACATCTAGTAATGGTTTATTTCGTAGGTCTTTGTCATTGGCATCTTGTCAGACCCTTAGGAAATTTACCATATTTTTTTGCCACAATAATGTATTAAGGATAAACTAGTGGAATTGAAGTGCTAATTTAATGGCCTATCAGGTGATGGGTCTAGATCTTGAAAACTTGGGGTATTACGATGGAAAAAGACAAAATCTAAAATATTTTCACCCCTTTGAATTTAAGTGTTGTGTTCACAAAAATTGCAAGGACAATATCGATATGTTTGATTCAAGACGTGGCGAAAAATACCTTTATGTTGCAAGAAATTCTTTAATCTCA
Source organism: Capsicum annuum (assembly GCF_002878395.1). NCBI lineage: Eukaryota > Viridiplantae > Streptophyta > Magnoliopsida > Solanales > Solanaceae > Capsicum > Capsicum annuum. The sequence goes on along the minus strand of NC_061116.1, from coordinate 166,679,298 downwards.
TGCAAGGTGAATTTGAAATGATTCTGATTGGAAAGTTCACTTTCTTTAAAAGATTGAGAGTCATGCAACTAAATGAAGGAACATTTATATTCCCAAGTAGGTATATCAAAGAACTCATCCATAAATTTGACTTATCTGAAGCAAAATCAATTGGAACTCCAGTAATATCCATATGTTAACTTGATTAAGATGAAGGAGGTAAAAATGGTTGATGAAATCCAATATCATGGCATGATTGACTTATTACTATATTTAACCGCAAGTCCACCTGATATAATCTTTAGTATCTGTAAATATGATCATTTTTAGTCTGATCCTAAAGAATCTCACCTTATAGTTGTTAAACTTATTATAAGTAATGTCGCCCAAAATACACCTCCAATTGAAGGATAAAATAGTTGATGTCAAAATATAGTAGCCTAACTAGGTAAGGGTCGATCCCATAGGAAATACGTCAAAAATCTTGCTTGAATTTATTGAAATCACCAGGAAGTACAAAAAGTAAATGGGGGATTTGCTAAAGTAGTAAAAAGTAACAAGAATTTGATGCTTAAGGTTGTAATTAATCTAAGACGAGCACTAGGCTTGTGTTCCCCTTGGCTTCTAACTCTGCAAATTTATTGAGCACTATTAAACTATTCTAATACCTTGTATACCGAATCTGACAAGTATGTATCACGAACAACATCTCAACATACTTTGGTGAATTTAACTCATCTACTCTTAGTCTCAGATTTTCACCTTACTAACCCTTGCCTTGGATCCCAGTTTCAACTGTCTCCTTTCGGTCTCAAGTTGGTTAGATGAAAGTTAATCATCTTAAGAAGATGGTACATGTAATCTTACTTTGGAAATAAACCAAAAATAAATGTTATGATATCCTTTTCCCAACATCTACCTTCCTCCCGGGTTTGTAGTGAATACAGCTGGGACCCTAACATTGGCCACCCATCAAGAAATCAATAAGAACAAACAAAAACATAATAGATGCAACAATCTTTATTTAGAATGACTTGGGACTTCCTGTACTTCATTAATCTGTTAGGGTTCCCACAACCCTAGCTAAGGAAATTAGCCGCTCGTAGTTGTGAGATAATTCATGGTATTCACAGACAATATTACAAAATCAATCTCACAATAATGAAGGGAGAAAACCCAAAGTCTCAAATTAAAGAACAAACCAAAACAAACAAACAACAATAATATCCCATGCTCACAAGTAAATTTTAAAATCAAAAGATATTTCTAAATGATGTAAACTTTGTCCTAAATGACATTCCCTTAATATCTCTCTAAGAATGTAAAAAGGGTATTTACAGATTACATGAAAACCCCAGAAATCTAATGCTAAACAAAAGACAAAAACATAACTAAACATACATAATAATGACTAAAAACATCATAGGAATAGGTTTTGGTTACATGAAACCCTAAGAAACAACTTTGAATTGATCCGGAAAAAATATGTTGGTGGCCACCTACGGATAGTAAGTGGGTTACTATAGGTAGTCCCTAAATTTTCACTCTTGAATTTGTTTTCTAACTCCTACAGGCCTACCTACGCTTCGTAGGTGGTACCTACGGTCGTAGGTGGCTTAGCAAGTGCTCATTTTTTGGCTTTTCATTTCGTTTTCTTCCAATTAGCTTCCAACACCTAGCATTAAGTACATGCATATTATCCAAGTTCAAGCATCATAAGTGCTATGAATCCATAGAACATCTATAAGATATCTTGTGGGAATTTTTCATCATGAATTCTTGAAAAAGTTTTAAGTTAAATATGAGCGAGGCTTTTCTAGAAAAGTACAAGTGGAACTTGTCAACTATTGAAAAATTTTTTGATCTCATGGAACAATAAAAAATAAGTCTATGTTTCCCCTTCCACAAAAAAACAAGAATACATTGTTATTGGGAAATATTGTACACAAATTCTGTAGATGGTACATCAATCGAGTGATATTGAGCTTTATTATAAGATTATTAAAAATTTCTATCTTATAAAAAATTTTGTGCATCACTCTAAGGCTAAACATATTAACAATAAAAATCATTTTAGTCATAATCATGTTCAAAAGGATAATATTGAATTTGTATTTATTGGTACTGATATTTATTTAGTTGATTTCTTTACAAAACCACTTCTTAAAGAAAGAATTTGTTCTCTTAGAAAATCTCTTGGCATTATTCTAAATCCTTTTTAAAACCTATCTAGTTTATTTTCCTTTTAAAATATTTTTTTCCTTTACTTTATTTCCTTATACTTATGTTCATTAAATGTTTTCACAAATCAATCGTTTATGACCTCTTTCTTTTTGCCCCTTTCATCATAGTGTCTCTTCGTTTCTCACGCTATTAGTCACATCACTTCCCATCATCCCCTATTTCTACTTCTTCTTGAATTTTTATTACACTACTTTTGCCTCTTTGCATTCCATCCACTTCCAAAATCTCCATAACTAAATTTCAAAACCTTTCCCTTTCTTTTTTGTCCGAAAAAAGCTTTAGAAACAAGGGAAAAAGAAATTTTCTTCCCCTGTTCATGTAGTTTCTAATGCTTCAACTCAATTCCTATCATCAAACTCTTCCTCACCCAAATCTATATTGAAATGATCCTTTGAAGAAGATGACTTTGTTGATTAAAAGAAAAAAGGCAAGTTCGATTTTGAAAATCTCTGGATTGCAAAATTGATTTTTAGAATTCCGTCATGAAACCCTTTTTTACTTTCGGAAGGATAAACATTTTTCTCATGGTAGGGTTGTGGACCTTATCTTTAATCCTCCACTCACTATGCTATAAAAGTATTATTTTAAATTTTAGGGATGGGCAAAATTGTCATGACCCAATCTACTAGATCATGGGGGTACCTAATCTTCCACTTAGATAGAAGAATCCCTTATCACCCATTCAACATAACATGCAGAAGCTTTTATTAAATAGAATTAATCAACTATTATTACATAATTTAGAAAATTAATGAGAAAATAAACTATCCTAGCATCTATTCTAAATAGGCACAAGAGTTGCTAAGAAGAAAATGCACAAGACATAACTTCCACAAAGATTGAGAAAGTGGAAGCTACTAGAGGATCAATATCGCAATAGTCAAGAGACCATCACTGATTCTTGTGAAACACTATACCACCATGAGGGTATAGCAAGATTAACATCAGTAAAAACCATACGTAATGGCAAGCCTCACCAATTGACCCAAATTATATTACACAAATATAACATAAATATTCAAAGAAAACATAAACACTTTAAAACACATTACCCAACCCCCAAGTTTAACATCCACCCCCTCACTAACCTCCATTTGTAAATTCAGAGACACTACTCGATTTTTCTTCCACGACCCTTCCCCTGTACCACTAAGCTTGATCTTATAGAGAGGGTCGATAAAACTCCTAGAGTACTACGACAAAAATGAAAAACCACTAGACCTAGGTCAAGAACCTATCAAGTCACTTATCATACCTGAGCAAGGCCTACTTGGGCATATGACCTGCCTTCCCGGCTCCTCAGTCATTAGACCAGATTCAACCCTTAACTACATATGTCCCTCTCCCAATCCCACTGACATTGAACTTTTTAAAAGTTCATTCTTCTTGTGGACATTAACTTCTAGAGGTAACCTAATAAGTCCTCCCTAATAAGAAATATGGATTAAGTCATAAGCGGTTCAAATTTAACTAAACTATAATGCCCCAGGTAATCCTATACCTGAGCCAACATATACTCAAAATACAAGAACAAAAAAATAGACTAGATTAGAATCACAAGTCTACCAATAACCAAGAAAAGTCAATACTTGTAAACAATTAATTAGTTAAATCACAATCAATTCAACAACCTTGAGTCCAACCATATCCAACATATGACACGTACCCAGGTAACATAAATTTCCAAATTGTACATATATATAAAATTTTTATATGAAGCCCCATGTCCATCTTCGTTACATTCATGTTCTCTAAGATGGGTCCAGGTTACTCAATTAGTCTTTGATTACCTCGATATCATTAATTTGTAGGAAATATAAACCAATGAACTTTTTAACTGGATGTCAAGATTACAGACGGGTTATTCTCAAAAATTAATTGGTGTGGACCTATTCACACCTCTTTCTTTTCCTCACCATCATTATAAATATGAGAGTTAACCCTTAGGGTCTTAGAAGCCTCCTACACATTTAATTTTGACTAAAGTGGAGAAGGGAAATAATTCCCACTTAAGGGGTATTCTGGAATGCATCGCCATGCTATAGTGGCATACTCAACTCTATAATGTAATAAATCCCACTATAGTGGGCTGACGTCGTCTCAATCTCACTATAGCGGGTTGACGTCATCCCAAACCAATTATTTAATTCCCTAAATTTTTAAGTACTAGTGGTCCCATGCAATCTTTGGATAATTTCTCTAAATTTTCAAACTCCACAAGAACATCAAGTTGTTTCCCAGTAACGACAAATTTGGTCATTACAATAGATATCAAATACCTATTATTCATCCCCAAACAACTAAAAAAGGAATAGTCTGAGTCTATATTTGGACCTAACACTCACCTAGTGAAGTCATATAAAATTGATTACCGAGACATGGACCTTCATATAAAAACTATAACACCAGTAAATTCATAGGAACACAACTGCCTAAGCCTTGATTACCAATTGCTAATATCGAACCCTATCCCTAGTAGAAACAAAAAAGGTTTTTGGTATTCACACGAGAACAATATGAAGCAAAAATTTGTTCTCTGAATGCTCAAGATACCCTGGAACTTGTCAAACCACAAACATTGGGTGGGGTGTTTAAAATTTATAAAGTTTATAAAAAGTTCACAAAATCTAAAGCATACCCCACTATAGTTGTATTTGTCATACTATAGCGGTACTGTTATAAAAACACAAAATAGAATATAGAGTGGGGGAGATGGGTTTATTTCCCATCTTCCCTTTTCTACTTAAAAAAAATTCTCTTCCTTTCTCCCGATTACTTTGCTCTTATTTTCAAAAAAGGTAACATTTGACTTTTTGCTCCCTCTTACTTCATTACTCACAACATTGCATGCATTAGGTTATAATTTTATGTTGGAATAGAGGGTTAGAGTGAATTTTTATGTTTTTGAACCTTAGGACTTTGTAGCATCAAAATTTCAAATCATAGTTACTTCCCTTATGTTTATAATGCTCCTATTGTGTTCTGAGCATAAGAAACTAGAAGTTTATGACCTTAAGGGGCTTGAAATTGAAGAATATCTGAAGGGTTCTTTTTGGACTTGGAATTATAATTTGGGCATGATTTAGGAATTGTCATGCCTCAATTTTTGTAGGAACTAGTTCTACTACATTTTTGGAAAACTGGAGTTCAGAAATGAAAACAAGAAGTGTTGAGTCAAAGGGAACCATTTTTACCCCCTTGAATGCTTGTGTACCTTCATCGCTATAATGGTATCGCTATAGCGGCAGTCATGCCACTATAACGGGATGCCACTTATATTAACCTCTCAGTTAAAAGCTAGAATTTTAAATCTTTTTAGCTCACTCCTTACTTCAAGCTTGATGAAATCTAGCGAGTTACTTTTTTAAATTTTTGCAAGTTAATATCTACAATGGATGAAAACCCAGACAAAACCCATACATATATAGATTCATTGATGAAGCTAGTTGGAAACATTATTAGGAGTACTAGAGGATAGGGATTTAAATTCAGCGGGGCTTTGATATAAAGAAGGTAAAGGAAAAGGCTTCAGAATTCTACAATCAACTATAGGAAATTGGTTGGGGTCCGCTAGTGGTATCCCTCCTTACAGAGTTGCAACTTAGATAAAATTGTTTTTTTTTCATACTCTCTATCATGCTCTGGGATTCCCCCTACCTTACTAGGACAATCCTGCTCTTACCAAGAGAGGGTGGAAGGGAATGTATTTCTCTGCTATAATATCAATGGGCCCTTCTAATAAACCCACCCATCTGCACAACTTTGACACCAACCCTAGAAGCAAGTGACCTTTCTTAGTGCGTTAGTATTGACTCCATCATGATCTACTCCCCCACGTTCAGCTAAACACCTAATAAAATGCCACCACCAAGGACAAAGGATAGGTCAATTTAATAGTACTGTTTGATGGATGAATCCTCTGGGTCACCAGGTTCAACCACCTTCCAGCATCTGCTGAAAATAGGTACCGTTGACACCCTTAGTCGAGGACCAAAATACTCAATTCTAGAACTTCTTCAAAATCAGAGCATCCCTCAGCCACACTTATCTATCTCTCGAGCCTTAGATATGTAGTCGCCATTGGAGATGTGGAGTACCTCAAGAACCTCATGAATGGTGTGATAATCAATGGAGACGTCCACTCTACGAATGTGGATAGTAGGGTAGGGGGAATCCCAGAGCATGATAGAGAGTATGAATAAAAAAACAATTTCATCCAAGATGAAGAAGATAATGATTCCCTCTCTCAGTCCCAACACCCGATCCCAAGAAGCCATTTGAAATCCAATCTAACCACTATTATGAGGTCCATGGACCGTCGTCTTTACAGTTCCAAATCTTTCTTCACTGCCTAGGATATTGCAATGCTCCATTGAGACCTCGTTGAAGAGAGAACAAAGAGGCACTCTTGGGATCATTTCTCACCCGAATATTGAAGACCACAAAGTTCATGATCAGGTGTGTAGCACCCAACCAGGGTCTTCTCGATATAGAGTTAGCGGATCAGAGGGTGTTTTCATTCTTGAGTTATGTAGAAAGAGATGAACCTTCCCTGACATCCACAGCCTAATAGGGCATTCAATTAGGTTCCTTATTCTTTCCCTCTCTTATTTTTATAATTGATTTGGGTTTCCCTCATTTGGGGTATGTACTAGACACTATTATCTCCTTTTTTTGTTCTCGCACATGGATGCTAATTTTTTTTCCTACATTAAGAAATACAACATACTTATATGGTATTTAAGTAATTTTATATTTATGCATGTCCTATACTCTAGATATTAAAATAACCAAGCAAACACAACAATAAAAAATAGGGGTCAACAGGAAAGGGCTATTGCCTTACCCGTGCTGCTATAGCGGCGTGCCTTCTGCTATAGTGGCATCGCTACAGTGGAGAGAATCCCCTTATAGCGGCATTATCCCTATAGTGGTGCTTAACACCATTGTGGTAGCCTGAACAGGGGCTGCTTAAGTTTTATATTATTCTCTATGTTATTCCCTAACTCCCTTAATACCCATAATGCAAACCTAGAATGCTTAAACACTATTAATTTCCCTGGAAATGATCTTAAGTCAATTACCAATCAATAATAACCTTATACTATAACACATAATGTTTTACTAAATCATAAATATAAGAGAGATATTCCTTTTTAACTAACCCCGCAATTACAAATTTTCAACATTGTTTTTCATGGCATGTAATTTAGCCTTGTATACAGCAAAACAACTATGAAATTCTATGCGTTTGACTAGGCATAACAAAATTTCTGGTTTTTAAGCAACAATAAAAATTCAGACTCAATAAAATGGTACCTTTTTACAATAACCTGCATATGTATTAGTTCATATGAGTACCTGATTCTGTAGCCTTAAACATCGGTTTAAAATCTTATATTAATAGTAACTAATAATAAGATCATGGTCAAGTTCTTACACATCATCCCACAACATATGGCAACTCACAACATTCACATAACTTAAACTCAAGAAATCTAAGCAATTAGAATCAGAACATTTGAATGAGGGATAAAAATCTATATTATTAGTTCATGACACATTAACATATCCTTTACTAACACATTTACTAACCTTGAGTATCTTATAAACATGTTATACACAATTCTTATGGCTAGATACTAATTGGAACCTTTCCACTTCTAATTTCTTATTGCCTGTATCTTTCCAAGTAGAGTCAAGTGACATCTGATGAGTGGTGATTTTACCACTCATTTTCACTCAACTTTTGTGCACACTACCAAGTTGTGTATAAATAAATGAGACATAATCATGATTCATGCACTAATATCCATATTTTGCAAGCATGGAGTTGGTGAGATTAAAATATATGGATTGAAACTAAAAGATATCAAGTGAAAGCAAAGAAATGCAGCTGAAGACCTAGAGCAATCATTAGCCCCAGTTACCGCGATCATGGGACAAAGGCCACGGTCGCGGTCAATCAAGATGGTCAACAGAATGTGATTTTAGAATCATACTGCGATTGTATTGGACATGATTGTGGATAACCTCATGCGATCAGAGCTAAGTCATAATTAGGGGTGTACAGACCAAACTGTCAAGTCAAACCGAACCAACGAACCAAACCAAACTGAAAAAAAAAAAACAACTTATGGTTTGATTTTATTGGTTTGGCGTTAGAAAAACAAATCTGACCATCCTTGGTTTGGTTTGGTATTGACAAAAAAGTCAAACCAAACCCGAATTAAACTGACATAATATATATATATATATATAATATTTGAACTTTTTTATACATAAAATATTAATTATAATCAACTTTTTAAATACTTTTTCAACTAGTTTTAGTAATTTTCAATAATTTGAAAGTAGATGTAGATATATTATTAGATTTGAACCTTTAAGTTGTAATATTTTCTCATTAATTTCTAATTAAATGATCCAAAACCCAATATAAACTTAAAACCTAAACTTTTCACTCTTCATCTCATTTTTTAGTTTCAAGAGAGTTTTTCGCTCCTCATTTTTTCATAATTATGGTTTTTCATTAGCACATGAGTGAAAATATATTTGAACTAGTCTTCGATCACAATATAATTATTAAAACTAAATATTATTAAGAAAAAACTAAAAAAAAACTAAAAAAAAAACTAAAAATCCAAAAAATCCGATTAAAACCTAAACAGAAAAACCAATTTTATGTTGGTTTGATTTGGTTTATAGTTTTAATAAACCGACATGATTGTTTTTTTTTATTTTTTTAATTAAAACCTACCCGAACTATGTACGCCTTTAGTCAGAATGATGCCCAAGGCAGTTTTGTAATTTCACTTGGCCGAATCCCAAACCTTATATAGGCAAAAACTCTTTCTTCTTTAGGTATTTCTTACCTCATAGACACTTTTGAATTTGAAATAAGTAACTTAATTGGGCAAGATTATAACTAATTTTGGAGACTCAAATTCTTAGTGTTTTGTGAAGGATTGATGTTTTGGATAATCTTTATGGTATATCTTTCTCTACTTTCTTCATGAGTAACTAAGTAATTTAGTCTTGGGATTATGCTGAACTAAATTGTAATTGTGTGTGGGTGTTGTTTTGTTTGCATAATTTTTAGTTGTTAAGTATGGATTTCACCATTTCTTGAGTTTAATAGTTGGAAATTATCTGTGAAAACCTCAAATATCCAAATGAGTTTGATGGGTGGAAACCCCAAACTCTGGAAATCCTTTATCACCTTTGAAAGAGGGATAAAGGTGAACATATGGGAACCCCTAGAATCTTTGAAATAGGGCTATAGGGGTACAAGTCAATGGTGGACAATTAATTATGTGTTTTACTACCTTTTACAATCTTAGAGATAAGTGTAAATGGAGTGTAAGTCATATCATAGGCATTTTCCTAAACATAGAGATGTCTATTTGTGGTTTTGGGTGACTATCCATGACACACTCTTTAGGTGTTCGAAAGAGACAATGGGTAATATCTTCATATTAAATCATCATTACCCACATGCTCTTTACTTTTAGGTAGGTATAATCCCAAGATTACCTCCAAACTTGATTTTAAATTAAAAGTGCTATCCTAGTGTGTTGTTTAACTAAAGATTGTTACCAACAAACTCTAAACCAAAACCCTTATTTTATTAGATATTATGTATGCTTCCATTTCGGGTATTCTTTTAGCAATTAGAGCACTCACAGTTCTTGAAATTTCCATTTCACTCCTTGTATATTTGACCCTAATGCGAGTTGGTATATTGAAAATGATTGCCTTACCCCTAAAACATGGGATTAAGTTGAGATTTATCAAAACGGCGTTGTTGTTGGGGATTGGAATATAGATTTTATTTCTGCGATGTGATTTTTACTTGGGTATACCCAGAGTGGTATGATTTACTTTAATTTTTGCTTTTGCTTTTTGTAGGTAATCGTAATGTTAATTCAACAATGAGTGATAGTGCTGGTAACATGGGTCCCTTTGATGTTCCTCTCAATGACGAGGGACAACTCAATGATGTGGGCCAAATGAGTGAAATTCGTATCCCACTAACTAAAGGGAACAAAGTTTTCCATGTAGCTATTGTTATGTTAGACATGTTACAAATGAAAGGGCTATATGGTGGCAAGCATATGAGGATCCAAATTTTCACTTAAAGAATTTTGTGGAGTTATGTTCACCTTTCAATATCGCACACATCACTCAAGAGTCTATTTGTGTTCACCTTTTCCTATTCCTTTTAATAGGTGAGGTGGTGTTGTGTCTCTATTCACTCCTACTCAATTAAATCACTACTTGGGATGAGCTTACCATGGATTTTCTTAATTTATACTTCCCACCATCCAAAATGCTCCAAATGTGGGATAATATCATAAATTGTAGGCAATTAAGTAGGGAACCATTGTTTGAAACATAGGAAAGATTCAATGGAAAATTAGTGAAGTGTCCAAACCCTGAGGTTCCGGAGAAGATGCTTCTCCAAATCTTCTATTGGTCTCTTGATCCGCTTAACAAAACTATGGTAGATAATGCAATGAAAGGTTACCTAGTAAGAAAATTCAAATATTGGGAAAGGTGATGAAGTAAAATTAGGGTTGGCATACCCGAGATATAAAAGTTACCAAAAGCCCTCCCTCTATATATGTGGTTGACAAAGAATAAAGAAAGTGGGATGAAGAAAGAGAGAAGAGCACGACAAAAATAATGACCCAACTTGAGCTCTTTAAAAAGCATGTTATGGGTGAACCTGCGAAAGCGGTAAATTTCATAGCATCTAAAGCCTATGAGGATGAGGAGGAGGCTAAGAAATTTGAGGACGAGATCTGGCATTTAGCAAACTATTCGAGGGGTTCCCTACCCGCCTATCAAAGGCAATGCGGGAACAAGGTTGGATGGACTATGAGAATAATAGGGATTGGAGGGATAGAGAGCGTGATTATAACCGCTATGTGCCCTTCCCCCTCCATGATCGAGCTAAGAACAAAGAATCAAGGACCATTGATCTTGAAAAGTTCAAGACCGAGGATGTTTTTGCTCGAATGTTGACTAGGGTGGAAGGTACAGACAAGATAGTCAATGAATTGAAAGGTGAATTCTCTCAAATCTCCAAAATCGTGGTGGCCCACTATGCCTTCATCAAGAAATTAGAGACCCAAATTGGGCAAATTTCCATGCAACTAAATGCTAGGCCTAGAGGTGGACTCCATGGTGACAAGATTGCTAATATAAAGAATGATGCTCAAGTCCTAGCAATTGTCACTAGGAGTGGGAATACACTTGATAAGCACTTGAAAGAATATTTAAGTGAGAAGATGCCTAAGGCTAATCCAAAGAAGGTGTTACCTCAAAATCAAGAAGAAGAAGATGAGAAAGATAACAAAGAAGTAGTTGAGGTTGAAAAGCCAAAAAGTCAAACAAGTCCTACAATCCAAGTTTCATCCCCATTCCCTCAACACTTGCAATGAAAAGAGGAAGGTGACAAACTAAAAAAATTCATGTCCAAGCTTAGCAATCCATCGATAAACATCATGTTGCTTTAGGAGATCCAAGAGATCTTGTGATATGCTAAGATAATGAAAAAACTGATGTCGAAAAAAAAGCTTGTTGAAGGTGACACTATTGAAGTCACCCATGGTTGTAGTGCTATCGTGGAAATTACAATTGTGGAAAAGAAAAATGATCCCAAAGCTTTCATAATTCCTTGTACAATTGGAACACATGTGTTTGAAAAATCCCTCTGAGACCTTGGTGTAAACATCAACCTCATGCCCTTTGTCATCTACAAGAAGCTTGGTTTGAATTCCCCTACCCTAACCCTAAGCAATTTCTACAAGATTTTCATCATTCAGCTTTTCTAAGGTAAGGATTTCACCCTTTATTAACTCATAATTGATAATTAAACCTTATAGTTGCTACTTTACATAATTTGGGGAGGGTCTTGTGGCTGATTTTAGTTTTTTTTTTAGTGAAAAGGTGAAAATTAAGTAATTAATAGTTTCTTATTATTAAATTTAAATTATACTTGCGTTTCATTAATGCACTAATTTTTCCCTGAAATTGGTAATTTTAGGTAATTATGATAGAAAAGCCCTAGAATAAGAAGAAAATGGTCATAAACTTTACCCTAGGGGTTGGGGTGAGTCATAATTCCCAAAATGGTAGGTCACTATACTAATTATGTGTTATATGTGTGTTCTTGACCAAGAAGAAGAAGTGAAAATTGCATGAATAGGAAAAGCTTCAACTTAGAGTAATTGTGCAAGCTTAGTTTGACGTAGGTGATGGTATTGTAGATTGATATATTTTGTGCTATATGTGCATGTTAATTACTTTTTTAGTATGGCTTGTTAGTCACATGTTGTTTGGTTTGGTTAATGTAAATGATTTTGTGGTAGTTTTATGATTTTGACCTTCATTATTGCAAAATATGGAAGTCTCGATATTTGAGACATTCTCACGGGTTATTAGTGAAACGAGGTTAACAGACACTTGTGTTTTGAGTTTAATTCATGGACAAAAATTATCCCCTATAGTTTATGGATAGAGGGTGGATGTATTTCCCATAGCATATATGTATGAGGGTTAGGAGAGTTTGATGGTTCCATGAGTGAATTGGGAAGTATTTATTATGCTTGGTAATTATTTACATGTCTCGACATGACTTGACTAAATGTTATTTGTAATATTGTGTTGACTTTTTGGTTATTGTGCTAAGTGTATATCGATTTTAATATCGATTAACTTGTTGTACTATAATTTGGTTGTGTATTCATATTCTAATCTTGGGTTGGCCAAATGAACCTACCAATACCCTATTGTTTCTTCTACGCTGATACTACACTTTCTCTTACTTTTATTAGTCAGTGCATATTCCAATGGCTCCGACGAGATCTCACTTGTGATGCGAGTGGTAGATTTCATATTTCAGTTTGTGCAGCATATTCAAGATACCATGTAATCTCTACTCATGGGCATAGTTCTTTATTTATGGACTTATGGTTTCATTTCAGCTTTTGCGGTTGCTTTCCCTTCTTGACAATCTTTGTACGTAAAACTTTTGGGTCCTAGGGATGATTTTATTACGTATAATATTTTTTATTTAGTTGTACTTATATTTGGGTTTAGATTTTAATTTATTTAATGATGGATTAACTCTTTGACTCTTCTAAGGGTTTATTATTGATGTCTCATGAATTAAATCTCTAAGAAAGTATAAAGAAGTCGTCGGTCAAATATAGAATCCAACTAGATTAGGGTCGATGCCACACGGAATAGGTCAAAAATCTATCAAGATCTTGTTGATGTAAATGAAAATTGTGTGAAGTAAAAGGGATGTTTTATAATAATAAGAGTAATAGTAACAATGTTTTACAATTAGGGTTGCAATCGATATGAGACAAGCACTAGGATTTTGTTCCCCTAACTTCATAACTCTATAGACTGTTCATGCTTGTCAAACTATCTCGGTGTTTTTCATGAAAAATCTAAGAAGTTATGTATCACTTATCCATCTCCCGACCTTGGTTTGGGTGAATTTCACTCATCTCTCATAGGCCTCAAAGCATCGCATTACCAACCTTTGCTTTATGATATCAGATTAACAATCTAATGTCTGTCTCATGTTAATTAGATAAAGGTTGTTAGCTTTAGATTACTATTGTGATATCTTTTATCTCTACCTCTATCTCGATCAAGTATCGAATACGGGTGAGTACCTAACATTTACAATTACTAAAAAAGCAATCAAAGGGAAGGAAATCCCAATACATGGAAGAACACGTTCTAGCATAACTTTGCAGTTAGACTACTTTGTTAATTAATTAGGGTTCTCACAACCCTAGTTATGGGGTTTAGCTACTTATAGGTGTAACAACAAACATAGATTTCATTGATGACAGTATAATGAGGAACTTACGAAGAATAAAATGAAAACTCAAAATCTCACATTAATTGTAAACCCTAAAATCCAAGAACAATAATTCCAAGATCAATAATGTATCTCAGAATTCAAAATAATGGCAGAAGTGTATAAAGTGCATAAACAGATAATAAAACATCCAAGTAATATTTATAAATAAAAAAGAAAACCTATCCTAAACAGTGTAGGAAATCAAGGTCGGCATCAATTCACAATTCGTGGGTTGAGTTGTGGTTACAACCCATGAATCGTGCACAAAAATCATGAAAATCAAAGAAATTTTTCAATTTTCAGGATTTTCAACTCATAATGCAACCTACGAGTCATAGGTTAACTCGTAGGAATCAAAGACAACCTTTGTCTGCAAAACTTCAACCTACCAATGAACTCACAAATTATAAGTACTACCTTTGAGTCGTAGGTTGACTTCTGGGTACCTACTTCAGCAACTTTTCATCTCTTTTTCTCATTCTTTTCCCCAGGACCTATTTTCCTACAAAATCAACACAAACGCACATCATATGTAACAAGAATACCTATGTTCATGCATAATTTCTATATTTTAAGCATTGTAAGTGCCATGAAACCATGACACATCAACACCCTCAACACAAAACATTTGCAAGTCCTCGGGAAACTAACACACAACAAACCAACATGATGCTTAACTTAAAAAACCTAAGTACCTATGACAATCAATATATTCATTTTAGTTAATCTTTCCACCCCTTCCTATTCAGAACTTTCAAAACTACTGTGTTTACACATTTAGCATAATATCATGACACAATAGGAATCAAGTGATGGCATTAGATTAACTACAAATAGATATGCATATATGCAATTGACACTACCCGAAAAAGTGAGTAGTTAACAATACAACCCATGTACCCTCATAGCAAAGAAATCCAGACACTCATAAGATCATAATGCATATAAATATAGGGAATACATCAAACACTCATGCTCACAAAGAAGTTCAAACAATGTGCATAAAATACCATAGGCTTGCCCTAATTTTCTATCTTAGTTCTTCAAATAGTTGGAATGGGGTCATTATAGGAATTTTCTTTCCTTGTAATATAGGCTTGTGGGCAGGTATGGTACATATTCAAATTTGTGAATTACCCTCCTTGACACTACACTTACATTATTGGATTTACTACTTAACCATGCTTCATTTATTCTCCCTTTTTCTCTTTTATTACTATTCGGATTGGGTGTGATTTTCTTCAGTCACTTTCTTTTTTCCTTTTTTTCTTTTTCTCCTTTTTTCTTTCCTTTTGTTTTTCACATTCTTCTACCACACCCGACCCTACTTTCTTTTTTTAGTCAACACCTTTCTTCATAAACATCTTCAACTATGCACTCCTATGATAGCCACCCTCAACTTAGGTGCTTTGCTTGAATCAAGGTGCATAATACCCAAGGAGGAACTAGGGCCAAATAGGTTCATTATAATTAAATGGGAAGGTAAAATTTTAAAATAAGAAAATAAGTCAATTGAAGCTCAAATTACAGATCAAGGGAGATTTATTCTTATTTGGTTGGTCTTTAGGATAAGAGTGGACTTTATTCAAACACGACCTATAATCATATCCCAACCAACTATACAATAACCTAGGAAAGACTAACCCGACAAGTTTTGGATTAAACGTATAAAGTGAACTAGGTAGACATCTCATGCACCCATAGTACAAGCCTACATTATCAATTAGTACCTATCCTGTTCATGCAATGCTAAAATTTGATTATTTTTCCCTAATATTAATACTATAAAAAGATTTGCATAATATCTTATTTGATCTCTAAATTGTCGATTCATTTGTGCAGCTCTTTAGTAAATTGTTCTATAGTGGCCATCATCCTCGACTCTACTCGTGCCTTAGATTCCTCCAAAGTAGTCTGCACCCAAGGCCTGATCTGACCAAATAACTTAGATAGCTAGTTATTGGTGTGTGTCTAGCGCTATACAAACTTCTACTGCCTACCCATCAACTATTGTAAAAACTCTTGTGACACTAACACCATACCAGGAATAGGTGGATGAGGGTATACTGTAGAAGTACAAACTAGAGTTAAAATAGTTGTAGCCCTTCACCACTTTCAGTAGATAAAGGTTATATCGAATGACTATTTTTTAATATCACTACCCATTATTGTCCTATCAACCTTCTCAACTAACTCAAAAGTCCCCTTAAAGTGGACCACTCTTGGAGATATAGAAGGTTTTTCCTTATAAAATGCAACTCGATTAGAACTATCACAAATTAACCTAATGTCATCTATATGAGTAGCCTCCACCATATGATCAATATATGGTAATACTGGTAAACCCACCATATACCAATGTCTCTTAATCATGTAGGGGAAGGGAGTAATGGTAATATCATGAAATTCTCTCTCGTGAATCTCATCTTGGATCTACTTGGAAAAGTCTATGTCATATCCAGCAATGAGGCTACAACTAATATAGCTCAGTCCTATATGAGTGAATTATACGCAGTCGTTGGACTCAATATTTTCCTCAGAATAGACCACCAAAACTTTGATGTGAAGCACAACTAGGACTGCTTTATCTTGGCCCTTTCCTAGACCTATAGGGCATCAATAGCAATCTTAGTGATCTACCAAGCTTTCCATCTTGCTAACTCACTATTTTTCTTCCTTAGGTTAGGATCTCTCATCTCCCTCGTACTCCTCACCACCCTCAACCATGGTTAAACATAGTTACAATCATTAGCCCCATAAAATCCAACCCAAATAAAAATCTACAAATTATCTCCTAACAAAAATTAACTCTAATCCCTCTAACAAGTGTATGCACCAGTAGAGGCTGGTCATGAGATCTCATCCCCGCTATGCAATCCAGTAAAGATATGCTACATATGATATATAAAACTCATGTACCACCTCAAGGTTGTAGGATCCTAAAGGCTCGCCCATTCATTCGAGCTGATATCTATCAAACTGGCCTTCAGGTCTGGAATCCTTGCCAAAGTTACGAGCCCAATATGGGGCTTCTTAACTATACTTCACAATGTTTTGCCCTAATCATTAATAGTACTATCTCTATTGAATAGGGTCTACATGCCCTTCAACACCATCTCTAAATAGCCTGAGCTACTAGTATGGCGGAGATGTGAGTGGATTGCTAAGATACTAGAGATGAAGTAGATGCAACCTTTATACCTTTTAATATCTATACAATCTCATCAAACTAGGTAACATCTATTTCTCTATCTGTTTTACCTGATGAAGACTCCACCCACTCCTCAGACTAGGGCATGATTGAACCCTTTTCATTGGCATTGGAACTAGACTTATCCTCTCCCTCATCAAATTAGAGAGGGACAAGAGAGTGTGGTGGTAATGTTTGGGATATCTTCATCTAGGGTCCATTTTGGATAACACGAGCTAGGGGTCCTAGGGTTTGGATTAAGATATTGGTGGTTGTGTAGGCTAAGAGTCTTCCTGTATGGAAGCTCTGCTACTGTATTTTGTTGAGTCTAGAATTGAGTTTGGTGCTACAACAATGGAGTAATACTATTAGAATTAATCCTTCACTTATCCACTCCTCTCGAGAGACTCGCCTCTCAATATGGATTGGACACCCTTCTTTGATGTAGCATTTGGTGCCATAGTATCTATAAGGAGAATTGTTAGTAGTTGAATCATAGTGAATGAAAAAGAAATATAAGGTTCCATATCAGGTCCAACCTATTAGTCCTAGTCAAGACTCGTGGATTGAATTCATGAATAGTAGGCTAGACTCATGGGTTAATAATTCAACGTACGAGATCAACCGATAATTCATGGGTTCAAGTCAAAAGTCATGACTAGGCTCGTGGAAATCAGACAAAGCCTCTGAAACTACAAGGCTTCATGGCTATTCCTATAAGTCTAACCCACAACTCATGGGTTCACAACTGAAGGTTTCTCAATATTGTCCCAAAATTTTGCAGCCAAATTAGATAATTTTCTCCTTTTAACAGATCAGTTTCATTCATATTAGGTCAAAGCACATAAATGAATTAAATTTCACAATTTTAGGGTTTCCATCAATGAAAGCATTTTGATCACAAGTTTTATGAAAGTTTTAATCCACTCAAAGTGTATTCATAGGTTTCCTCAATCAAAATATATTCATCAATTAAATTGAGAACATGAAAAATAACATACCTCAACATGAAAATTTAAGAAGAAGCAAGGATAATTTATTTGGCACAACTCTAAATATGTAGTACACTTAGGGTGATGTAAAAAGAAGTAGGATTACATAAATATGATATGGAAGAGAAAGTGTTTGAATTTTAGTGGGAGTTACAAAGTGTAGGAGTTTAATCGGGTTTTAAGGTTTTTTAAACAAAGGGGTAGCCAATTTGTGTTGGGTCACGTTGGCCTGACCCTTTTTAAAATTAAAAATTTTTAGAATTAGTCCCAGTTGTTACCTACGACACAACCTATGATTCATGGGCTCTACCCACGAGTCATAGGTAGAAGTCTTTGTTAAAGATCTACAACCTATGTTGTCTCTATGATTTATATGGCTCTACGATTCGTGGGTAGTACCTACAAATCATGGGTAGGTGTTGTGGGTTGAAGTTCAGAGACTTTGTTTTATTTTTTTATTCCCATTATTCAACTCACGAGTTGTGGGTTTGGCTCACGATTCGTGGGTGGTAGTCGTGAGTCCAATTACCTGGGTGTCTGAAATTTTGCAATTTTATCACACCCCAATTGTTTCTCTATGCTTCTTATCGTACAAAACAAAGGAAAAGTAAAAACTAAAACCTTGGGTTTAATCTCGAGGAAAGTTTGATTTAACATCGTGGCACGACATGGCTATGATTGGTACTTAGACATCACCAATAAGCCCATGGGTTTCCCCCCATGAAATGTATGATTAACATTGAGGCACGACTCAGCTTCTTTGGCTACTCAAACTTCGCCAGGCTCAAATTATCATAAAATTTAACCTACTCTGTGCTTCCCATTTAATGCTTAACACGATTCCCCTTCACCTTGAATGGGGTATACACATCTCGTTGTTACTATATATCACCATGTGGAAATACTATTACTACAGTGAATGGTCCAAACCACCTAGACATCAACTTTGCAGGAAATAAGAGATGTCTTAATTATACAACAAAACTATATAACCAGGTTGGAATACCTTTCTCTCAATTTTCTTATCTTGGTACAACTTCATCATCTTTTTATACAAGTATGAAATTTCATAAGCACAGAGGTAAAACTCATTAATTTTGTTAATCTTATCCAATCTCAAGTGTGCACCCTCACTCCACTTAAATTTCAGCTTCTTCAACACCCATAGTGCCTTATGCTCAAGTTCAACAGGAAAATGGCATGCCTTGTCGTACACAAGATGATAAAAAGAGGCACCTATAGGGGTTTTATAAGTTGTCTGGTAGACCCTGACTGAATCATCTAACGTTCTCAGCTAGTTAGTCCATTTAGTATTCACAGTCTTCACCAAAATGGATTTGATCTCCCGATTGGAGACCTTAACTTGCCCACTTGTCTATGGATGGTAAGGTGTTTCCACTTTGTGATTCACACCATATTTCTTAGGTAGACCTTTGAATAGAAGATTGCAAAAATGGGATACACCATCACTTATGATAGCTCTTGGAGTACCAAATTAAGAGAAAATATTTTTTATCAAAAATATATTTTGACACTTTGACCTTCATTATTGGGTTATGCAATAGCTTCCACCCATTTGGAAACATATTCGAAGACCACAAAGATGTATTTTATCCCGTGTGAACTCACTAATGGACCCATAAAGTCAGGACCCTACACATCAAACAGTTCAAGCTCAAGAATGGACATCATAGGAAGCTCATGCTTTCGTGAGATATTGCCCCACCTTTGGCATAGTTCACAGGCCCTGGCATAATCATGTTCATCCTCATAGAACGTTGGCCAATAGAAACCACAATATAGAATCTTGTGGGTAGTACGAGTACTTCCATGTCGACCCCCAACTTGAGACGAATGAAGGGATTCCAAAATACTCATAATATCAACTTCAGGAAAAGCACATCTAGAATATGTACGAATCATTCAAAAATAACTTTCTTAACTCATGACCAAATCATTTTCACTACTAAAATGACATATCTTCTGGGACGAGGTCACTTGCCAAATAGTTGGCTAAGTAAGAAAACCAAGGGATCAATTCTTGTAATGCTACCAAGACATGATTATCTGGAAAAGTATAGTAAATATCAGGCTCATCTCCCAATTTAATCATCGCGGTATAGATGGTCTGCAACCTGATTTTCGGTGTTTATCTGGTCATTAACCACAAAATCAAATTCTTGTAGCAATAGTACCCATCGAATCAATCTAGACTTAGCATCTTTCTTCGCCATAAGGTATCTAAGAGAAACATGATCAGTGTGCACAATGACTTTGTTACCAATCAAGTAGGAGCAAAATTTTTAAAAATCAAACACCACCTCAAGCAATTCCTGTTCAATAACTATATAATGTTTTTGTGTGGGGTTCAGTGTTTTGTTGGTACGGTAAATGGGATGAAGTATTTTCTCACGTCTTTGACCCAAGACTACTCCTAGGGCTATACCATTAGCATAGAACATCACTTCAAATGAAGGGGTCCAATTAGGAGACACAATAAAAGAAGTTGAGATCAACCTCTATTTCAAGCACTCAAAAGCCTTCAGAAAAACATTATCAAAAACAAACTTCACCTCTTTCTCTAACAATTTGCATAATGGATTTAAAATTTTATAGAAGACCTTGATAAATCACCTATAAAACCCCGCATGACCCAAGAAACATGTAATGCCCTTCACAAAAATCGGATGGGGCAATTTTTCAATCACCTCAATTTTAACCTTGGCGACCTCTATTCCCTTCTTCAAAAATTTGTGCCCAAGAAATATCCCTTCTTTAACCATGAAGTGACGCTGCTCCTAACTCAAAACCAAGTTACACTCTTCACATCTTTCCAGTGCATTGGCCAAGTGATTTTGATTCATAAGGGCGAATTTGAGCCTCTAAACAAGCCCCTCAACCTTCTCGCAAGTCGTATATTGAGAAAGCTCCGAAATCTATCTATATCTAATAATAGAGGCAAAAACAGCCACATGTCAGCACCAAAAAAAATATATTATCAATTAAAATTTAAAAATTAAAATTAAAATAACTTTTTAAAAAGCATTAACTGTCATTATTAAAATTAAAATTACTTTTCAAAAAATATTAACTGTCATTATTTAAAAAATTCTATTTTAAAAAATATAGCCATGATACCATTTTGAAGGGGGTATGAATAAATGGTCTTTTTGTGTTTTTGGGGTAAATGGTTTTTCAAATATTTTGTTCATACTTACATTCTG
Source organism: Capsicum annuum (assembly GCF_002878395.1). Taxonomy (NCBI): domain Eukaryota; kingdom Viridiplantae; phylum Streptophyta; class Magnoliopsida; order Solanales; family Solanaceae; genus Capsicum; species Capsicum annuum. The sequence goes on along the minus strand of NC_061116.1, from coordinate 166,657,776 downwards.
GTATCTTGGTCTATTAACTCCTTTGCTTGTACCTGCAGAAGTAGATTGATAAATGTTATGGGTTTTATGGAGTGTCCCAACGTCTCCTTCTAGCTCTGGATTTTTAATGTCTTTCGATCGACATAGCTCTGCACACTGCTGAGTTAGCTGATTTGTAGCTATAGACTTCAGTTTATCTTCATTAGTCTTTAGCTTTTCTATCTCATTACCCATACTGTCCACTTTCATTGAAAGCGTAGTTAGGGTGTTAAGTATTTTTTCTAGAGTGTCTTCCTCTACTATTTCAGTCTGTGTAGCTTTGTCTTGATATGTAATCTGTAATAACATTTTTGTTAGTACTGATCACTTCAATTGTAAATGTGAAATTTAATATATTTAAAACTAGTCTTCGAATCTCTTTTGTTGTAACTGAATTTTGTATTTTCTTTGTTAACCACCAGCGTACCTGTGTATTATCTGTTCGTACAATAAATTTGTTATATACAATATATGGCTCAAATGCTAATAAACATTTATATAATGAATATAATTCTTTCCTATTTATTTCCCATTTTATTTCTGTCTCGTTGAACGTACCTGAGTAGTATCTACAATGGTGTTATATTTTTTCTGCTTCATATCGATATTTAAGTACTCCTCCGTAACTATATTCACTTGCATCTGCTTCTACTATGTATATAAATTTTCTATTTTCATCTGGAAATTGCAATTTTGGTAATTCTCTACAAAGTAATTTTATTTTTTGAACTTGTTTTTTATCTTTTTCATCATAATTATATTCTATATCCTTTTTTAATTTTTTCTGTAGTGGTTTTAAGGTTTCTGCTAATTTTGGAATATATTCTCTTACTTGGTTTACTAATCCTAAAAATGATTGTAATTTCTTTTTTGTATCTAATTCTTCTTTCGAATTTATTATTTTTTGTACTATATGTTGTTGCATTTTTACTCCACTTTTATCTATTTGTATTCCTAAAAATTCTATCTGGTTTTTCATGATTTCAGCTTTCTTTTTGCTTAGACTTATTCCTGATTTTTCTATTATATCTGTGAACTGTTCTAATAATTTTAAATGTTCTTCTTTAGTTTTTGTATATAATAATATATCATCTATGTATACTATGCAATTAGATAATTGTTTAAAATAACTATCCATAAAATGTTGATATCTACCTGGTGCATTCTTATATCCAAATGGTAACACGTTCCATTCATAAAATCCTTGTGGTACCGTAAATGCGGTTAATTCTTTAGATTCTTCTTCTAGCTTTAGGTGGTAAAATCCTGATTTACAATCAAATTTGCTAAAATAATTATATCCTTGAATTTGTCTTATTTTTAATATCTTATTTGGTATCGGGTAATTATATGTTATAGTTTTTGCATTTAAATTTCTATAGTCAATAACCATCCTACTTTTTCCTCTTTTTTGTTCACTATGTTTATTTACTATAAATGCTGGACTATTATGTTTACTATTACTTTTTTGTATATATTGTTTTTCTAATAATTCATCTATGTGCATTTTAAATTCTTTTAAATCATCAAAATTATATGTTAATGGTTTTTGTGTTATTATGCTATTCTTATCTATTAATTCAATTTTTATAGTAGTTTTGAGTTTTTCCCATCCTTTTAATGGATCTTCACTATATAATTGTTCTAATTTTTTCTGAATTATTTCTATTTTATTTATTAAAAATATAGTTATTTCTGTTTTATTTATCGAAAATACTACTAGTTCTACTGTATCTTCAGTATTGTTTATATTTTCTAACTTTTGTGTAATTTTTTCACTTCCTTTTATCCAATCAGTTTTCTTTCTTATTTTATTATTAACTCTTTTTGCTCTTACTTTTTGTTTGCGTGGTGTTGTAAACCACCAGTCTGTTTTGGACCTATTGTAAAAATTTTCTTACGACAAGATAATGTAAAGCATTTATGTAACTTTTAACTTTTCTTGACTTTTTTAGGGTAGGTTAGGAAGGCCTATAGCCCTATAGCCCCTTTATTTGACTATTTTTTCTTCTTTAAGTTTTAGTTTTAACATGTAAAGTTAAACTTGTAAATTCTCGTTCTATATATAACAAAGGCAGAAGGCATTGCAAAAGCAAGCCTTCATGCGTTGAAGCACCTTTGCTCTCTCCAATCCACAAAAAATATTTTACTCAGTTAATTAGATAAACATATTCCAATGAAAAAAGCTATGGAACAACAAAACTCAGAAATAACAAAGCTACCCGAACAGGTATATCTATTTATGATTATGAATAGCTAATTTCATAATTCCCAACAATCATGATATGATAAAATAAATTCATATTAGTTACTTTATAGTAGAATTATTCGAAGAATAATATGTTAAGAAGTTTATTAACAAAGAGGAAACGGAGAAATATCCCTAAGGACTATGCCATCCTAAAGGTGAAACCATTGAGGCAAGAAGCCGTGGCGGGGAGTAACCAGAGTAGAGGCGCTGTTTAAGGGAAAAAGTATCCGGATTACCATGTTAATAGTGACGGAAGAACATATTATTTAAGAATAATCTAGTATATAGTAAGCTAAGATGACTATATTTTATGTACATGGTTGAAGGGAATATTTTGAAAAAAGCAATTTTATGAAAATGAATGATAATATATCTGATGTGATGGTAGATAAATTCAAAATACTTATTTTGTATGCACTTAGAAATATAAAAGTAGCAGATATAAGAAAAATTATATTAGAAAAAGCTTTTGGTGAATATTACATGACTAGAGTAAATTATATACCATATCTACCTAACTACTCTTACAAATATTTACGATGATAAGTTACATAAAATTTTTAGAAAAAAGATATAAAAAAATATGCAGTTACTAGAAAAACAGATAAAAATAAATATAGATAAATACATGGAAAATAAAGATATAAAATTTCTTAATAAAAATATGCAAAAACTACTAAGGCTAAAACAAACAACTACAAAACACTATAATAAAACCAATTTTAGAAGATTGATTATCTAGATTATCTTAAAGTTTTAATCTTATATATACTTAAAGATATAGAAATAATAGATATCAAGAAAATAATATTAGAAGAAGTAATAAACTATGAAATTGAAACTGCAAATTGTCTAGAACAGTTATACGAAGAAATTTACCCAGAAGGATATTATTCAGATTAAAAAATGTTAGAATATATTAGACAAACTAGAGAAAATCAAGAAAATCTAAATAATGAAATTAATTATAGAAACCGAATTAGGAAAATAATGGAAGACCTAAAAGAAAAATTAATATGGATAGAAAAAACCTTAGAAAATTTAGATAAAAGTACATGTGATAGTTTATATAATTTAAAAAACTCACTACGAGAAGAACAACATAAGATAATAAATAACATTGAAAATCTAGAATTAGATATACATTATAGCACAGATAGGATAAATTATTATACAGAAATTTGTAACTCTGCAATTACTACAGGATAAAATAATTAATGAATATATCTTACGAAAAAAGTAAATTATTAAAAGGTATTGAAACAAAATTTAAAAAATATCCACGCACAAATAAAAATAGATTCACTAGAAACCTATTAAATCTATTATACCTATTAAATCCGCACACCCCCTTCAAAATGGTATCAGAGCACAGCAATTTGAAAAGTACGGAAGAGATATATATTAGAGTTAGAGTTAGGATATATATGTTAGAGTCAAAATTAATAACCATTGGTTATTTTTATTTAAGTTTTCTTTTTAAATATTTTGTGAATAAAATATTTTAATTATTTAATCTAAATTTCACTATCCAAGTTTATCTGCCAAACTGCAATCAAAAAATCAAACATTGTTATTGAAATATCAATATCTTCTATACCTATATCTCTATATTTAGGATTAAAAATACTTAGGAAAATTTAGCCATTTTGAAAATTTACTTGAAATAAAAAATAAATTCGTCATTTAGTCATTATAAAAAAAACTGAGTCTAAATTCATCCTAATAAGCTTGGGCTCCATTTTTTTCATTTAAAAATTGCATTTGAATTTTCCAAAAATTGCATTTGAATTTACCTAATCAGAATACTTATTGGTTGATATCTTATTTCGTTCTCAATTTATTTTTCTTTTTTAAAATTGCATTTCATAATTTCATAAGATAAAAAGTACTAGAAACACGATTACAACAGGTTACTAAAATATTTGAGAAACAGTTGCAATAGTTAACATAGAACTTTCCCTAAATTAATGGCACACTCCATCACGAAATCACCCGTCATTAACAGAATTCCTCAATTTTGAGAGTTCAACTACTCTGATTATTATCATTGTTGCATTTCATATACCCATTCTGTTAAATCAATGAATTGTGATTCATTTGTCACTCAAGATATTACTTTGTGCATAAAATTATGTCTCATCACAGGGAGGGTTGTATGTTGGCTAAAGAAAATAAATGAAATAATTTCATTGAGAATCCTGCAGGCTAGACGGATGCTTCTCCGGTTGTCCTATCATACCACATTAGCAAGAAATTACTGAAGGAATCACCATCACCCAAGGCATAACTAAATGTGAATGTTGTCAGTATGACTCTACATACAGAGTATGTGATTTCTATTTGCATTAGGAAGTCTTGATGGTTGTATTTCACTGTAAGGAACATTTTTATAAAACATTTCCAAGTCCTCCGTGATTGATCTTTGTATATACTAATGATAGATTTCTAATAGGATATACACAGTATTTATTATTACTCTATATATAAAATTATCATCACTACAACGTACTTTCATGTCACGACCTAAAAATAAAAAGTTCATGCTGGCACTTGTCGTGGCAAACCTTGAAAAGTAAACCTATCACCCAAGCTGATACACAATGGAGAAAAGACAGAAATACCCTCCAAGGTAAGACTTCTAGAATGAATCCAAACCACATAGATATGATAAAAACGAATAGAATAAAATTAACTATACAACCATAACTCCCAAAACTTGGTGTCAACAGTATAAAAACGTATCTAGTACAACTCGAATTCAAATAAAATACATAAAATGTTTAAATACAAAAGAAAATTTTGTCTCTCAAGTGAAAGTAAAGACATAGTCTATAAGAAAGGTGGTAGAATACATTCGGACACTTGAAGGTCAATCACTACCTTGGAAGCACCAAATCTCGCTTGAATCAAGCAAGCTAGTGGGCACTCAAACTAGAACCTGTACCAAAAGGACGCAGTAGGCGTGAGTATGGTCCACTTGTACTCAATAGGTATCATAGGCTGACTGAGCAAAGTAGAAAATAAGGCATACAAAATGCATACTATGGGTATGTTACGTCCCACCACGGTAGCCCACATCGTTTTCACTAATAGTTCTAATGTATATATGTATATCACAAATACAACAACAATACAACAAGTATAACAGAAGTATACATTACATCACATGCAAGTATAAACAGAGAAGAACACACATATATAGGATGGTCATGTATAAGTAACGAGATATAGAGCAAGTAGACATATAACAAGTCAATATGGAAATACAATCACAACATCAATCACTATAAAGAAAATGTAATGTATGATATTATCATTATTATTATTATGATGATGATGATGATGCACGAGGTTATCACACAACCTTAATATTGACGCACAACCTTGAGATTTGGGACACAACCTTCGAGATTAGCACACAGCCTTAAGGTTGACACACATCCTTGAGCAATATTCAGTATTTCGAGTGTTTTCAATATTTTCAGTGTTTCCAGTAATTTCGATATTTCCAGTGTTTCTAATATTTCCAATGTTTCCAACATTTCTAGTATTTTCAGTATTTCTAGTGTTTCCAAATTACATACGTAACATAAGATACAAATCAAGTACATATACATGAGAAACAAAATATATGTAAAGAAATAAAACAAATAAGTGAAATGATACGTATGATGACATGCAAATGATGATGTAATGTTCACAAACATTCACATGAGTATTTCCGCAATCAATCCACATAATGTATTTCCACAACCAACCATAATGTTACAACTCCACAACCACGTGAGCCAATATCCGTGCATTATTTCAACTATCCATTGATTCCACACATGATTCATATGCCCACAAGGTATAAATATACCACAATATGCCAAAGGCACCACAATAGGCATTTTCAATTAACACAATACAATTATTCACATGTATTCTAGGCTATCAACATCACATAAGATCCTATACAGTCACAAATAGCATATGATATCTCAGATTCAACAATTATATCATTTTTAGGCACCCACAAGAGCACAGCATATAGATAATAATATTTCATGATTAGTTCTCACCCTTAGCATGTATTTTGATATACAAATTAACTACCCATACAAGCCTGAAGAGTTAAGACATAACCTACCTCGAATGCCAAAACTTATCCGATCTACTTTGAACCAACGATCTTACTTTTCAAGAACGATCTCAAAATCAACTAAATCCAATAAATATAGAAGCTACGTATCAAAACAAAGACAACAAGACCTATAATGACTACTTTTGTTTCAAAATCAAAACGGACCCCCGAAATGAATTTTCGAAAAAGAAGGGAAAATTCTAACTTTACTCCAAAAGCATGTTTTTCGTATTTTTAAGAATCTACAGCTTAAATCCTAAGTCAAACCAAGTCAAAAACAAGGTTCAAATCAAAGAAAAACTATTTTTAAGCTTTACTAGATAAAATCTTTGAGATCCGGATTAAAATCAAGAATCAGAGTTGTTTTGAAAGTTAAATTGATGAAAAACTAGTAAATATAAGATCAAAATATTATTCTAGTAAAAAGGAGTGAAATTGGAGTTTAAAATCAAGCCCTAAGATTTTTGGAGTTTTGAGAAATTAATCAAGAAATTATTAAGAAAAGAATGAATTCTTACCTTAAATCCATTATAGAGTCAAGAAATAGATGTTAATCTAGATTCCCAAGCTCCCACAAACTTCACTTTTAAGCCCCCACACTATTTTAGGTTTAACTCCCAAGAAGGTGAAAGAACATAAAAAAGGGGCCAAAAAAGGATTAAAAAAACTGCATTGCAGAAAAAAAATCTGCTACATCTATTGTAGATTTTTTCCCCAAGTCCAAATGAACTTTGACAGGGTGCTCGAAATTCGTTCGGAGTTTGATATATGCAAATGAACTATGTAACCACATTAAATTCGATGCTCTGGGCTCAATGAAAATATCAAATTATTGAAAAAAAATGTTGTTTTTAGAAAGTTGAACCCCAAAATCCGAATTCACAATTTTCTAAATTGAGGATCAAAATGAGATTTAAAAGTCGTAAAATCACAGCAAACATGTTACCACCCTAAGATTGACATTTCGGATTTGTTGGTGAAGTTGGATTGTCTATCTGAGGTCGTTTCTCCCAAATGTGGGTTCCACACTCATATTTTTAATTTTCCTACTTTTCAAACAATAGGTCGAAATGAGCTCGGGTGCATCAAGACCAGAACGAAAGGTCTACCAAGCCTAAAATCAATATTTCTGAGCTGCTGGCGAAGTTCGTTCAACCATCCATCGCACGGATCAAAAGATATCTACATAAGTTCAAAATAAAGCTCTCAAAACCATCAAAAACCATAATATTGCATCAATGGTACCAAAATGCATCGAGAACTGTGCCAATCACCCCTACACCTCAGAAATACCATAAGGCAACTATGGGGAGGGGTAAAATAGTCAAATCACACAAAATTACAAATTTCACATATTTCATAAAATTTCCAGGTCATTACATCATCCACCACTAAAAATCTAATTCGTACTCGAAATAAGGAAAAAAAATACTTGTATTAATAAAGAGCTGGGGATAAGAACTACTCATATTACACTCGACCTTCTAGATAGCCTCAACTACACACCAATGTTGCAACTAAACCTTAATCACAGGGATAACTCTAGAGTGCAACCGTCTAACATCCCTAGCCAAAATGGAGACTGACTCCTCAATAAAGGACAACCACTCAACTAACTAAACTGACTCCCAATGAATGACATGAGACTCACCAAGAATATAAGCATAGAAACGTGGAAAACTAGATGAACAGCTGATAGATCAGGGGGCAAAGCCAACTCATAAGCCACATCACCAACAGTTCGAAGAATCTCAAATTGGCCGTTATACGTAGGGCTATGGTCGCCCCTCTTCTCAAACCTCATCATACTCTTCATGGGTTAAACTCAAAGTAAAACACAATCACCAACAAAAAATCACAAGGCATGAAGCCTACGATGAGTATAACAGTTCTTCCTACTCTGAGCTGCTCTAAGTCTATCCTGAATGACATAAACTCTATCCAAAGACACACAAATCAAGTTCATACCTCGAGGTATCACCTCTGAAATATCAAACTAATCTACCAATAATGTTGTCTCAAATCACAATAAATCTTAGTCACACTTGGATGGATGGAATATCTTGAATGATGGTCATCCTCTAAGATCAACCTATTCCAATCACCCACTCATAACATACAAACTCGACCCCCAATCCTCAAAACTCCATCTGAATTAAGTAAGGCTTCCTTATCCTCCCCACTTAACACCTTATCTCAAATTAATCTCAATCCAACATCATCAAACTGATAGCTCAAATTTGCTCCATCAAAGAATATCTAGCCTGTATAAATGCAAAATGCTCCCAACTGTCGAAATATTAAGCATAACCATCTGCTTAGCTAAAGACTAAACCTCTAAGGCTAAAGGTTCTCCTGGGTGAAAAGATGTGCCAAGATACCCATACTAATCGACTTCTGGCTCAAGGCATCCGCAACCACATTAGCCTTTATTGGATGATAAAGAATGGTCAAGTCATGATCCTTAAGCAACTTAAGCTAACGACGCAGCCTCATATTAATATCTCGCTAGGTGAAAAAGGTCTAGCCCAATCCCTAACCGCTACAACCTTAGTTGGATCAACCATAATACCCTTCTTAGTCACCATATGACCTAAGAAAGAAACAATCTCTAACAGAAACATGCACTTAGAAAACTTCTCATCCTTTAATCTCTAAAGCACAATCCGCAAAATGCTCCTTCTAATCAGCCTCACTCTTGGAATACACCAAGATATCATTTATAAATACAATAATAAAAAAGTTAAGCTATGATCGAAACACCTGATTCATCAAATCCACAAATGCAGCAGGGTCACTAGTCAACCTAAAGGACATGATAAAGAACTCATAATGATCATATCAAGTCCAAAAAGCAGTCTACAGAATACCTGAAGCTCTAATCCTTAACTATTGATAATCAGACCTCAAATCAATCTTTAAAAATGCTGCAACTCCCTGAAGTTGATCAAATAAATCATCAATGCGAGGAAGAGGAGACTTATTCTTAATCGTCACCTTATTCGACTGACGATAGTCAATACATATCTGTATAGACCCATCCTTTTTCTTCAAAAACAAGACAAGCACACCCTTAGGTGAAATACTAGGTTAGATAAATCCCTTATCTAATAACCCCTACAAATTATCCTTCAGTTTCTTTAACTCTACTAGGACCATCCTATAAGGAGGAATAGAAATAGGCTTGGTGCCCGGCTCAACATCAATAGAGAAATCAATATCTCAATTCAGAGGCATACCAGCCAAGTCCATATGGAACATATCCATAAACTAACGAAAAACACAAATATAATCTAAGAAAGAAGGTAAAACGACACTAGTATCACAAATATGGTCCAAATAAGATAAACATCTCCTCTCAGTCAATTTACGATCTTGAACATAAGATATAATCCTCTTAGGACCCAAATGAAGTATACCTTTCTAAGCTATCCTTAGCATACCCGATGAAGGTAAAGTCACAATCTTAGGATAACAATTTAGAACAACATGATAAAGAGCCAATCAAATCATATCTAAAATAATATCAAAATCAATCATATCTAACACAAATAAATCTACCAAAATATCATGTCAAGCAAAAGCCACAATACAGTATCAGTACACCTAATCCACTATTAAAGAATCACCTACCGGGATAGATACATGAATAGGTATGGTAAGAGGCTCACTAATAGAATCAAAACACAAAGCAAAATACATAGCCACGTAGGAAAAAGCTAATCCAGAATCAAATAACACAGATGTAGGTTTGAAAAAAATGGGAATGACACTTGTGATCACAGCATCAAAAGCCTCTACCTCGGGTCTGGCTTGTATAGCATAGCACTACCCATGACCATTAACTTCCAGAGTAGCCCCACGACAACCACCGCGGGCTCCACCACCTTTACTTCTTGCTTTTATGGTAGTACCTCTACCTCTTACTTTTTAAAGAGAAAATAGCCCTAATTACACAACAGGGGCAGTCCTTCGACAAATGTCCAACCTCATGACATACATAACAAATCCTATGGCCCGCATCAATAGAAGAAGGTACCACTGGGCTAGAATGGAAACCTTACATTGCTAAACCCAAAGATCCACCACCTAAACTCTACAAAGTCACGTGTACTACCCTAGCCTGATATCCATGAGAACCTCTAAAATATCTACCATGAAAAGAGTTACCTCTGAACTAACCAAAATGGTACACCTTCTTGGCACCTTCTTAAGGTGTGCAAAGAATACCCTTAGTTAATTTAGCTTGATCTACAATACTCTAAAAAGATTCCCTAAATATGACCATCTGTGATATAGCCAATTGGAGAGAGATATCCAAATCCTTCATAAACTTCTGAATCTTCTCAAACTCAGTGGAAATACTAGCATATGAATATGTGGAAAAGGAATAAAAGAGTGCCTTAAACTCTGTTACCATCATGGAGCCCTGCTCCAGGCGATCAAACTCATCACGCATCCGATCTCTCAAACTATAAGGCACAAATCTCTCCAGAAAGGCATCGACAAACTAATCCCACGATATCTCAGGAGCATCAACAGTTCTATATCAAACAATCAATCCCCACTAATATCAAGCTGTATCTCTCAACTGATAGGTGAAATAAAAAACTCTATGCGACTCCAACAAACCCAAATTATGCAACTTCTCTCAACAATCAATCAAAAACTCATAGGCATTCTCGTCCACAGCACCACTGAACCTAGAAGGACCCAAATGAGTAAATCTCTCAAACAACTTTTCATCCTCAAAAGACATCATAGTAATCACAGTAAAAGGAGGCATAGTGAATCTAGTAGGCTAAGATCCCATCTGAGCAGGTAACATAGATGAAGGTTTAACTCTCAATCTTAGAACAACATGCTCAGATATCATTAATGAAACAAGAATAGGAATCGGGGTCTGAGGAGTACCCAAAATAGAAGCAAGTACAATTGGAGGATTACTCTGAAATAGAGGAACACCCGACAAAATCAAAGAAGAACTAACTAAATACGTCAGCAAACGCATCAACAATCCCTCCAACACTAGGAAAGACACACTCTGATGAATCAGAGTAGACTACACTCCTCTAACCTACTCAACATGAGGCTCTGGAGAGAGTCCCTAAGCACTCCTCCTAGACGGGGCTGAACCACAGACCCGCCCCCTTCCTCGAGTCCGTCCACAGCTTGATGCTCGCCCTCTCGACTAAATACTCTCTAGAAATAGGATCTGCATCACCAACTTCATGGGACCTAGTGAACACCAATTTATGTGGAAAGAGTGAAGCACAACTCATAACACAAGATATCAAAAAACATCATATGATAAAAAAATAATGAAAGTTTTCTAAACATATCCTATAGCCTCTTAAAGATAAATATAGAATTTTACATACCAGTCCACGAGATTCTATTAGATATCCAATTTTGCACCGTTGAGACCAACGAACTTGACTCTAATACCAATTTTTCATGACCTAAAAATACAAGGGTCATGATGGCACTAGTCACAACAAACCTTGAAAAGTAAGTCTATCACCCAAACTGATACATAAAGGGGAAAAGATAGAAATACCCCCCAAGGTAAGACTTCTAGAATGAAGTCAAACCACATAGATATGATAAAAGTAGAAAGAATAAAATCAACTATACAACCATAAATCCCAAAACCTGGTGTCAATATATAAGAACATATCTATTACAACTCAAATCCAAATAAAATAAATAAGATGTCTAAATACAAAAAAAAAACTCTATCTCTGAAGTGAAAGTAAAGATATAGTCTATAAGAAATGTAGTAGAATACATCCGGACACCTGAAGGTCAACACTGCCTTAGAAAAAACAAATCTCGCTCGAATCAACCAATTTGGAGTGCACTTAAACTAGGACCTGCACTGAAAAGGCATAGTATGTTTGACTATAGTCCACTTGTACTTCGTAGGTATCATAGGCCGACCTAGAATAGTATAAAATAAGGCATGCAAAATACACACTAAGGGCACATCACTTACAATCAGAAAATGTCCCACAATGGTAGCCCACACCACATGTACTAACAGTTCTAATATATATATATCACAAATACAACAAAAATTCAAAAAATATAACACAATTATACATTGTATCACATGCAAGTACAAATAGAGAAGAACATGTATATATAGGACGGTCAAGTATAAGTAACAGGATATAAAGCAAGTAGACATATAAAAATTCAATATGAAAATTTAATCATACATAAATCAGAATAAAGAAAAAGTAATAGATGATATGATGATGATGATGATGTACGAGGTTGGCACACAACCTTCAAACTAGCATACAGCCCTGAGATTTGGCACATAGCCTTCGAGATTGGCACAAAGCTTTGCGATTAGTACACAGCCTTGAGAAATATTCAGTATTTTCAGTGTTTCCAATATTTTCAGTGTGTCTAGTAATTTCAGTATTTCCAATATTTCCAATATTTCTAACATTTTTAGTATTTCTAGTGTTTCCAAAGAAAATACATAACATAACATACAAATAAAGTACACATACATGAGAACAAAAATATATATAAAAAATAAAACAAACAAGTGAGATGATGCATATGATGACAAGCGAGTGATGAAGTAATGTTCACAAACATTCAAATGAGTATTTCCACAATCAATCCACATAATTTATTTTCACAGCCAACCAAAATGTTATAATTTCATAACTACGTGAGTTAATATCCACTCATTATTTCCACAATCAATGAATTGTCCAAATGATTCATATGCCCACAAGGTATAAATATATTACAATATTCCAAATGCACAACAATAGGCATTTTCAATAAGCACAATATAATTATTTACATGTATTTCAAGCTATCAACATCACATAAGACCTCGCACGATCACACATAGCACATGATATCTCAAATTCAGCAATTATATCACATTCAGGCCCCCACATGGGCACAACATATAGATAGTCATATTTCATGATTAGCTACCACCCTTAACATACATTTTCGTATACAAATTAACTATCCAGCCCAATTTGAAGAGTTAAGCCATAATCTACCTCGAATGTCAAAATTGATCTGCTATACTTTAAACCCACGGTCTTACTTTTCATGAATGATCTCAAAATCAACTAAAACAAAGAAATGTAGAATCTATGCATCAAAACAAAGCCAATGATAGCCATATTGACTACCTTTGGTTAGCGGTCAAAACGGATCCCCAAAATAGGCTTTGAAAAGAAGGACAAAATCGTAACTTTACTCTAAAAATGTGTTCACCATATTTTTAGAAACCTACTGTTGAATACTCAAGTCAAATTGAGTAAAAAATAAGGTTCAAATAGAAGAAAAATAATTTTTAAGCTTTACCAGATAAAATCTTTGAAATTCAGGTTAAAATAAAGAATCAAAGTTATTTTGAAGGTTAAGTTGATGAAAAGCTAGTAAGTATAGGATAAAAATATTATTCAAGTGAAAAGGAGTGAAAATGGGGTTTAAATTCAAGCCCTAAGATTTTTAAGATTTTGAAAAATTAATCAAGAAATTATTAAGAAAATGGTGAATTCATACCTTAAATCCGTAATAGAATCAAGAAGTAGATATTAATCTAACTTCCCAAGCTACCATAAGCATCACTTTAATCTCCCACACTATTTTAGGTTTAACTCAAAGAGGCAAGGTGAAAGAATGAACAAAATAGGCCAAAAAGGGGTAAAAAAACACTACATTGCAAATTTTTTTCCTAAGTCCAAACGGACTTCGACGGGGCGCCCGATATTCATTCAGAGTCAGATATATGCAAAAAATAAATATATAACCACACTAAATTCGATGCTATAGACTAAATATTGATATCAGATTTTTGAAAAATATATCATTTTCACAAAGTTGAACCCCAAAATCAAAAATCCAAAATCATAATTTTTCAAATCGAGGATCGAAAGGAGATTTAAAAGTTGTAAAATCACACCAAATATGTTACCATCCTAAAATTGACATTACGAATCTTCTTGAAAAGTTTGATTTTCCATATGAGGTCGTTTTGATCAAATGTGGGTCCCACGCCTATATTTTAAAATTTTCAATTTTCCAACCAATAGTTCAAAATAAGCTCGGGTTTATCGAGATCTAAACCAATGGTTTACCTAGCCTATAATCAATATTTCAGAGCTATTGGCATAGACCGTTCAATTATCCATCGCACGAATCAAAAGATATCTACATAAGTCTATAATAAGGCTCTCGAAGCCATCAAAAACCACAATATTACATAAATGGTACTAAAATGCATTGAAAATTGAACCAATCACTGCCACACCCAAGAAATATCATAAAGCAACTATAGGGAGGAGTAAAATAGTCAAATCAAACCAAATCATAAATTTCACATATTTCATCAAATTTTCATATCGATACATTTCATGCCTTTTGTTGTCTATGTTTTGCGCGCCACTCAGCTACGTGAATAAGTTACAAACATTTCTATTGGAACAAACAAGGGTTGGTAATTATTAGCATATGATTTTTAAATTAATATTTTTGTAGACCTTGCTACGTTGTATATCAAGTAGAAATAAATTTGACGAACAATTAATGAGTTGCCAACCATCCCAATCCACTAAGTAATACATTAAAAACTATATCAATGGTTCATTAGTCTCAATTTTGTCTAATATGCGTATAAGTCTACAAGAGCCAACATAGGTTTTGGCCTAAGGTGACTTGAAGGGTCCATTTCTAATTCTCAAAATTCATATTTAGACAATTTCCACCACAAGCTAGGCTAATGAACTCTACATGTACATTAACTAAGGTGAATATTTACTTTTCTCTGTAGAAGTGATAAACTATTCTAAAGTCTTCATATTTGGATAGATCTAGCATGTTGAGATAAACATAATAAGTGAAACAGGTTCGTAGGCAAATCCTCTATGCAAAAACATGATGATGACTTTAATACAAAACTATCCACCAATAAGGTTCACAAAGTGAATATTAATAAAAGAAAAGCACAATTTTTCACATATGGAAGACTGTAGTAACTAAATATATACTTTTATTTCAGTGGTTTTCATAGTTGAACATTTATTTTAAAAATTTTATAAGCTCTTTATTTATGAACAAGTTTAATATTAGACAATTTTGTTAGTAAATGAATAATGTGTGCTAATGATTTCATATATTCTGGGTTCAATTTTTTTTTCAGTTTAATTTATTTAATCAGTCACGTTTTTGCTTTCATTAAGCATTTGTATTACAATACATATAAGCGTCTTTAATTATAAATGCATACCATCTATTTTATGAATTGATATATTAATTTTATACATAATGGTGCGAATAAAGAGTCCCTTCATATTCCATCTCGATCTTGAGTAAACACCTCTTTTCTATTATTTGTGAAATTCAAGGGGAGGATAATTGAAAGTTTAACTTAAGTCGACTGGTCAGTCTTGACAGTCAACTCATCTGCTGATTAGTATACTTCAGTAGAATAGATTAGATTTAAATAAATAAACAAATAAGTAGTTAATTGAAATTAAGACACAAAGATTTATCTTGGTTTGAAACACCAATATGATGCCTACGTCTAGCCCCTTGGGTTAAAAAGTTTCCTTAGAGCTTTTCAAAATGGATTCGGAGTACAAACCTAGTGGACAAGTTCTGAAGATTATTTTGACTTTCAGACTTGTGATACAGCTTCAACTGGTATGACTAAGTTGACTCGATATTATTCTTTTGCAATTATTGTAAACTAATAAGTACAAAGCTTTATTAGACTAAGATTGAGACACATCAAGAATTTCATGTGAAGTTGTGTGTCTTCTTTGGTCTTCAGTCTCTTCTTTTATACCCTTTAGGAGATTCGACTTTCTTTCTTCATAATGAAACCTAAGGGATTTCTTCTCAATCAAGGATTTTAATTTATTCTTCTATATGTAGTTTTGATGATGCGCATCTAACTAAAAGGGACTAGGTCCCTGGATGTGCAAGATAAGTATAGCTAGAATGTATTGTCTGTACAATTTTGTCCTTTTGTGTAACAAACTTGCAGGTGCTATTTAGTACTGATTAGGATACGTGGTTCAATTATCTTTCATCCCAAATCATCACTCATCTATAAAAAAAAAGAGACGCCTCTTCATCAAATGGTTTTTGCACAAATTATACAGAGTGAAGAGAGGCAACAAAAATCCCATTTCAATAATACTCAAGTTCTTATCTATTTATGTGATCTTAAATTAAAATTGTTCTTGAGTAAGTACTGATTTTCAACTAAACTACTTATGCTATAAGAATAGTGTTTTTCTCTTTGAGTAGAGAGTGCTTAGGCAGAGTTGCCTAAGTATGAGGCTGATTAGAGTTAATTAGCATAGAAAGTCCTTGGTAGAGTTGCCAAGATGAGCATGTAGTACAGTTATCACAAGTGAAAGGATCCTAGAGGCAGGCTGAAATCTAGACTATAATCAAGAGGTTTATTATAGTGGATTTATTGAAGTGCTTGTGAGGGTAAGTCATGGTTTTTTCCTTTCTGAATTTCTATGTTAAAATATTGTGTTTATACTTTCCTGCACTGCCTTTATTTTTCCAGCACCTCATAATTGCTTTATTATTCTATTTCTTTCTCACTGTGTGGTTCAACCCCCAAGGGTTCCAATAATTGGTATCATATTTGGTTTACTCTAAAAGGTTCAAACCTAGAGTATTCTGGTCATCATGACTGCTATAACTGAACTAAGGGTGGGAAAAAAAGAAGCAAAAATAGAGAAATTCCTTACCTTGAAGGATTTAGAGTCTGACTCGGATAAAAAAGACATTAATGTTGCACTTCTGGCAACAAGGACTGTTAAAGATGTAAAAAAGGGTGGTTAGCTTAGCAAAAAGAATGATCAAAACCCTGAAAATCAAAAAATAAAGATGAAGCTAGCTATGTAGTTAAGAAGGTATTGGAAGCATGGGGAGACTCTTCCAGTAATTCGGTGAAGATAAGAAGACTGGAGATATCTTTATGCTAGCAATGGAAGACAATCCAGTTATTTATGATTCCTTATTTGCATTCATGGAAAACTCAGAAGATGAAGAAGAAAAAGAGGTAACTCTTTCTAACATTAAGGATAGACAAGATAACAACTCTGCTAAAAAGATAAAGGGGCTTGATAGTGTGTTGATAGACTATGTATGTGAACTAAATGCTAAGAAGAATGTATTAAAGGAGAAAGTAGAGAATTAAGGACAAAAGTTGATTGCTTTAACTTTCAAAATCTCTAAAACAGAAGATATATTCATAAAGATAAAATTTGAAAATTTGAGGTTGATAAGTAATTTGAAAAAGGTAAATGAGGTAGATAGAAAAGGGAAGAAATAATCTTCATGGCATCAAATTGATCTTTAAGAAAGACTGTGGGATTCTCAAAAATACCTTATGTCTGCACTTCACAGGAATGAAGAGTTAGAGAGGGACCTGATCTTCTTAAGAGAAGAGTTGAAAAATTTCTTAAATGAACTGCTTCCTTACTGATCCTTTCTAATTTTACCAGTCAAGGTGCAAATAATGGTAGAGATCTGGGGTATTAAGGAGAATTCAAATCTATTGAGTCTAAAGGAATAGATGATCATGACGAGAGAAGTAAAGGGAACAAACTCCTAAGAACTCAATGTGGAAGAGATGGACATTTGAAAGAAATATGTCAACACTGGATTAAGGCTAAATTGAGAAGTATTGAATGCATTAGGCAGGAGAATGCACTTTCTAAGGGCATCAAGACATTGAAAAGGTCCAAGAGGAAGTTATCATTGCCTAGATGGGATAAAAAGAATTTGATAACACCATTATTCTCCAAATGGGAACTCAAACTAAAGTGGGTTCCCAAATTCATCTTGTGATCATGATTCTAGGCATGGGAAAGGGATTTGTAGTCAGGAATAGCTAAATGATGAAAGGTTTGAATGTGTTCTCTCTCTTAAGATATTTCAAGATAAAGGCGTCTCATTTTAAAATAGATGATTTCAAAGGATCTGGTCTCTAAGAAACCCATCTCAGAAGAAATAGCTTCTACAAAATGAACAATACGCAAATCAGTGTCTCTTCAAAAATTTTGCTATGTCAAGGAAACAAGTATCTAGGATAAAGTAAGTGTATTATAATGTAACTTAGGATCTTACCTTTGTAGGTATACACCAAGTAATAACTTTGGAAGGAGACAATTGAAGTAAACACAGGTTGAAAATTCACTCAAAAGGGAGGGGGACTTGATCCCATCTCTCAGGTGCGTACCAAAATAATATGCCATGAATATTTATGAAATTTTTGTTAAAAGAGCCACTTATCTAATCCCATATGAAAGAAAGATGTTAATTTGATTCAAAAGTAAAGAGTCACAACTGTTGTCATTAGATGTGTTTATTTAAAAAGTAACTCTTAAATGTCAAACAATCATCTATTTAACTATAAATTCAAACCCTTCTATTTCTTTCTCCTCACAGTCTACTCAAACATTATTTTCCTTCTCAATCAAAACTGGTCCTTCTTTTTCCTCTCTAAAAAATTCAAAATGTCTGATATTCCCTCTTCTTCAAACCCTATAAAAGAGTTGTCTTCTAATTATTCTCAAGATCCATAAAGTGCATTACCCATCATTTGTTTCCTTGAGACTCTTGAGACCCTAATTGAAAGTGTTCAAGTCAAAACTCTAAACCCTATTTAACGTTTTGTCCTAGTAGATGACCTAAACAAAAGTTTTGGATCTCTAATTGAACAAGAGATTCTTCAAACTGAAGGACCTCTTTCCTTAAAAAAAATAGAGTCATCTAATGCCCCTCAAATCTAGGTTCCCTCTGAGGAATTGAAAGCTACAAAAAATTTTGATAATTTATAAAAACATGGTTCTCCTACCCTTTTTGAGTCAAAATCTATATTTGTTAATCTTGTTGATGAAGAGATTTCTATAAAGAAATCTAATTCTCTTTGCAACATAAATTGGATAGCTGAAAATTTACTCTTACTTGAAAATGATTCCAAGTAAAGTTCTGCCAATGGGGAAGAGAAAATAGTAGGAAAAAGGATGATTTGAAAGAGGTTAGGGAGTTTTTATTGCCTTAAAATAAAGAAGAAAAAAATATGAGGATGAACAACCTCTGATTTAGAAAATGAAGAAACTAAAGGAAAATAAAGGAAAGGAGAAATTGATTGACTCTGGTATATAATTTACAAGATCTTACTCCACTAGAGGGTCTGAAATGAAATTTCTAGCAGATGCAACGAAAAAGAGTAAGTCTTCCACTACTAAAATAAGAAGACTCAGAAAATCTACTGTAGAGGAAGAAGAAAATCTCAAAATTATAGAGGTAAGAGAAGATGGGGAAAATGATTCTGATATTGTTATTGCCTTTAAGAATAAAATACTAGAAGCTCATAGTAATGAAAGGACCAGGTCCTTTGATCTAAAGTCTGGGAGTCATGGTGTAAGCAGAAAGAAACATATAGCTATAAAAAGGAAGAAAGTATCTGAAGGACCTAGTCCAAAGAAGAGAAAAACTGATGAAAAGAAGGAGCCCAGTGATGAGCCCAAGAGAATAAAAAGAGAGGAAGAAAATAAAAATATGTCAAGAGAAAGAAGAATTGAAAGCCTGAAGACACAAAAGGCGTTGTCAAGAAGAATGTTTGATCCCAAAATCTATGAGAAACTTGAGATTGTAGAATTGGTAGAATATGTCAGGCACCAAGAATGGATGCATTTATTTGAAAAAGAATCCCAGTGATTTTTTCAAATGAAGTTAGAGAATTCTATTATTCAATAGATTTCTCAGAAAATGGATTGAGTCTATCTGTATAGGTGTAAGGAAATAAAATAAAACTGGATGAAGAAATTTAGGAGGAACTCTGAATGTATCTGTTATAGGTGTGAGGAAAGTTGTGAAGCAACATCCCACAACTGAATTTATGATTGTAGCCTCATGAGTAGGTAGGGCCTCAATAGCTGCAGTAATGGAAAATTTTCTAAAGAGTGAGTTTCAGTTGGTTTTTGATTTTATTAATAAGGTCTTACTACCAAGATCAGAGAAAAGAATAATTGCCTCTGGTATTGATCTATTTCTAATGAATACCTGAGTAAGTTTGAGTTAATGAGTCTACCAATTCTAATGATAAAGCATATGCATAAGGTGGTTCTAGAAAAGGAAGAAAGGTATGGGATGCCATACGGTTATTTGTTGAACAAAGTCTTCAATTATTTTGGGGTGATTGGGACTAGGGGAACACCAGGAATAGTTAAACAAAAGATCAGTCTAACTACATTAATGGAAAATGGTTGCATGGAAGGGAAAGTGGGGACAATATCCTAAGTATCTGACCTACTGGATGCTCAAGAAAGCTTAACCAAAGAAATAGAGGAGTTAAAGATTGTGCTGGTAGAAAAATACACTAAAATAATGCATCTAAAGCTATAAAATCAAAATTTTTCCTCAGAAGGAACCGGTGCCACTGAAGAACTAGCAGCAGAAAATGCAAAGCTCAAAGGAGAAATTGCAGAGTTGACTAGTGAAATCTAAAGATTGAATATTGAAGTAAAAACTCTCACCAAATAAATTTTGGATGCTCATGCTTCTGCAGCTGATAGAATGGACATGTTGCTAAAATCACTCTCCCCTAAACCCCTTCTACCTAAGTCCTGTTGTGTCAGTTTTTTGTGTCAGTTTCCAGTTCACGATCCCGGTATGTCCTTTGTAAATATTAGTTTAATTTATTTTTGGTATGTTGTAATGGTACTTATCCTAATTAATTATGAATGTATTTTTGTTTGTAGGACTCATTTGTTTTCTTTATTTTAAATTGTTCTTCATGGTAGTGTTGTGAAACACCCTGGATTTTGGCCATTGGAAATTTTCTGAGATTTGAGCTCACTGTCGTGTTGATGACTTAACCATACGAGTTGTATAGTGTGGGTACGGGTCAGGTAAACCTAATCATTAGGAGTCTAGTGGGTGGTGGTTGGGTTTTTGGTCTTGGTAACAACTTAGTGGTATGAGTCGTTAAGGGTGGTGATCGGTCGTTAGGACGATCCTTCATCAAAGTAGTAACTTAGCGACTTGAATTGGCTCTGAGTACGAGTGGCTCACTAAGAGCCATGAGGATAGGTTACAAGTTGTAGAGTTGAGTCGTATGTTGTTCAGTGTCTAATCCCTTTGGGATCTGCCTTGGATACGACTAAACCATACGAGCCATATGGTCTGGTAACGAGGGGGGCCATGAATTCGTTGGACGGACAGTGTATGGGTATCCAAATCATTGTCTTGGTGACAACTCAAGAGTACGTGTCATATGTTGTGGTCACAAGTCAAGAGGGTCGACTCATAACCACCTGTGATCTTTTTATAGTTTTAGTTGAGGGCACTTTGGACATTTCCCACTTAAATCCCTTAACATCCCAAGTCCCTATTACATATTTTGGCCATTCATTCCACACTTTATAAGATTAAACATCCTCTTTACTCTCTAAAATACTCTCAAGAAAAATTTGCTAGGTTTTCTCAAAAGTTGTCATCTAAGGGCTTAAGGATCAATTTCTTTTCGTGAATCTTTGTAATTTAGGCATGTTACTCTTCCCTCATTGTTATTTTACTAAGGAAATATGTCTTAATGTATGATTTTCATGGTGTTGTTATGGTTTTGAAATAATGGTTTGAGGTTTTGGATGTTCATGGTTGAATAATATTTCTCATAATTTAATTATTGTTTTTCAAGTTTTAATTATGATTTTCCACATGTGGGTGCATGAGAATGGTGATTTAATTGAGGGGTCATGGTTGACCCCAAATTGGATGATTTTTCTTTGATAATGGTATGCCCTCAACTTGTTTGTGAAATTATCAACAAGAATGACTTTGTCACATAGTTTGAGTATTCTTGAAATCATTGCATTGCATAAATAGTTAAAGAAACATGAATTGGCTTTGGTTGATTTCACATGGTTTTGTAAAGGCCTTGGTGGGTATGGTTTGATTATAAATTATTTTGGCTTAATTGAAAACGGTGGAGTCTAATTTGGTTTAATGGTTTATATAGAATAAGGTAATAGACTTGCAAGCTCTAATTTTGGTATGATGATACCAATGGTTAATTCCTAATTAAATGACTCATTGGTTAATGGTTGGGGAATGTGTAAATGATTTTATATGGGCTTAAAGGGGTTGAGTAGAAAAGTCGTGGAAGGTGGAAGTCTCGGAGGGACTAATAATGGACACTCACGTTTGCCGATGTGAGGGTGGTCTTGGCGACCATATGTATGATATCAGAGTTTATATTATTGGGATGTACTAGTCATCCCAGGTTCTTTCCTCTAGTCATGCGGCTAACATGCACTGGGGCCCTTTCAGCAAGGCAAGCTGAACCCATATAGCCCGTGGGAGATTTTAGGAT
>NC_061116.1:166522946-166634879 GCF_002878395.1 Capsicum annuum | reverse complement strand
TTACAGAGTCGTCACTTGATTTTTATAGAAAATTCAAGAAAAAATTTAAAAGAGTTTCAAAGGTTCAAAAACAGAAATAAACCTTTAAAACTAGAGATAATGGGTAAGGGTTCAATTAACGTCCTAAGAAGGTTTTTAAGGCACTTAGGAGCGTCCGTTTAAAACGGAATATCGAATAAGAACTAACAAACTAGAAGTAGCTAATTTTGCAGAAGGTTAATTTTTTTAAACACTTGATTTTATAGAAAATAATAAGATAATTTATTTAACATTTAAACATGACATTTATTTATTTAAGGAGAAAATAAATTATTTGAATTGAACTAAATTGTAACTTTTTCGGACTTAAAAGGGCCGTAGGATTGTAACTTCCAATCGGAGTTTAAATTCTGAATCTTCGAAATTTAATTTTCGTTGGAATTGAATTTTTGAGTTGTTCGTCGAGAATGTTTTGGGTTACTTAGGATTAGAAGCACGCGTCTCCCAAATCCTCAATTTTTTCCCCAAAATCCTCCCTCTTCACCTCTAATTTCAACCTCTATTTATAGGGAAAAAATTAGGGTTATTTCGAATTTCAAAACTGAATTTTGAGTTGATTTGTTGAGAAATTTTGAAGTCCACTGTGGGACAAAAAAGAACCACGTTGGGCATTAATTGTTTGCCCAAAATGGTGAACCATGAGCTGAAAAGAGGAAAGGTTGATGAAAACTTAGCCGAAATTGGTTTTGAACGGGTAAAGGAGTAAAATTGTACTGCAGTTGACGGTGTTTGATTTTTGGGTGGCCATTTTTGAACGTTGTGGCTGGTTTTGCCGTTATAGTTGCTGTTGAAATTGGATTGGTTGCTGCTGTTCTTGTTAAATGCTGTTATGCGTTGGTGAGTCGGGGTTGTAATGTTGAGAGCTGTTGTTGAATTGGGATAAAAGGGAAAGAAAGGTAGTGGGCCGGGTTTGCAGATATTGGGCTATTTATTGGCTGGACTGCGGATTAGGCCCTGGCAGCTCAAATGTGGGCCTGTCAGGGTAATGGGGTCTGGGCTGGTTTGGTATTATCATTAATGTTGGGCTGGCTGAAAATGCTGGCCCAAAAAGATAGGAGAGGTTATTTTATGTTAATGAAATAGTCTTAATTGAGTAAATTCGAATAAAGTCTGAGATGAAATTTCTTTTAATTAATTTAAAGAATTTCTCAAATTTAATAATTTTAAAATAAACATTTACTGGAACACAATTTATTTTTATTTAGATATATTTTTTTCAAATAATAATAATTACAACATTAATAATAATAAATAAAAATTAAGAAACTAATTATGTCATCAATTTCTTATTTTCAATCGATCTTGAGAAAAGTAGAATATTTGTAATTTAATCAAAGTTTTCACTCTGAATAAATTTTAAAACCTTTTTCTTTAACTGATAATTGTATAGTCGCGTATAATTAAATACTAAATATATTAATTTCACCTAAATTCAAAAGATAGGTTTGAAATTTATTTCAAAATAATTAAAAATAAATTTTTTAAAACTATTTAAAATTGAGAAATTCAAAAACTAATTTGAAATGTGAAGGGAAAAAATTAGGTGTCAACACATGTGATTGCATATGGTTATTTGATTTGGTTTTAAATGATAGCATTATTTCACCTTTATCCGTGAGTTCATGCTGGCATTCACTCCTCTAACTATCTCTAGGCACTGTATCCTTATACGATGTAGAAACTGGCTATACTACCATTCCTCCTGCTCATTGACTTGGATTCGAGGACAGCTTTGTGTCAGGTTGAAGTGGTGAGCTTCCATACTCTGGAAGTCTCCTTTTCATTGTATGGACTTATTTTCATTAATGTTATTTCTTTGGTTTTGGTTTTGGACATGATCGGGGGCATGTCTCAACCAAATGTTCTTTAATTCTAGTTAGAGGCTTTGTCGGACTACAATAAGCATGGGCGGTGTCGGTATTAATGTTAGCATTGGTATTATACTGGCATTGAGATTGGTATTGGTTGGATATTTGGTTGTAGATGTTTGGTTATGGTTATAAACATACTTTATTATCTTTAAACTTATATTATCTTATCTTTTTACAAGTTCAAAATTCAGTTGATAAGGGGTGTAGGGTGGTTAACGATTTGATATTGAGGGTGTTATTCGATCCTTGTTGTACTTGAGATACCCAACATGCTAGGCCCAAGTTTGATTTGTGTCAAATTAGTATTAGAGTCTAGTTTCACGGTCAATTATGAGTCTAAACAGATATATTGAGTAAAGTCTCTTTTAAGGGTGTGTAGTGTGCCACACTTATAAGGGAGAGGCTATGAGGTATTTAGGAATGTTTCTCCTTCTTGCATTCTGTTTTTGAGCTGTAGAGTCTAAGCTCCTAAAATCTTCTCTAATACCCGTTTATTCGCTTTTCAAATCATGTCTCCCAGACGATCCAAAGTTCACGAAAACTCCACTGTCCCACTTAGGGATAATTCTAATAGGAGGTACTCTGCTTATGGAGACCAGACCCGGTCTAGGGTTCCAGTTCCTAATTGTCCTACAAAAGTTCCACCAGTCCCCTCCAATCCTTCTCAAGCTTATCAGGCTAATGTGACGAATGTTGAGTTTCATTAGTCTATTCACATGTTGGCACAATTGGTAGCTTCTCAGGTCGAGAATGGTGCTTCTATTACTCTAGCTTTTGAGGCCACAAGGGTTGACCCGTTATGAAGTTGAAACCTCCAACCATTACTGGTGTTAAGGTTGGAGAAGATCCTTAAGGTTTTCTGGATAAGATGGAAAAGATCTTCTATGTTATGCATGCCACTAATGTGGAAGGCATGGATTTTGTTGACTACCAGCTGAAAGATGTAGCCTACCAATGGTTTGAGAAATGGGAATATTCTAGGTGTAATGATGATGAGTCAACCCTGTGAGATAATTTTTCTAGTGCTTTTCTTGACTATTTCTTTCTTCAATAGTTGAGGGAGGCGAAGACGGAAGAATTTATTAACATGAAGCAAGGTAAGATGTTAGTCAAGGAGTATACCTTGAAGTTTCACCAGTTATTGTGGTATATGATCCAGAGTTGGTTTCTTGCATGAGGGCTAGAATGAGGAAGTTAGCTTTTGAGTTTTATCGAGACTTGATCTTAGAAAGTAAGGCTACCCTGTTTAACAAGAACATGGACATCTCTAGGTAGGTTGTGTACATGCAACATGTTGAGGAAGATAAGAAAAAGTTATCGAAGATAGGGGAAAGACAGAGTAAGAAGTTTAGTAGTGGCCAACAGTAAAGTGGCAGAGATGGTGGAAAGTGGTCTGAAAAAATGGGGAAATGTTGGGTCTTATCCAACGGCTAGTGCTCCCTAACCGAAGTAATCTGGTGATAAAAGTTTTTATGGTGGAGATAATTATAGAGTACACGTAACACCCCGAAAAATGAGCCTGGAGAGTCACACGGTGCTTGAGGCTATGAGTAGCCCCAAGCTAACCCTTTGAGCCATTTTCATTCAGTTCAACACAAATCAACGGGGTTTCCATAAATAACCCTCAAATATCAACAGAGTAATCATCATCCAAGAATAAAAGAATTTCAGAAAGATAACAAAATATGACTTATTAGTCAACTCCCAACATCTATACTAGTCTGACAAGTCTCTAAGAAAATTAATAAAACCAGCGAGCCATTGAGACATGCCCCAACTGACTCATACTCAGTTATCAAATGTAAACAATTCCGTGAAACCAACATCCGATATCACGTCCTTGAAACATGAGGACTCACCACAACAGAGGATATAGAACAGCGTGCCCGAAGAATCACTATCGAACCTGGAACTGAGCACCTGAACCTACATTCCGAGAAAATGCAGCCCACATCTGAAGATGTGGGTCAGTACCATGAAAAGGAACCGAGTATATGGGGGTGTATGCAGTTTTATAAACATCATCATCATAAATATTTATAAGAAATATGCAGGATGTATGAAAGACTCACATAGCCCAAAGAAAATCATCATAATCATGAGAGGATGAAATAAATACAATAACACATGTGAGTCATCACATAATTTGTTAATCATTTTCAGTTCATCAAGAATGTCAATTCTCATAATGTAAATAACATTTAAATCTTTTGAAAGAATAACTTTCACAATTCCACTTTCAAATCACTTCACCATTCACCATAGACATAAGGAAACACATATACACTGGGAGATCCTATAACCGACATAAACCATGTGAGCTACATGGTGTCCAACGTACAACCCACGTTGGGGAGAGCCGTCCTATCCTTGCCATCGGAGTAGGACTATCGATATCAAATCCACATAAACTAGTGATCACTATATAAATCAGCCTCAGGCTCACTCCTACGGGGGCACGTAGTTCTAGGGAAGCAAGGTCGCTTTATACCTCCCACTCGGTGCTAAAGATTTCTCCCGAACTTAGCTCAGATCATTTCAAAGACAATCCATAACAAAATAATTTCAGTAATATATAAATATACATCGGGAGCCATCATGCTTCCCATCTATCAAAATCAACCACCTTGTAGATTTCTTTCGCACTCGAGTTCAAAACAACTCTATTAAGACCAAAAGGTCAAATCATTCAAAATATTTCAAATATTCAACATCAACGTGCTTATAACACACAATTTCTAAAAAACCACAATTTTCAATGGAGATTCACCACCCAAATATCAAAATCATGATAAATATCATTCAAGATCCATGCTTTATATCACCACACATGTAAATTCATCTTTCAAAATCATAAACATCAAGATTTCATAATAATCATTATAAGATATGGGTTCATGCTTCAAATTCATAAAAATCAAATAAAAATCATGCCTTTATAAAGAAAATTACTTTTGGGCACAAGAACGAAAGAGAGTTCTTGTTGAAAACCCCCACATACCTTGGATGATGAACTTTAGATCGATACTCATTTTTGAGATGTTAATCGTGCCTTTGAATGATGGTTCTTGGAGTTCTTGAACTAGGAACTTGGAATCTTGAATAAATTTACAGAATTAATGGTGAACTTTGGAGGTTCTTGAAGTTCTTGAACTAGGAACTTGGAATCTTTAATAAATTTGCAGAATTAATGGTGAACTTTGGAGGTTCTTGAAGTTGGATGTAGGAGCTTAGGGTTTTCTTTTTGAGGGAATTTGATGAAATATAACATATAATAATTCTAATATGATTTAATATAGGGTTTGGACAGATTTTGGGTGAGGAGGAATGACCAAAACGCCCCTACAAATCAATTAATTCTCGAATCTGTCCTTTGATGGACTATTTTCATAGTCTACAGTAGATCAACCATAACGTTTTACTCCGATATTCAAATTGGATAACACCAATTTCATTAGAAAGAGGACTCTCATATCTTTCCGTTGATATATAGTATATCACCCAAATCATTGTGTACGAGGAGTTATGATCATTTGAAGTTGACCCAAAAATTCGCTTTTGATTGGCTAAAGTAGATTGATCATAACTTTTTGCTCCGATAGACAAATTGGATGAAACCAATTTCATTGGAAAGAGGAATCACAGAGATTTCCGTTGAGATATAGTAGATTACTCAGATCATTATGTACAAGGAGTTATGATCGTTTAAAGTTGGAGTAAAAATACGCCAGGCCTCAGTACTTTTTCCTACACGTTTTACTGTTCACTACTATTCACGGTTCAATCGGAATGTTCATAAATCGTCGCTCGGGTGTCCGTTTTTGATGATCCACATATCGTTGGAAAGCTTGTTTGATTCTCTATGTAATGGTGGGTTATAATCTAAGACATTTCGCATGGAAAATTTATATTTCATTCTAGAAGATAGAACCCAACATGTTTACGCATAAAATTTCAAAGAAAAATTTCCCAGGGTATTACATCATCCCTCCTTGGAAACATTGGTCCTCGAATGACGCTAGACATGCCAAGATTAGATAGGGAATACAGCATAAGCTGAAACCATTCGTTAGACTCATCACCACATCGTTTCTCACTCCGAATGCAACATAGATTGCATAAATTCAAGAAACTACAGTTGAACACATAATAAATAACAGCTGAACTGCTGCAACCTTTATCAAAAGTGCATTATTTTGGAAAGAACGGTACCTTCAGCTTGATCATAGTTCGCAGAAAATAGGTGTGGGTACTTGGATCGCATATCCGCCTCAGCTTCCCAAGTTGCACCCTCAACAAATTGGTTTCGCCATAACACCTTGACCAAGGGAACTTCTTTGTTCCTTAGTCTTCGGACAATGAAATCAAGAATCTCAATAGGAATCTCATCAAAAGAAAGATTTTCTTAAATGTCAGCACTCACAGAGGAATCCACTACCACAACATCGCTAATATGATTTCTAAGCATGGAGACATGGAATATTGGATGAATAGAGGACAACTCGGAAGGCAACTCGACCTCATAAGCTACCTTACCAACACGGCTAAGAATTTTGTAAGGACCAGCATAACGGGGACTAAGCTTTCCTTTCTTTCTGAATCTCTTTACCCCCCTCATGGGTGAAATTTTCAGATACACTAGGTCACCAACTTCAAACTCAAGGTCTCTCCTTCTAACATCCACATATGACTTCTGACGACTCTGCACAGTTTTCAACCTTTTCCTAATCAACTTAAATTTTTCCATAGCCTCAAATACCGAATCAGGACCACTCACAGCCGCTTCACCCACCTCGAACCAACCTATGGGTGATCTACACTTCCTCCCATATAAGGCTTCAAACGGAGCCATGCCAATACTAGAGTGGAAACTATTATTGTAAGCAAACTCTATCAACGGTAAGTGATCATCCCAACTTCCCATAAAGTCAAGTAAACAAGATCTCAACATATCCTCTAAGGTCTGGATGGTCCGCTCAGCCTAACCATCGGTCTGCAGATAAAAAGTATAACTTAAAAGCACTTGGCTACCAAGACCCTTCTGAAAATCTTTCCAAAATTGCAAAGTGAACTGAGTACCCCTATCCAAAATGATAGACAAGGGAACTCTATGCAGTCTGACTAGCTCTCGGATATACAATCTAGCATAATCTTCAGCAGTATATGAAGTATGAACAGGCAAGAAATGAGCAGACTTAGTCAACCTATCAACCATAACCCAAATGGAATCATGATGTCATCGGGAAGGAGGTAAACCAATCACAAAGTCCATATTTATCTCTTCCCACTTCCAGGTGGGAAAACTATACTCTTGCATCATACCCCCAGGTCTTTGGTGTTCAACCTTAACCTGTTGGCATGTTGCACACTTAGCTACAAACGCTGCTATATCTTTCTTCATGCCACTCCACCAATAGATTTCTCGCAAGTCTCGGTATATCTTAGTGGCACCGGGATGAATAGAATATCTCACCCCGTGCGCTTTAGCCATAATCCTCTATCTCAGATCATCAACATTCGGGATACACAATCTACCCTGCAATCTCAACATACTATCTCCCCCTTGGGAGAAAACCTCTACTTTTTGGTCCTTGATTGACTCCTTCAGTCTGACCAGACTAGCATCTAAGTATTGCTTTTTCTTCACTTTTGAAACCAAGAAGGATTTGGAACTACTCTGAACCCCTATACTACCTTCAGCAGAGTTAAAAAACCTAACCCTCAATCTAGCCAAACGATATACATCACGAGCCAACTCTTTCTTACCTTCTACCACATGCAAAACACTACCCATGGACACTCTACTTAGGGCATCCGCCATAACATTGGCCTTACCCGGATGGTACAACACACTCATATCATAGTCCTTTAACAATTCTAACCATCATCTCTGCCTAAGATTCATTTCTCTCTGGGTAAACATATACTACAAACTTTTATGATCAGTGAAAACATCAACATGGACACCATACAAATGGGTGGGGTAATTTTTCTCATGGGGTTTCAACTGTCTAGAAGCATAAGCTATCACCTTAAACTTCTACATCAATACACAACCCAACCCAACTCTTGAAGCATCACAGTACACCACAAAACCATCAACACTATCAGGCAAAGTCAAAACAGGGGCTGAAGTGAGTTGAGTCTTCAACTCTTGAAAACTCTTCTCACAAGATTCGGACCACAAGAACTTCACTTTTTTTTGGGTCAACCGAGTCATAGGAGATTCTATAGAGGAGAAACCCTCAACAAAACAGCGATAATAGCCAGCTAAACCTAAGAAACTTTGGATATCAGTCGGAGAAATAGGTCTAGACCAATTTCTAACAGCTTTGGTCTTTTGGGGATCAACTCTAATACCCTCGGAAGAAATGATATGACCCAGAAAAGCAATTGACCTTAGCCAAAAATCACACTTACTGAACTAGGCAAACAACTTGTGAGCTCTAAGGGTTTGCAAGGCAGTTCGGAGATGATCAGAATGTTCATCCTCACTATGGGAGTACACCATTATATCATCAATGAACACTATGACAAACATATCCAGATATGGTCTGAACACTCAATTCATGAGGTCCATGAAAGCTGCTGGGGCATTAGTTAACCCGAAAGACATAACAAAAAACTCAAAATGGCCATAACGAGTTCGAAAAATAGTTTTTAGGATTTCACACTCCCTAACTTTGAGTTGATGATAGACGGAATGGAGGTTTATCTTTGAGAAATAACTTCCACCTTGCAATTGGTCAAACAAATCATCTATTCTCGGAAGGGGGTACTTATTTTTTATGGTGACTTTATTCAGTTGGTGGTAATCAATGCACATACGCAAAGAGCCATCTTTCTTTCTTACAAACAACACAGGAGCACCCCAAGGAGAACACTGGGCCTTATGAAACCCTTATCTAGTAGATCTTTGAGTTGCTCTTTCAACTCCTCAAGTTCTGCAGGGGCCATACGGTAAGAAGGAATAGAAATGGGTTGAGTATTGGGAAGAAGATCAATCTCGAACTCTATATCTCTATTAGGAGGTATCCCGGGGAGATCATCCAAAAGACATCAGAAAACTCATTGACGATGTTAACAGACTGGAGAGTTGGAGTCTCAGACTTAGTGTCTTTGACTTTAACCAAATGATAAATACACCCCTTGGAAATAAGCTTTCTAGCTTTGAGGTAAGAGATAAAATAACTCTTAGGTGACACAGAATTCCCAGACCACTCAAACACGGATGCACCCAAAAACTGAAACTTGACCACTCAGGTCCGACAATCAATAGAGGTATATTTCTAAAAGAGGAGAGCACGAATTAATAGAAGAGAGAGACACTTTAAGTATGATAGACTTTTGAAAGAAAGAATCACACTTTTTCCTAAAATATCTTATAGCCTCTTGCTCATAGATGTGGCGCGTTATACACCGATGATCAAGACTCTACTTAACGTGGCTTGTCAGACTCCCTAGGACACCTTAAAACCTTAGGCTCTAATACTAAGTTTGTAACACCTTGAAAAATGAGTCCCAGAGCATCACACGGTACTTGAGGCTACGAGTAGCCCTAATCTAACCCTTTGAGCCATTTTCATTCAGTTCATCATAAATCAACGGGGTTTCCATAAATAATCCTCAAATATCAACAGAGTAATCATAATCCAAGAATAAAAGAATTTTAGAAAGATAACAAAATACACTTATTAGTCAACTCCCAATATCTATACTAGTCTAACAAGCCTCTAAGAAAATCAATAAAACTAGAGAGCCATTGAGACATGCCCCAACTGACTCATACTCAGTTATCAAATGTAAACAGTTTCGTGAAACCAACATCAGACATCACGTCCTCGGAACATGAGGACTCACCACAATAGAGGATGTAAAATAGCATGCCCGAAGAATCACTATCGAACCTGAAACTGAGCACCTGAACCTACATTCCAAGAAAATGCAGCCCACATCTGAAGATGTGGGTCAGTACCATGGAAAGGAACCGAGTATATAGGGGTGTATGCAGTTGTATAAACATCATCATCATAAATATTTATAAAAAATATGTAGGATGTATGAAAGACTCACATAGCTCAAAGAAAATCATCATAATCATGAGAGGATGAAATAAGTACAATAACATATGTGAGTCATCACATAATTTGTCAATCACTTTCAGTTCATCAAGAATATCAATTCTCATAATCTAAATATCATTTAAATCTTTCAAAATAATAACTTTCTCAATTCCACTTTCAAATCACTTCACCGTTCACCATAGACACAAGGAAACACATACACACTGGGAGATCCTATAATCGACATAAACCATGTGAGCTATATGGAGTCCAACGTACAACCCACGTTGGGGAGAGCCATCCTATCCTTGATATCGAAGTAGGACTATCAATATCAAATCCACACAAACTAGTGATCACTATATAAATTAGCCTTAGGCTCACTCCTACGGGGGCATGTAGTTCTAGAGAAGTAAGATCGCTTTATACCTCCCACTCGATGCTAAAAATTTCTCCTGAACTTAGCTCAGATCATTTCAAAGACAATCCACAATAAAACAATTTCAATAATATATAAATATACATCGGGAGCCATCATGCTTCCCATCTATCAAAATCAAGCATGTTGTAGATTTCTTTCGCACTCGAGTTCAAAACAACTCTATTAAGACCAAAAGTTCAAATCATTCAAAATATCTCAAATATTCAACATCAATGTGCTTATAACACACACTTTCCCCAAAAATACAATTTCCAATAGGGATTCACGACCCAAATATCAAAATCATGATAATATCGTTCAAGATTCATGCTTTATATCACCACACATGTAAATTCATCTTTCAAAATCATAAACATTAATATTTCATAATAATCATCATAAGATATGGGTTCATGCTTCAAATTCATAAAAATCAAATAAAAATCATGCCTTTGTAAAGAAAATTACTTTGGGCACAAGAACGAAAGAGAGTTCTTGTTGAAAAACCCCACATACCTTGAATGATGAACTTTAGATCGATACTCATTTTTGAGATGTTAATCGTGCCTTTGAATGATGGTTCTTGGAGTTCTTGAACTAGGAACTTGGAATCTTAAATAAATTTGCAGAATTAATGGTGAACTTTGGAAGTTCTTAAAGTTCTTGAACTAGGAACTTTGAATCTTTAATAAATTTGCAAAATTAATGGTGAACTTTGGAGGTACTTGAAGTTGGATGTAGGAGCTTAGGGTTTTCTTTTGAGGGAATTAGATGAAATATAACATATAATAATTCTAATAGGCTTTAATATAGGGTTTGGATGGATTTTGGGTGAGGGAGAATGAACAAAATGCCCCTAAAAATCAAATAATTCTCGAATCTATTCTTTGGTGGACTGTTTTGATAGTCTAAAGTAGATCAACCATAACGTTTTACTCCGCTATCTAAATTGGATGAAACTAATTTTATTAGAAAGAGGACTCTCATATATTTTCATTGATATATAGTATCTCACCCAGATCATTGTGTACGAGGAGTTATGATCGTTTGAATTTGACCCAAAAATTTACTTTTAATAGGCTGAAGTAGATCGACTATAACTTTTTGCTCCGATAGACAAATTGGATGAAACCAATTTCATCAGAAAGAGGACTCGTAGAGCTTTCCATTGATATGTAGTAGATCACCCATAATATTATGTACAAGGAGTTTTGATTGTTTAATGTTGGAGCAAAAATACGCCAGCTCTCAGTACTTTTTCCTGCACGTTTTACTTTCACTACTTTTCATGATTCGATCGGAATGTTCATATTTGGATGATCCACATATCGTTGGAAAGATTATTTGATACTCTATGCGATGGTGGGTCATAATCTAAGATATTTCGCACGAAAAATTTATAATTCATTCTAGATGATAGAACCCAATGCATTTACGCACAAAATTTCAACAAAAAATTTTCTGGGGTATTACAGTACAGGGTTCCCAATCTCAGGCTAATGGGCCCTAATCAGCTCTATCCTACCCTCCCTGTAGGTTTAGTGGTCGACTACATCGAGGTTACTATGATGGAGAAAAGGACAAGTGCTTCAACTATGGTTAGCCAGGGCATATTCTTAGAAGTTGTCATGTTTGTAAGGTTACTTCTGGGACAAACAAGGTTCCTGTTTCCTCTTCTTCAGCTTTGTCAACAAAGGTTTCATTATTTGGCTCTAGCACTAGTCAAAATTACCTCTATTCTCTCACTACTTATCAGGAGTCTGAGGTATCGGATGATGTCGTTACTTGTATGTTGAAGATTTTCTTGTGATATGTGTTGTTTACTTGATTTGGGGTCCACTCTTTCTTATGTAACCTTATTTGTTGCTTTGCATTTTGGTTTTAATCACGAGTATTTTTTGAACCTCTTTTCTTTTTCTACCTTGGTGGGTGACTTTGCGGTGGCTAGAAGAGTCTATAGAGGTTGGTAGTGTCTATGGATGGTCGAGAAACTTTGGTGGATTTATTTGAATTAGACATGGAGGATTTTTATATCCTATTAGGGATGGATTGATTGCACTCATACTATGCTTCTTTATATTATTTGACCTGTAAGGTTGTCTTTAAATTCCCTAATGAATCGGTTATGGAATGGTAGAGTGGTTTTCTAGCTCCTAAAGGGAGGTTCATATCATATCTTAGAGATCAAAAACTAATCTCTAAGGGGTGTCTCTATCATTTGGTTCGGGTTAAATATTCTAACTTAGAGGGTCCTTCCTTATATTTTGTCCTGGTGGTGAATGAATTTCCTGAGGTCTTACCTAATGACCTTCCTATTGTCCCTCCCCATAGGGAGATTGACTTTGTGATAAATCTTGTTCTGGACACTGGTCTTATCTCTATTTCCCCGTATAAAATGGCTCCAACTAAGTTAAATGAGCTTAAGAAGCAATTAAAAGATCTTTTAGATAAGGGTTTTACCCATCCTAGTGTATCTCCTTGGGATGCACCAGTGTTGTTCATGCGTAAAAAGGATGGATCCCTTCAGATTTGTATTAATTATCGACAATTAAATAAGGTAATGATAAAGAATAAATACCCTCTTATAAGGGGATAGATAACTTATTTTATCAGCTTTAGGGTGATAAGTTTTTCTCTAAGATTGATCTTTGATCCGGGTATCATCAGTTGAAGATTAGGGAGGTAGATATTCCTAAGGTTGACTTCCATACTCGGTAAGGGCATTTTGGGGTTCTAATTATGTTTTCTGGATTGGCCAATGCCCTGGCGTCATTCATGGACTTGATGAATAAAATCTTTTATCAATTTCTAGATTTGTTTATCATTGTGCTCATAGATGATATTCTATGTACTCAAAGAGTGAGGTGGATCATGTCGATCATCTCTGTGTTGTATTATAGACCCTAAAGGGGCGGCATTCATATCCCAAATTTTCAAAATATGAATTTTAGTTGAATGATATCACTTTTATGTGTCATTTTATTTCTAGTGAAGGGATCATGGTAGATCTGCAGAAGGTTATACTGGTTAAGAAGTGGCCTAGACCCACGACTTCAACTGATATTCGGAGCTTCTTAGTTTTAGCCAATTATTACAAGAAGTTTGTGAAAAGTTTCTCTTTTATAGCTACACCATTGACTAAGTTCTCAAAAAGAGGGAAAAATTCTTGTGGTCTAATGCTTGTGAGGGTAGTTTTGAGAAGCTGAAGGATAAGCTAACTTCGGCTCCAGTCTTGACTTTGCTTGATCACACTGATGGATTTATGGTCTATTGTGATGCGTCATATATTAGGGATTGGCTGCATCTTGATGCAGCATGGCAAGGTGATAGCTTATGCCTCCAAACAGTTGAAGGTGAACGAGAAGAATTATCTGGCTTATGACTTGGAGCTATTGGCTATGGTGTTTGCATTGAAAATCTGGCCTAATTAACTGTATCACATGCATGTGGATATATTTTTTATCATAAGAGCCTGCACTATGTGTTTACTCAAAAAAAGATTAATCTCAAGCAAAGGAGGTGGTTTGAGCTGCTTAAGGATTACGACATGAGTCTTCACTACCATTCAGGTAAAGATAATATAGGTATTGATACTCTTAATAGGTTATTTATGGGGAGTCTAGCTCATGTGGATGAAGGAAAGTGGGAGTTAGTGAAAGATATTCACCGTTTGGCTAACCTTGGAGTTCGTCTTTTGGACTCTAAGAATGGTAGTATGTTTGTACAGAAGGTGTGTAGTCGTCTCTTAGTGCTGAAATAAAGGAGAAGCAAATATTGGATCGATGTAGGTGGACAGAAGGTGATGGCCTTTAAAATTAGTGGTGATGGTACCTTGTGGTACCAAGAAAGGTTATGTGTTCCTGATATAGATGGATTATGAGAGAGAATCTTGGCTGAGGCACATAAGTCACGCTATGTTATTCATCCTGGTTTGACAAAAATGTATCATGACCTTAAGGAGATGTATTGGAAGAACAATATGAAGTGGGATGTATCTAGTTTTATGGCTAAGTGGATGGTATGCCAACAAGTAAAAATTGAGTAGATGAGACTGAAAGGTTATATTAAGAGATTGAGTTGCCTATGTAGAAGTGGGAGATGGTTAACATGGATTTCATTATCGGTCTACCTCGGTCCCAAAATCAGTTCAATTCTATTTTGGGTCATCATGGATAAGATAACTAAGTCTGCTCACTTTTTTTCCAGTTAGGAGTAATTTTTCCGCAGAGTATTATGCGAGGTTGTACCTCCGAAAGATAGTGTAGTTGCATGAGGTGGCTATTTCTATCATCTTAGATCATGGTACGCAGTTTTTATCGAATTTTTGGTAGTCGTTTCATAAAGGTTTGGGGACTAAGGTGAGTTTTAGTACGACTTTCCACCCGCAGTCAGATGGGCAAGCATAAAGGACTATTCATACATTAGAAGATATTCTTTGAGCTTGAGTGATTGATTATGGTGATAGCTGGGTTGAGCATTTGGCTCTTATAGAGTTCACGTATAATAATAGCTACCACTCTAGCATTGGGATAGTCCATTTGAGTCCTTGTATTGTAGGAGGTGTAGGTCTCCTATTGGGTGGTTCGAGGTTAGTGAGGTAGAGATATTTAGATTGGATTTGGTTCACCAAGCCATGGAGAAGGTGAAGGTGATCTAGGATAGGCTTAAAGCTGTAAAAAATTTCCAAAAGTCTTATATAGATATGAGGCATAGGAAGTTAGTGTTTGAGGTTAGGGATAGGGTGTTCTTGAAGGTATCTCTCATGAAGAGAGTGATTCAGTTTGGGAAGATGGGAAAGCTTAGTCCCCAATATGTTTGTCCATACTTGGTTTTGAGAAAGGTTAGCAATGTTATGAATGAGTTGGAGTTGCCTTCTACTTTGATCTCTATTCACCCCGTGTTCCATTTTTTTTATGTTGAGAAAGTCTACGGCTGATTCATTGCAAATCATGCCTATCAATGATTTTGTATTTTAGATTCCCTATATTATGAGGAGATCTCGGTTGAGATCTTGGAATGGCAGATTCGTCATTTACGGACCAAGGATGTAGCATCGGTAAATATTCTATGGAGGAACCACAACGCCAAAGAGGTTACATAGGAAGCTGAAGATGACAAGAAGTCTAGGTATCCATTCTTATTTCCCATTCCAAAAAATTATGCTAAAGGTATGTGTTTTTCTTAGAATCTTTGTAATTCTGTCTTTCTTAAAAGTGGATTATGGTTCCCTTGGTTTTCTATTTTTTTTCTTAAAAAGATAAGAGTAGAGATGTTTAGAGATTTAATATTTCTAGTCACTGCCTTGTTCCATAGCTAGAGGACAAATGATCCAAGTAGGGGAGAATTGAAACACCTTAGCTTTTGGCCCTTGGAAATTTCCTAAGCTTTGAGCTTGTTGTCTTGTTGATGAATTAACTATACGAGTTGTATGGTATGGGTATAGGTCCGGTGAACCTAGTTGTTAGGAGTCCAGTGTGTGGTGGTTG
This sequence comes from Capsicum annuum, assembly GCF_002878395.1. NCBI lineage: Eukaryota > Viridiplantae > Streptophyta > Magnoliopsida > Solanales > Solanaceae > Capsicum > Capsicum annuum. The sequence goes on along the minus strand of NC_061116.1, from coordinate 166,618,999 downwards.
GGTTTTCGGTCTTGGTAATGACTTAGTGGTATGAGTCGTTAGGGGTGGTAATGGGTTATTAGGACGATCCTTCATTAAATCAATAACTCAGTGTCTTCACTTAGATCTGAGTATAAGTGGCTCACTAAGAGTAGTGAGGATAGGTTATGAGTGGCAGGGTTTAGTAGTATGTTGTCTAGTATCTAATTCCTTTAGGTTTTGTCATAGATATGACTAGACCATACGAGTCGTATGGTCTGGTAATGAGTGGGGTCATGAAGTTGTAGGGTGGATAGTGTATGGGTTTCCAACTCACTATCTTGGTGACGACTCAAGGGTATGAGTCTTATATTATAGTCATGAGTCAAGGGGGTCGACTCATAACCACCTGTAGTCTTTTTACATTTTTATCTGGGGGAACTTTGGACATTTCCCACTTAAACCCTTTATACCCCACGTCCCTATTACACTTTTTGGTCATTCATTACACACTTTAGAAGATTACACATTCTCTTTACTGTCTCAAAATTCTCTCAAGCAAAATTGGCTAAGGTTTCTCCAAAGTGGTTATCTAAGGGCTTAAGGATCAATTTTTCTCCATGAATATTTGTAATTTAGACATGTGACTCTTCCCTCATTGTTATTTTTCTAAAGGCATATCTTTTAATGTATGGTATTCATGGTGTTGTTATGGTTTTAAAAAAAAGGTTGGGAATTTTGGATGTTCATGGTTTGATTAATGTATCTCATGATTTAATTATGGTTTTTCATATTTTAATTATGGTTTTCCACATGTGGGTAAATAGGAATGGTGATTTAATTGAGGGGTTATGGTTGATCCCCAAGTTGGATGATTTTGGCTTTAATAATGGCATGCCCTCAACCTATTAGTAAAATTGTCAATGAGAATGGTTTTGTCACATAGTTTGACTATTCTTGGAATCTTTGCATTGCATAAATGGTTAAAGAAACATGAATTGTCTTTGGTTAGTTTCACATGGTTTTGGAAAGGCCTTGGTGGCCATGGTTTGATTATAAATGGTTAGGTTTAATTAGAAACGGTGGAGTCTAATTTGGTTTAATGATTTATATGGCATAAGGTAATAGACTTGCAAGCTTTAATTGTTGTATGACGATACCAATGGTTATTGTTTAATTAAAAGACTCCTTGATAAATGGTTGAGAATGTGTAAATGATTTTATATGGGCTTAAAAGGAGTTGAGTAGCAAAGTCATGGAAGGTGGAGGTCGCGGGGGGAGGGGGACAAATACTGGAAACTCATATTTTCCAATGTGAGGCTGGTCTTAGTAAACGTGTGCATGATGTCATAGTCTATACTTTTGGGATGTACTAGTCGTCCCAGGTTCTTTCCTCTGGTAGTAGGGTTAACACGCACTAGGTTTCTGTCAGTAGGGGGAGATGGACACTTATAGCCCGTGGGTGGTTTTAGGACGACCAAGCTACACAACCCAGGTTAACGTTTTTTAATGCATTCTAAACCTTGTTCCCTTTCCCGACATGATATATACATATATATGTATACATATTATTGCATATAGTTATTTGAATTGGTTTTGAGAGATGGCATTATTTCACCTTTATCCCTGAGTTACATACTAGCGTTCACTTCCCTAACCATCTTCGGGCATTATATCCCCATGAAATGAAGAAATCGGTTATACTACTATTCCTTCTGCTCAATGACATAGATTTGAGGACAACTTTAAGTCAGATTGAAGTGGTGAGCGTCCATACTCCAGAAGGCTTTATTTTATTCTATGAACTTCTTTTCATTATTGTTATTTCATTGGTTTTGGTTTTACCTACGATCGAGGGCATATACCGACCGAATGTTCTTTGATTCTGGTTTAAGGCTTTATCGGACTACTATGGGCATTGGTGGTGTCGATATTATTGTTAGCATTGGTATTGGTATTTGCATTGGGATTGTTGTTTGTTGGATATTTGGTTGTGGCTGTTTAGTTATGGTTATAGACTTACTTTATTGTCTTTAAACTTATATTGTCTTTTCTTGTTATATGTTCAAAATTCGGCCGACATGAGGTGTAGGGTGGTTAATGGTTTGGTAGTAGGGGTGGTCTCCAGTCCTGCTTAGACTTGAGATACCTAACACGACTAGGCCCTGTTTTGGGTCGTTTCATGTCGCCCTAGTGGCCATGTGTTAATTAGGTTGTACTTATCTTTACTCTTTATTTACTATTAATCCTTTTCAATGATGTCAAAAGAAGGAATACTGACTTTATATGTAAGGAATAGGTTACCAGTGTGTGCTGATAAGTGAAAAAACAAGTGATGTGCGCATACTGATGAGGGAAGTAAGTGATGTATTTAATGGATGATAAGGTACACTGATAGGGGGAAGTAAATGCAAATGTGCTAAGAGGTTTTTGCTGTAAATGACAATAAGGGACCAGGCCCTGTGTTGCATGATTATGAAAGAAGCATGATGATAGGGGGAACATTCATCATCAGGTGGTAATCACACTAATTAAATGTGATGAATGTGAATTTGTGCTCAAAACTGTATGGTTGGTTTGTCATCATCAAAAAAGGGGAAATTTATGTACATAGTTTTGATGATGAGTAGCTAACTACATGGTGCAAGGTACCTGCAAGTGCAAGATATAGTACAGCTAGTATGCATTGTCTGCAAAGTTTTATCCTTTTGTGTGACAAACTTGCAGGGGCTATTTTGTACTAATTAGGACAGCTGGTCTAATTATGTTTAAGCTGTAATCATCACTCGGCTATAAAAGGAAAGAGATGCCTCTTTATCAAATGGTTTTTGCACAAATTATAAAGAGTAAAGAGAGGCAACAAAAACCTCATTTCAACACTACTTAAGTTCTTAACTATTTATGTGAGCTTACATTGACATATTGAGTTAGTACTGATTTGTAACTAAACTACTCATGATATAAGAGTAGTGTTTTTCTCTTTAAGTAGAGAGTGCTTACGGAATGCCCCAAAACCTGATCCTGAGATGTCACACTGTGCTCAAGACTAAGAGTAGCCTTAAGCTAACCCTATCTGCCTTCTACTAAGTTTGAATCTCATAATAGAGGAAATATATATGTAATATCAAAAATAAAATGCGAAAATCTCTCAGAGCTAACTGAGAATATCTGAATACAATCTCTGGAAAATACTAGACTTAATAGTCTGAACAATCAATACTTAATAATCTGAAATCATATCTAGTTGTCTGACAAGCCTCTACTACTAATAACTAGAGAGTCACTGGGACAAACCCCTTGCTGACTCGAACTACCTGAATCATCTATACTAAAAATCTGAAAAATAGAAAGACTAAGTCCCTGAACTATAAGGACTCACCAACTATCGGGAATTAGAGAGAGATGCTCGAAATCACTCATGCTGCTGGAACTGAGCACCTAAACATATATTAAGAGACAACATAGCACATAAATGTATATGCGGATAGTACTTTGAGAATGTACTGAGTATATGGGGGTGAATGAATAAGTAATATAATATCTCAATGTCATCACAATTTATAAAATAATGCATAAGCTGGAATATCTAAAAACTGTAAATTATAACAAGAATAGAAAAACATGCTGCATAAATCTAGTGACTCATAACATCTAGTTTCTAAGAGATGTACCGGTATTCTATCTTTAAATCATACTGTCTAGTGCAGAAAAGACTCACTTCTATATCTGAAATCTAAAAATTTGAAATCTCATAACTAATATCTTTAGTGAAACAATGTCTGAATAAAGTTGTGAGCCTTTACACTTAGTTTCTAAAAGCTTTTCACTTAGGATTATTCTATACTAAAATTTATAGTTTGTATTCTATAGGGAAATTTATTCAAAAGTTGTTTATTTACTTTTACTAATAGAGAGGTTCTTCTAACTGACATAAACCATGTGAGCTATCATGGAGTCCAACATCTAGTTCCGTTATGGGAAAACCTCACGTTGGGGAGAGGTGTCATACTCTTGCCAAAGAGTATAGCCTAATCTAAGTGATCATATTTGTATCTATTATCCATATAGAAATGGAAATAATTTGATAATCTGAATTTACATTGGCTCATAGTTCTGGGGCATAAGAACATACCCAAGTCGTTGCTAAATACTACTCCCTTTAATCTATATGCTCATTTTGTTGGAAATCCACTTTAAAATCTAGTATAATGATTTATTACGAAAACCAACTGTATAATTGCTAAGTTAAACTGTAATATGAAATAGTAAAGTGGATTTCATATCTAAGCTGAGATTAATAGATCAAATTTTTATCAAAAATCTGAAAACAATCTAGTCATAGGGTGCTTATAGCACAATAAGTCTTGAAATTGCAATACTCAATTAGGGCTTAATAGCCCATGCATCAAATTCATGTCAACACTTTATAATGTTCATGCTTGATAATGTAAGTGTTGATAATTCAACTCAAAATCTTGAAGTTACTGCAATACATATGAAAATATGAATATCGTTTGCAATCTTGAAGTTACTGCAATCTAAGATCGCCTGCATGATCATCCTTACTATGGGAATAGACAAGGATATCATCAATAAAGACTATGACAAATATGTTCAAATAGTATTTGAACACTCTGTTCATCAATTTCATGAAGGTTGCAGGAGAATTTGTTAGTCTAAAGGACATGACTAGAAACTCAAAATGACCATAATGGGTTCTGAAAGTTATCTTTGGAATATCATATTCCCTTACTCTAAGCTAATGATAGCCGGATCTAAGGTCTATATTTGAGACGTAACTTGCACCTTGGAGTTGATCAAATAAATCATCGATTCTAGGAAAAGGATATTTGTTTTTGACTGTGACTTTATTCAGCTGACGATAATCAATGCTCATTCATAAGGAACTATCTTTCTTTCACATGAATAGGATGGGAGCGCCCCATGGAGAAATACTAGGCCTTATAAAACCTTTATCTAAAAGATATTTGAGCTATTCGTTTAACTCTTTAAGCTCGGATGGAGCCATATGATATGGAGAAATAGAGATAGGTTGAGTTTCTGGGAGAAGGTCAATACCGAATTCTATTTCCCTATAGGGAGGTACCCCTGGAAAATCTTCAGGAAAGAAATTAGGGAACTCATTGACTATATTGACAGACTAAACTGTTAGAGCCTTAAACTTAGTGTCTTTGACTCAAACTAAATGATAGATACACCCTTTGGAGATCAACTTTATGGCTTCAAGGTAGGATATGAAATGACTCTTGGGAGACACTGAATTACCTTCCTACTCAAAGACTGGCTCATCTAGAAACTAAAACTTCACCACTCAGGAGCGACAATCTATGGATATGTAACAAGAATTGGGCCAATCAATACCAAAAATAAGTCAAATTTGACCATGTATAACTCTATTAAGTCGACTAACATGATTTTATGAAGGGCAGTGATAGGACACTTCCTATATATTTGTTTGGCAATGACTGAATCACCCATTAGGGTAGAAACCAAGAAATGTGTCTTTTCAGGAACTATTTCAAAATTTACTTCAACTAATGAGGTCATATAAGAGAAACTCAACCTGGGGTCCAACAATACATAAACATCAAGATAAAAGACACAAAGCATACTAGTAACAACATCTGGTGAATCTCCTACTCCTGATGGGATAGTAAAGCATAAAACTGATTCTGGCACTGACCGCCACCGGTATTGGATGATGCGCCCTGAGGAGTAAATGGGCGACCTAGAGGAGCTAGTGCTCTTGTAGCCTGAGTTTGGGGACTAACATCTCTGTTTCTCTACTTAGCATGCAGACACTCTTTTATTTTATGTCCTAACTTACCACAACCATAACAAGCCTTTTGTCTCAACAAGTACTCATCGGGATGATTCTTACCACACTTAGCACTTGGAGGATAACTGGGTTTCCCACTCATACTATTTTGAGATCTGGACATAGAAGACTTACCTCGTTGCTCCTGCCTATCTCTGGGAGCGGGAGCACTAGCTAAAGATAGTGCTGGCATGGATGAACAATTCTAAAATTGTTAATGATTTCCCCCTCCGTACTTTATCTGTCCATACTCAAACTACCCTGTTCTAGCCTTCTTATTTCCCTTCTCTCTCTCTTTTAACTTTTTTGCCTTAATCTACTAGGTGTAAATCATCAACCTAGCAAGTTCTATGTCCCCAATGAGCATGGCAGTCCTACACTCTTTGACTACCAAACCAGATACTCTAATAACAAACTTACTCATACTTACCCTAGGATTAGCCATCGTATCAGGGGCATACTTAGACAACTATTTGAAGTTAAGGCAGTACTCCTTCACTAGCATTGAACCATGCCTTAGGTTTAAAAACTCCTCTATCTTAGCTTCTCTCATTTTATGCGGAAAGAACCTATCTAGAAATACATTCTGAAACACTTGCCAACTCATAGGAGCTGTATTCTCACTTCTACCATTCTTCTATATAACTACCCAATCATACGTGACATCCTTCAATTTATAGGATGCTAACTCCACACTCTCTTCTTTAGAAATTTGTATAATCTAGGTGATCTTATTCACTTCATCCAAATAAAGTTGTGGGTCCTCACCTGCTTTAGACTGAAAAAACTCTAGCGAATTCATTCACATAAAGTCTCAGATTCTGGCTACTACTAAATCACTATTTTGTTAAAGTGGGACCAACGCCTGATGGTTTCCCTGAACATAGGCAATTACTGCCTAGGCCAATGCCTTAAAGACAACCCAAAATTCAGCAGGGGATACATTCTCATCAGAGGGTCAGCAAGCTGGGGTGGCTGGTTATCATTTTTGTGGGTATTAGCTAGACGAGGAGGCATATTCAACTGTCACATAAAAGTTGAGTTAAAAGCAGATAGAGATATTGTAAGTAAGATAGATCATGAAATAAAGAGATGATTTCCTAAAAATATCATGTAGCCTCTTGCTCATAAATATGGCACGTTTCACACCCATGATCAAGACTTTACTTAATGTGGCTTCTCTGACTCCCTAGGACTCTTATAAATCTTAGGCTTTGATACCAAGTTTGTAATGCCTCAAAACCTGGTCTCGAGATGTCACATAGTGCTAAAGACTACGAGTAGCCTTAAGCTAACCCTGTCTACCTTCTACTAAGTTTGAATCTCATAATAGAGGAAATATATATATAATATCAAAAATAGAATGCGAAAATCTCTCGGAGCTAACTGAGAATATCTGAATACAATCTCTGGAAAATACTAGACTTAATAGTCTGAACAATCAATACTAAATAACTTGAAATCATATCAAGATTTCTGACAAGCCTCTACTACTAAAAACTAGAGAGTCACTGGGATAAACCCCCAGCTGACTCAACTGCCTGAATCACCTATACTAATAAACTAAAAAAAAGAAAGACTAAGTCCCCGAACTATGAAGACTCACCAACTGTTGGGATGTGGAGAGAGATGCTCGAAGTCACTCACGCTGCTAGAACTGAGCACCTAAACCTAATTATGAGATAATATAGCACATAGACATATTGTAGATTAGTACTTTGAGAATGTATTGAGTCTATGAGGGTGAATGCATAAGTAAAATAAAAACTCAACATCATCACAATTTATAAAATAATGCATGATAAATGTAAATGATTTGCATAAGCTAATTGTAAATCATAATCAAGAATAGAAAAACATGTTGCATAAATCTAGTGAGTCATAACATCTATTTTCTAAAAGTTGTACTGGTATTCTGTCTTTAAATCATACTATCTAGTGTAGAAAAGACTCACTTCTATATCTGAAATATGAAAATCTGAAATCTCATAACTAATATTTTTTGTGAAACAATATCTGAATAAAGTTGTGAGACTTTACACTTAGTTTCTAAAAGCTTTTCTGTTAGGATTATTCTATTCTGAAATCTGTAGTTTGTAGTCTGTAGGGAAATTTATTCAAAAGCTATTTATTTACTTTTACTAGCAAGGAGGTTCTTCTAACCTACATAAACCATGTGAGCTATCATGGAGTCCAATGTCTAGTTCTCTTATGGGAAAAGCTCACGTTAGGGAGAGGTGTCATACTCTTTCCAGGAGTATAACCGAATATAAGTGATCACATTTGTATCTTTCATCCATATAGAAATGAGAATAATCTGATAATCTAAATCTATGTTGGATAGTAGTTTTGGGGCATGAGAACATACCCAACTCAGTGCTAAATACTACTCCATTTAATATGTATGCTCATTCTATTAGAAATCCACTTTAAAATCTAGTATAATGGTTTACTACGAAAACCAATTTTATAATTGCTAAGTTAAACTGTAGTCTAAAACTTTAAAGTTGATTTCATATCTAAGTTGAGATCGAAAGATCAAATTTTTAACAAAAATTTGAAAATAATCTAGTCATAGGGTGCTTTGTAGCACAATATGCCTTGAAACAACAATACTTAATCAGGGCTTAATGACTCATGCATCAAATTTATGTCAAAACATCATAATGTTCATGCTTGATAATGTAAGTATTGATAGTTCAACTCAAAATCTAGAATTTATTGTAATACGTATGAAAATACTAAAATAGACATGCAATTCAACCTCTAAATCACTTGAAATTTCATAATCTTTCAAAAAACAATAATGGGTATGAACCTTAATTTAAAACTCATGTATATTCATAAAAAATCATGTAAATTTGTAAATAAAATCTAGTTTTGGGCACAAGGATGGAAGAGGATCCTTGTTCATAAACCCCACGCACCTTAATTGATGATGATTTTGGATTCCTATTTTTGCTTTTGAAGATGAATACTTGAAGTTCTTGAATTGGGAATCCTCAATCTTGAGCTATCTTGGAAAAAGAATAGAAGAAATTTGATTTCTTGGGGAGTAAGTTTTGAGCTCTAGGATTTTATTTACGATAGAATTGATGAAAAATATGTGTAAAGTGCTTAGCATGAGCTTAATCCTGTGTTATCCGCGAATTGGGCCTTAGAAAAAGACCAAACTACCCTTTTTAAAATTTTAATTAAAACTGGAAAAGAAAGAAAATTTCAAATTTGGCATGTCACCACTCTGTGCCACTATCATGGTGGCTCACGAAAAATTGACTATTGCAAACTGGAGAATCAACACGACGCGGAGCTATCGAGGTAAGACACTATAATGACATTTAGGCCATCACCGCGATCCACTACCACTGCGGTGAGTTACTAGAAATTGACAATTGGGAAATGAGACTTCAACGTAATGCGGGCCAATCGTGGAGATCCACTGGAAATTGACAATTGCCATTTTAGTCTTCACTATGATGCGATGCTTGTCGATATGCCATACTGTATTACTAAAAATGCCATAACTTCTCAACCAAGTATCAGATTTAGGCAAAATTAATATCATTGGAAAGCTAATTTAATTTTCTAAATATTGGAGGGTCTATAACTGCAAAATTCCATATGTATCAAAGGTTATTAATTTTTAAAGCTAACTCTTGAAATTTTAGGAGCTAAATTGAGCTAGAAAAAAAGTGTGGGGTATTACAGCTTAGGTAGAGTTTCCTAAGTGTGAGGCTGATTAGAGTTAATCAACATAGAGAGTCCTTGGTAGTGTTTTCAAGATGCACTTGTAATAGAGTTATTACAAGCAAAAGTAGCCTAGAGATAGGCTAAAATCTAGTTTGTAATAAGGAGGTTGATTATAGTGAATTTCTTGAGGTGTTTGTCAGGGCAAGCCATGAATTTTCCCTTACTGGGTTTCCATTTTAAAGTCCTATGTTTTTTGTTTCCTTCACTGCATTTGTCTTTCTAGCACCTCATAATTATTTTACTGTTTTATTTCTTGTGATAGACTCTGAGGGACCTAGTCCCTCACTGTGTGATGCAACCCTCAAGGGCTTGAACAGATTTCTTGATTCAGGAATTGCACCATGTGGTATGTCCATACATAGTGCAACCTTCCTTTCTCATAATAAGCTCATAGCCATACATGTCCATATCAAATATGTCTATGTAGAGGGTGTGATCTTCTTTCTTTTTACCTTGACATAAGAGATATTTTTGTGATTTATTTGTCAATCACCCCCTTGTACTTAGGGATCTAATAAGATCTATGATTGATGTAATTTCAAGTTTTAGTGTTGGCTCCTTTGTGAGAGATTTTTTTCCATATATTAATTCCTTAGAGATGTTCTTTGTTGCGAATGTATGTTCATTATATCCTGCAAGATATTCATTTAATAGTTTTTCATTATTAAATCATATTATGAAAATTTAGGTTTAACAATCTCCCTCTTTTTGATAATGATAAATAATAAACATCAGTTGACTTTCTTGTTCCTATGGTTGATTTGCTCCCTTTTTCTTGCTAGCTTTTTTTGTCTTGGAGAATTAGTTGAATTCCATGTTTTTATAATCGACTTGATCCCCCTGACTCAAAGGCTTTATGGTGTTTCTGTATTCCCTCTCTTTTGATATAATCAAAAATAGCAACACAACAAACAATAAGAAAAATGTCGGCAAGGAGAAAAAATAGGCATATAACAGATAAGCAATCAAGGTACTTGATGAGTGGTTATTTTACCACTCATTCGCACTCAACATTCATGCATATTACCATGTTTTGAATGAATAAATTAGACATAATTATGATTGAATGCACTAATATCCATATTTTATAGACACACAGTTGATGAGCTAGAAAGATGTGGTTTGGAGCTTAAAATAACCAAATGGAGTAAATAAAGTGCAGCTGAAGACCTGGTGAAGAACTAGCCTCAGTTACCACGGTCGCAGTCTTAGGAATGCAATCACAGTTAAGTCAAAAAGGCCAATTGATCACGATCGCATGAGTTAATCATGGTCACAATAGCTGTGGTCGTGGCTAAGCCTATACGATCACGGCATAGCGAAGAATTACAGCCCAAGGGTAGAATTTTAAATGCACGTGGTTGATCCTAAATTTGACAACAGAGGAATCAAACCCTAAGAATCACATTCATTCAACATATTCCATCTTCCCTAATAGTTAGGTTTTGTTCTTGAGTTCATAGCCTCCAATTTTAGAGAATATAATATTATATAAAATTTTAGCTGAAGAATACATTAGAGTAGCCTCTAAGTGGAGGAGTATCTCACTTCCATTGGACATTTGTGGGAGTCTAAAGTTTGAAGTAATATTCACTAAGTCTTCACTAAATTATTTCAATGGAGATTATGGGCATATCTTTACTTATTTATCTTATGTGTAGCTAGATCTCTCTCTTAGGGTTATGTATGAATTGGGATTAGAGTGTGTGTGGTTTGTTGTTAGCTTTTACTTGGTAGTTTATGTTTATGAGTTTTATCATTGCTTGACCAATTTGATTGGGATTTGTGGGCGAAATCCCTAAATACCCATATGGGTTTGATGGGTGAAAGCTCTAGGCTATCTTTGAAAGAAGGGTTTTGGGTGAACTTTAGGAATCCATGTCATCCTTGAAAGAGGGATGTGGAGATAAAAGCAGTGATAGACAATTATGTGTGTAGTTTGACAATCTATCACTATCTTAGATATAATGGTGATTTGTGAAGTTTACTATACCATGGGTATTATTCTAGAAATAGGTATGCCTAAATTAAGGTTTGGTTACCAATTATTGAACACACTCATTAGGCTTTCGAAAGAATCAATGGGTGAAAGATTTGTGTTTTGTTGAAAGACTAGCATCAAAACCTATAACCAAACCTACCTTCACTTAATCTACCAAAATGATGTTTACTATTAGCATCCACATATCACTCCCCTTTAGTAATACATAATCCCATGATCTGTTCCTAATTGAAAAACTCTAATTATTCATAGCCCTGAGTTTATACTAGAAAAATCCAAAAAGAAACATTAGTTTAGATACCTATATCCCCCATTTGTATCTTCTTGTACTATTGATTTGAATTTAACTAGTATCTATTATTTCAAATTGACTTAATTTCCACTCACATTGTTCCCAGTGGATTCGGCCCCGACTTCAAAGTTAGGTAAATATATTGACGATGATCATCTTGCACTTAAATTGATATGTAAGTTGAGCGTTATCAGTACTTAACCAATAACAAAAAATAAAATATTTTAGATGTGTTAAAAATCATTTTACATCCCTAAAATAAAAAGGGATAAGACTGTAATGCCCCGCAAACTCCTCTTCCAGACTGAGATGTAGAGCGTATTTAGTAAAGCAGAAATCCGAGTCTAAAAGTTTCAGAAATATCTTCTCAAGTATGAAGCTAATTTCTACTTTTTTTTTTCCATCTAGAGCATTGAATAAGCTTTCCATTGATACCAAATTTACCCAAATCGGACACTCGGGTGAAAAGTTAGAGCCATTTTAGTGAGACAGTGTGTCACCTAGCCTCCTGGCATGTCTCAGAGCTAGCCAAGATGGCAATCGTCAAATTCTAGTGGACCTCCATGATTCCACCATGTCACGGTGAAGTTACAGTTTGCAACCAAGGTGGCAAAGTGATTACCACCACGTCGCGCCGTCGTGCCATTTCCCAATTGTCCAAATTCCAGTGGGCTGGCGCGATTATGGCACGTCGCGCCAACATGAAAAATTAGGATTTTTTAGTTAAATTTCCAAGGGCTTTTTGGTATTTTTACTTTTCCCCCAACCTCTATAAATTGCCACTTAAGGGATGTAAGCCTCATTTTCTCTCCTTCACCAAGAAAAAAAAACTAGGGTTTCCAATTCAAATCCCCCTTTCCTTCTTCAAGCAAAATCAAGAGAAATCAAGAGAAAAATCAAGGATACTTCCAAGAGCCTTCAAGAAAAGAGTTTCCCAAGGTATGCAGATATTGATTCTTGGATCCCTTTCATCCAAGAAGCTCAAGTAACCCTTTTCTAAATCTCAAAGGTTTATGCTTATGAATTCTAATGATCTTTGTGAGTTGAAATTGATGTTCTTGCTATGATTGAATTGTGATTTATGTTTGTCTAAAATATTATCAATCCTTGGCCTTAGTATTTCGTATTTTTGTGGTAAATAGACTATGTACTTGTTGATGTTGAACGATCTCCAAGATAGAATATTTATGTGATTTGTATAAATCTATGATATTATATGAGTTGGAAACATGTAAATTTGGTTGTTCATGATGAGTAATTGGGTTATTATACCTATTCCTAAGTTTTGCATGTAGGGTGTTTGATAAAATGTCCAAGAGTCAAGAAATCATGTATTGCAGTTAAATTATGACATAAATGACAAATGTAAGCTACACCCTTATGAAAATAATGACTTCTATGATATTGTTATGTGTTATGGTTGTTGATGAAATGTTCATGAAGCTGGGTCGATGGACGTATGACATGTTGTATGCACTTCTCTCCACGTATAAGACTTGAGAACTATGTGTACCATGGAATTTCCAATTAGGTGTAAACCCATGCATGTCTAGTGTGTAGGCATCTAACAATGATAAAGAATAACACAAGCAAATTATCTGTACAACTATAGTGACAAACTAAGTCCATACAACTTACTAATGAAGCTCAAATTCTAAAAAAATCTCCGTGAAGTCGCCTGAGAAGTCACACTCCTTTTTTACTAAAAGAGATATATTTTTTAGTTTGAAAGGGTTTTTATTGTTTGAAGTAACTAAAATAAAAATGTGTTTCAAAAAAGGATTTTGCAATTAGAACTCAGAGTCGTCACTTTACATTATTTGGTGTGCAAAGTCCCCTTTTTAAATTTTCTTTTAAAAAATGGTGGACTCTTAAAACTGATCTACGATTAGAGATTCTGGTAAAGGAATTCTGTTAACTGAAGAAAATGTGTTAGGAACTCTTTGGTCCTGTGATTCGAGAATGGTTGCTTCTTTTGAATTATATTGGCTAATATGTCACTATGGGATAGATAAAATATAAGTCAAAACCTCTAAGCACACATTAAGTAACGAGTAGCTAACGTGCACCAAGCAGTGATGGAACGACGATGAGCATCTACTCGACCACCAGTGCAAGTAACGCAGGAACCACCAAGAAAAACAATCACACCGAATTTCAAAATACCACACACTCTTGTTCCGATGAACAAAGTAGCCAAAACAATAAAGAAGTAGTGGCTAATGCAGAATTAATACTGGAAGGGGAAATGCTATAGGAGGAAAACGAGGCAGAATGCTCAAATGCAGCTCAGAAACTTACATTCTTAGCTGCATTACAAACTACATCACCTATGGAGGAGTATTTAAAGCAAACTAAATCGAATCATACCAGTAATATCCAAGTGCAGGAAGGTATGAAGCTCACTTACATCTCTCCAATAATTAAAGACGGATAGAAAATAGTGAAAATAAACCATACTAAGGTAGGGGAGGAGTGTGGTAAATGGGAAAATACATTAATAGGTTGTGTGGTTGGAGGAACACCAAGCTTCAAAGATATGCTGAATTTTGTTTATAGCATCTGGAATTTTGTCACTACACCACGAGTATACTCCCATGATAAAGGCTATTTTGTGTTCTTATTTGATAATCAAGCTGACAAGAATGAAATTCTGCAAAATGGGTCGTATACCTATAATAATTGACCTATGGTGTTATGGAATTGGGCGAAGGACTTTCGATTTAAAGATGAGATGCTATGCTTCGTTCCGCTGTGGGTTATCCTCCCTGGGCTTCCAATTTACTACTGGGCAGAGGAGAATCTCAGTAAAATAGCAAGTTCTATTGGAAAAGATATATATGCCGATTGATTAACTGTGGAGATTGAAAGAATCTCATATCCCCGGATGCTTATCGAGGTAGATATTAAACAAGAGTTACCTGAGGAGATGTATATTGAAAAGCACAATGGTATAATCCATACAGAGGCTATAGAATTTGAGTGGGCACCATATGCCAGGATTGTATGCATATGGGTCACACAATAGGAAAGTACAAATAAGTAACCAAGGAGGTTAAACCACCGAAGGCTGTGACTTGACCCAAAGCTAGAAGGAGAAAAGTTATCCCAACATAGCTCCCAAAAGCTATGAATAAATACTAGGTTCAGAAGGGCCAATTAAACAGATTCATGAGCTTCAAGGTGAAGTAGGACAATAAAAGAATGGAAAAGAAATTATGGTGAATTGTGATGGATGATTTCCTACTTTACAGCAAGCTTATCATAAGAGTCCTATAAGCATAGCAAGAGTAATGCAATATCTGAACTCTCAGAGGAAGGAGGAAGGCCAACCAGTTGTACCTACTGACTAGGCTAAAGCACCTGACTTGATAGGAGATACATGATCTTTAGCTAATGGAACATAAGGGGGCTTAGTAAGACCTTTAAACAGAAGGAACTATGCTCCTTCTTACAAGTAAAAATTGGTTGTTTGGAGACAAAAATACAAGCTACAAATGCAAAAAAAATTCAGAACTCATTTGGCCAGGAATGGAAGGTATATGCTGAAAACCCTACTATAGAAAATGGAAGGATATGGGTTTGTTTGAAATAGGGGAATATGGATGTCACCATCTTGGAAACCTTAGCACAACTGGTGCATTACGCAGTCCAAGATAAAAACTCTACTTTCACATATTAGATGACATTTGTATATGGTTTCAATACACCTGCTACAAGACTAACTTTATGGTATCATCTGAGATACATAGGAGCAGCTTGCCAAAACCCCTGGGTGGTGTTGGGAGACTTTAATGCTACCTTATCTCATGATGATAGGATAAATGGTGAACCGGTTACTCCACATGAACTTGAACACTTTCAGCAATGTATGGATGATATTGGAATGGGACCTTTACCTAGTAAGGTTCATAGATACGGTGTAATAAGAGAGATCATCAGACAAGAAAATATAGTCATATTGACTGGGCATTGGGTAATAACTTATGGTTCATGCAGTACAACCATGTAGAGGCTGAGTATAAAAACTTTGGATGTTCTAACCATACACCTATAGTTCTTAGTACTGACTTCTCAGTGCTGCATGTGAGAAGACCTTTGAGGTTGATGAATGTAGTGATGCAACAGGATGCTTTTAAAGCCCTGATAAGATTAATATGGCAACAACAAGTGCCAGGCTACAAGATGTATAGTATATGGAGGAAGTTATCCAAAATACCTGGTCAAGCCAAAGGGTTACAAAAGGAAATGACTGTTGTGGACAAAAGAGTATATGAGTACAAAACCAGACTGAACCAAGTGCAGGAAGGGTTAAATAGTGCCTTATTCAACCAGGAACTCATTATTGAGGATATACAAATACTGTACAACATACAATACTGGGAGATAGTTAATAAGAGGATCCTAAATAATAAATCAAGGGCATTCTAGATTCAGTAGGGGGATAGAAACTCAAAGTACTATTTTGCCTACCTGAAGACAAGACAAGCTAGGAAAAGGATTTCCTCAATCACCACTGAATAGGGAGTGAAGCTAATAGACCTGCAGCTCATCCAACAGGAATTTGTGAACTTTTCTAGATCATTGCTTAGACAGGCAGCTAATACATTACAAGGGTTGGACATCACAATAGCCAGAGATGGGGCCTTCTTAACTATTGAAAAGTAATAAGAGCTCCTAGTACCTATAATAGCAACAGATGTGATGAAAGTGATAAAGGAGTTACCTATTGATAAGAGCCCTAGAATTGATGGATTTAATGCAGAATTCTTCAAAACACACTGGGATATAATAGGTACTGAGGTTATAGAAGTTATACTACAATTCTTTGAGACCGGTAAACTATTGAAGGGAGTTAATACTACTACTATGAAATTGGTTCCAAATGTTTAGAATCCTTCTTATGTCAAAGAATACAGACCAATTTCCTGTTGCACAACAATATACAAAATGATATTAAAGCTTATCACAAATAAGTTAAAGAATATGGTGGATTATAGAGTGATCCCCTCACAATCAACTTTCATCAGTGGTCGAAATATCCTTAATAATGTGATGATTTCACATGAATTAGTCAGAGAATACTCTCAAAAAGGGGTGTCACTCAAGTCCACTATTAAGGTGGATATAAGGAAGGCCTATGACTCAGTTGAGTGGCCTTTCTTAAAGATGGTATTGCTGGAGTTTAGTTTGCCAACTCAGCTGGTCAGCTTGATCATGGAATGCGTGACAATAGTTCAATATACTCTGTTGATTAATGGATGAATGACCACAGTATTCCCAACAAAGAAAGGACTAAGACAAGGGGACGACATGTCCCCTTTACTTTTTATCTTAGTGATGGAATATTTGCATAGAACTTTGCAGAAACTTAGGCATAACCCACAGTTCAATTACCATCCTAGATGTGATAAACTAGGTACTATCCATATTTGTTTTGCTGATGATCTCCTGATAAGCTATAGAGCTGATGAGATATCCATAAAACTACTGTTTGAGGCCTTTCATCACTTCTCAGCTATGTTTGGTTTAAAGAAAATATGGAAAAGAGCTCTTTATATATTATAGGAGTCAATTCAGATTTCAAACATTAGATGCTGAGGGAATTGAAATTAGCACCAGGAGATCTTTCTTTCAGGTATTTAGGGGTCTCATTGTCTACTAGAAAACTAACTGTTTCTCAGTATATACTTTTGGTGGAGAGAATGATTGACAAAATTAAATGCTGGTCTTCTAAGCTATTAACATATAGTGGTCATTTATAATTGGTGAAAAATATATTGTTTAAGATACAGAATTATTGCGCACAGATCTTTCTGCTACCCAAGAAGATCACAAATATGATTACCACAGTGTGCAGAACATTCCTTTGGACATGAAGTAATATTTTCTCTAGGAAAGCTTTAGCTGCTTGGGTAACTATTTGTCAACCTAAAACTTCAGGAGGACTGAATGTTATAGATGTAAAGTATTGGAATAGAGCTGCAATTTGTAAGCTTCTGTGGGTTGTGGAATAGAAGCAAGACAAACTATGGGTCAGATGGATCCATAGTTACTATAAAAGGGCACAATATAGACACAATGAACATTCCAAAGCAAGCTAGTTGTATTTTGAAGAAATTTCTTGATGCAAGGAAATGGCTATCAGGTACAACAAGTATCCATCATGAACTGCAACAAATGACTGATCAGAAAGGTTTTAGTATCAGGAAGGCTTATCACTATATGAGACCACATTACCATAAGGTGACTTAGAACAAAGTGGCTTTGGTGAAAGGGATGATCCCCAGACACCACTTCATACTCTGGTTGGCTTTACATAACAGACTTCCAACTGTGGATAGAGTAAGTAAATAGGGTATTCAAGTGAAGAAGAAATTTGTGCTCTGTACATCAGCAGAGGAGGAAACATTTGATCATCTATTTTTAAATGCAATTACTCTCAAACTCTGTGGAGTTCTATCCTTCTTTGGCTAGGTTATCAGCAGAGCACAGGAGATTAGCAGCACGACACTAAGAACCTAGTGCACCTAATGTCCAACAGCAGACCAAGAGCTAGCATACTTGGATTCTGCTTTGCAGTAGTAGTGTATCACATATGGGCAAAAAGAAATGCTAGATGATTTACTACCCATAAAATGGATACCAGGCAAAGAGTAAGAAGCATTGTCACTCAGTTATTTATAGCAGGTCAAACACATAGCAAATGGAAAGTTTACTTAGATAGATTAATAGGTTATCCAATGTAAATTTAAATAACTAGCAGATAGATTAGAAAACAGATGTAATGAGAGCTGGAACCGAGTCAAAAGTATCCAACCGATTTGTAAATCTTTTTGGTTGAATGGAAAGTTACCTGTTTACCAAAATAAACTATACAAAAGAGCACATAATAAAAAAAAACACAAACAAACACAAGTTTCAAAAATAATGTCCAACCTAATTATACAGTCTCAAAAATGAAAAAGTACTAAAGTGAAAACCTATTCTAACCCAAGCTAATCTTAAACTACGCTACACTCGACATCCTGGGTCATGTCTACGAATGCTACCAAGTATAAGATCTTATGGGGAATTCTCGATAAATGAACACATAAGATCTCAGGGCATTCCTCGACAAATGAATACGCAAGACCTAGTCACATTCCCCAGAAAAATTAATATAATTTCAATTTCGTGCGATAAAATAGAAAACCAATCAAACCCAATTTAAATCATTCGATAAAGATGAAATCCTAAAATTTATCTTCCCTATTTGACGGCCTAATCATGATTCTACTGAGTTTAATAACATCGACACTTACTCCAAATTAAAGAACCATCAATGAATCAATCAAATTTCACTTTTGACTATTTTCAATCCCCACCCCAATTTCATTCCCAATCATACGATTAATCAATTTTTAAGATAACATAAAATAACCAAAGCTAGGAAAATTAGAATATCTCAGATCCACTATCAAAATATATCACCAACTGCATATGAATCACGTAATTATAACATCAACATACCATATTAAGATAAATAGAAAGAGCTAGAGTTGAAGAATTGGACCTCAATACATTAAATTTCAGCTTGCAATGATAAATCCATGAGCCTTATGCGATTAAAATACAAAAAACATCAAACAAGATCTCATATATCAAAACCTTAACTCCAAACTTGATATCAAACAAACTCATTTTCTACCCATTCCTATTTTCATGCATCCAAACCTAAAATTGTGCAATAGAGAAACACTCGTACCTGATTTGGACGTGTTGGGTTTATTTGGATTGATTTTTAATGAGTTTTGGAAAGGTGTGGTGTTTGGTCGAGTTGTAGGGTTTTTTTGTGGAGGTTGTTTTGACGTTGTTTGTAGGTGGTATTTCTAGCAAAACCTCACCGGAGTTGACACAAAATAGGTTAATTTTTATGGAGTCTTGGTATCTGGTTTTTGATTTTTTGGGTGGGCAGTGGCATATGGTTTTTAGGTTTGTTTTAGGGTTGGGATAGAACTTTTCAGAGAGTTTTAATAGGAAAATCTGAGCCTCTTCTCTGTTAAGCTCTCTATTCTAATTTCTCCCCCTTTTGATCACGCTCTCTCTATTTTCTCACCCTTTTTCTCTCTAATCTCTTCACTATTTTCTCTTTGATTTCCTATTTATATTTCTCTTTGATTCCCTCTCTATGTGTCTCTATCTCATCTCTTTGTCTATCTTCTTGTGTATATGTTTCTCTTATTTTCTCTTTTTTCTCTATTTTTTCTCCAACTAGCTCTATGTGCTTGTATTATAGCTCTCTCTTTTCATTATATCCATGCCTGTGTATATATTGTTGCTTCTATTTACTATTATGGGTTTGATTTGTCAAGGGAGTAAAGTAAAAAATGTGAATAGGTAAGGGGTGGGGCATAAGGAATGGGAGAGAAGGGGGTGGGCACATGGTTAAGGTGGGTTGGATGATTTCATACTTCTTACTAATTTTCTTGTTATTGGGTAAGGTAAAAACCGTGTAAAAGGTGGGGTGAAGAGGGTTTGGTTATTTTGTCCATTATGAAGGAGTAATTGGATAGAGTGAGGGTTCGTGGTACGAGTGCATGGAGTGGGATAAACTGATGTTTGAGATGGTCAAAATTACGTATCTACATTGATTACAACCTTCCTCAAATTGCTATTGTTATATGTTACGACTTTTTCTTACTATGCTAGAATTACACAACCCAACTTGATACATCACAACACCTATTTAAAATATTGTTAATGACATAATTAAGAGAATTGCTAAACTTATAGTTCTAGTGGGTTCGATATTTGACACTTAAGAAGAAACTATGTTACTTGTCATACCACGTTCACTTGTGTGTGCGGTAGGCCCTAACTAGTTTTGGTACCTTATGGGAATTTATGATTTCCTGCTCACAACACCCTTCTTTCAACTTACCTTGGCACATATACATGATTAGTAGTTTCTCAAGTTCGATCGTAGCTCCTATCCTCTATGTCAAGAACTATCATTAAACCAGCAAAGCTACAGCCAAAATAATAAAATATGTTAATTATAGGTTCGGTCGTGGCTCGACACTTATTTTTGTGTTTTTGTTTTCTCTTTGTTTTTTATTTTTCAAATAAAATACCTTTGCTATTACATTATATTTATTGGTTGCCTCCTAGTAGCACTTGATTTAACATTATAGAATAACTCAACTCACCATCAATCATCGATAAATGTGATAGATTTTTTTGTCGATCCTCATGCTCTACCAAGTAATTCTTGACTCTCTTCCTACTTACAAGAAAATTTGTGCTCTTATCCTCACACTATAATTCAACTGCCCCATGAGGGTCATTTGAACAACCTTAAATGGCCTGGACCACTTTGACCTCAACTTTCTCAAAAAGATCTTTAACCTTAAATTAAACCACAATACCTTTTGTCCTGACTTAAAGACTCGGGGTAGGATATTTTTGTTATGCCATTTTTTGTATACTCATTGAGTTTAGCATTCTCATAAGCATGCCGACAAAACCCATTAAGTTTATCTAATTGAAGTAACCACTTTTTTCGTGCTATCTATAGGTCAAGATTCATTTTTTTCACTTCCCAATACACTTGATACTCAATATCCATAGGCAAATGACAAGCCTTACTATATATCAATCAATACAGCAAGGTCTCAATGGGTGTTTTATAGGTTGTCCCATGTGCCCATAGTGCATCATCAAATTTGATTGACCAATCTTTGTAGTGATCATTCACAGTCTTCTGAAGAATTTGTTTGATCTCATAGTTGGACACTTTGAATTAACCACTTGTCTAAGGATGGTACGTTATATCCACTTTGTGCCTCACCCTTTACTTTTATAGAAAATTCCTCAACCAATTGTTCATAAAGTGAGACCTTCCATAATTGATGAACGCCCTCGAGGTTTTGAATCTAGATAAAATATTCTTATGTACAAACTTCACCACTGCCTTTGGATCATTAGTAGAGAGAGTTGTCGCTTCCACATACTTAGGCACATAATAAACCATGTCCAATATGTACTGATTACTAAATAAAGGTATAATGGACCTATGATGTCTATCCCCCAAACATCAAAAATCCATACCTTGAGAATGTTGTTCAATGGCATTTTATGGCATCTGGATATAGTCCCCATTCTTTGACATTCGTCACACTCTTTAACAAATGCAAAGGCATCCTTGAACAAAGTAGGACAAAAGAACCCCGATCATAATACCTTATGCATTGAGCGCTCTCCTCTATGGTGACCTCTATATGGTAACAAGTGACAAATCTCAAGCAGTTGTTTAGCTTGACATTCTGGAAAACATCTTCAAACAACTCGTTCAGCACCATGCTTATACCAATACAACCCATTCTATACGTTCGAGTATGAATTAGAGTAAAACTTCTTCTTTTGCTGACTTGCTTCTTTAGGAGGGTACATCCCATTCACTAATAGGTTCACTATGTATCTTGTTTCTTCAGGAGGGTACATCCCACTCACTAATAGGTTCACTATGTCTGTGTACCATGGGGGCTCTACTGTACCCTATGCTATTAGTTGTTTATTTGGAAACTCTTGTTTAATACATCCATCTTAAACTATATGAGACTGATTCTCCAACCTTGATAAATAATGTGCTACTGGTTCTCTAGCCCCTTTCTATCTTGGGCATCAAGATCAAACTCTTGCAATAAAAAAGCCTATCCGATGAGCCTTGGGCTTGGATCTTTCTTATTAAACATGTACCTTATTATAACATGATCAATATGAACTATTACCTTTGTTCCTACTAGATAGGATATAAACTAGTTAAACATATACACTAGAGCCAATATCTCTTTTTCAGTTACAATGTATTTAGTTTAGGCAACTTCTAAAGTCTTGTTGGCATAGTATATGGAATAAAAAACCTTCTCCTTTCATTGACCCAATACTTATCCTATTGTTATATCTTTTGCATTGCATATCAATACGTATGGAAGATCCCAACTAGGAGATATCAAAATAGGAGCCTCTATCAACTTCCTCTTCAACTCATCGAATTCCTTGATACAATCAGCCCCAAACTAAAACTTCATTTCCTTTTCAAGAAACTTACATATCTATCTTGCTATCTTTGAGAATTACTTAATGAATTTCCTATAAAACCTGGCATGCCAAAAAATTGTGCATAGCTTTGATTGACACTAGGGGTGGCATTTTTATTATAATCTCCACCTTTGTATGATATACTTTCAATACTCTCCGTAATACCTTATGGACAAGGACAATGCCTTTTTTGACTAAAAAATATTATTTCTCCCATTTTAACACCAGATTAGTCTCCTCACATCTTTCCAAAACCTTGTCAAGATTCTGCAAACACATTTCAAATGAGTTACTAAAGATAGAGAAATTATGCATAAATACCTTGATGAAGTCCTCCATCATGTCATAGAATATGGCCATTATGTATTGCTAGAATGTGGCTCCAGTGCTACTACAACTACCAATAATTCCATAAATGAAGATGAAGATGCAAAATATAGCTAATATATCTTAGCATTAAGATGACGATTGATTATCTATTTGCATACTATGGAGGACTCCTAGCCTGTGAGTGAGGAACTCTCAAAAGCACTTGATGTTTGTTAAACTAAGAAGCAAGGGGTCTGACCTTTCTTGATGATGTAATTTCTTTGGTGAAATAAAATACTTTATTTACCAAAAAAAAGTTGTCTAGTGCATTGCACAATCCAAAAATTGTTCACTTGAAGGCATACGTCCTATAAGGATAGGTGAATGTCATCTTGTCTTGGTATCTAGTGCTATGACTATATAATTATAGCCAGAATATCCATTCAAAAAGTAGTAACACCCCTTCCTAGCTAGTCCATCGAACATCCAATTAATAAAAAGACATCCAATCAATAAAAAAGATTGGGTGATGATCTTTGTTGGTAGAATCATTAAGCTTTTTGTAATCCATACAAATTATACACCTGGTTACTATGTAAGTTCGGATCAACTCATCCTTATCATTAGTCACCACTATAATACCTTTCTTCTTTGGAACATATTATATAGGACTAATCCATCTATTGTAGAAGATTGGATACACAATGCTTGAATCAAGCCACTTGATTACCTCCTTTCATAGCACTTCCTTCATGGCTGGGTTCAATCTTCTCTAGTGTTGCACACAACATTTGTGTCCTTCTTTCATGTATATCATATGTATGCAAAAGGTGGGACTTATCCTCTGAATAACTGATATCTACCACCCAATAGTTTTTATACTCCTTTTCAGTACTGCCAACACCATTTGTAATTATACATTAGATAGTCCTATATATAAAATAATAGATAAGGTGTCATCATCCCTCAAAAAATTATATTTGAGGCATGATGGTAAAACCTTTATCTCTAACTAGCTTACGCATTCGTGCGTTGCATGGAAAACTACAAAAAACAAAAATTACTTGGATAATATGTTAGTCATATAAAAGAATACAACACATCTGATTTGGCTATATATTTTAATTGGGTCATTTTATATGCAGGATTATTATGCTCGTCACAATGTTTATGTACATTATTGACACACATTGTATCTTCCAATAAAAGATAATCAAGATAGCATAAACAATTTATTCAAGTGTAGAATGTAAAGCGCTTCTATATTCCTAAAACAGTAAGAGTTCATATTTGTTTAATGATTTGGACATTACAAACTTATTATTTGAAAATGTCAACCAAGTGACTCTAATGGACTACATAAGCTTGTGAGAGCAAAGCACAAACCCATGCAAACACATGAATTTTTGTTCATGCCTTTATGCGCCTTTTAATATGAGCTAAAGAATTTCAAAAATACTTGAGATGACACATACCTAAAGCACGTGTTAAACTTCAAACAAATGATTTTCTTCAAGATTCTTTTAAGGACTTATAAGGAATATGTAAAGCTCTTCACATGATGTAGAATTTGATGAGATTTAGGCACCAATTACTTCTAAAAATATGAGAAGTGTATTTGAGTTTTCATAGTTGTGCCAAAAAAAGTAAATATAATTTTTTGAGGCTTCTTTGTGTCAAACCCATAAGAATTGTATCCTTATTAAGCGAGTTCAGTAAGAAAAATACTCAAAATTGCTACCTTATAGTATTTAAACATACATATTTGTATAATGACTGAATTTTTGCAAAGCGTATAAACAAACACCGATAATATAAACATTGAAATTCCAGTTAAGAAATAGAAAATGAGTGTGTAGGCGAAAATAAAATATTCAAATCTAACTCAAGTCTAAGTGCATTCTACAGCGGAGATGCAAGAACAACTTGGCAATGTAGAACAATGTGAAGAAATCTATTGTAATCATTATTTAGAGGGACAATACGTGAGATTCAATGATTTGGAACGACCAATGAGTTAGAAATTTTTTATAGAATATGCCCTGTAAGTGTTGTTGGTTCCATTGAAAAAAATGTGTCTATGGTAGTTGGCTTAAAACTATGGTATCAGCAGTAGAGGACTAATATAGTTGCTGGTGGTTATATATCTCATAGTGTGGTATAAGAGTTCAAACATAATATAAACAAAATACTAAGGACAGAAGCAAAATATAATATAAGTAAAAAAAAGACGAGGAAAAAAGTTCATAGCACATTGTTATGATCTCCCCTTTCTTTCTAATTCTTTCGTAAGCATTTTTTTTCTAGCTAGTTTCTATTAATTTTTTCAAGTCAAATTGTAATGTAACTGAAATTTCTTTGTAAAATTTATTTTGTAGAATGCAACTTTGGTAATATGTCAGGGTCTCTCAGAAATAAATTCTCTATCTCACTTCTGAGGTAGTGGTATGAACTGCTTATAATTATCTTTTTCAGAGTCCATTTTATGAGAATATACTGGGTATCTTCTTCTTGTTGTTCTTGCAATATCAACAACATTAGTAGATAATAATCCTTCAAAAACATTATTAGATGAAACTGACAATATTAATAAAGCATAAGTTAATAGAAATCTTTCAAGTTACTATATTATGATTTGTCTTCTGAGATATTGAAAAGGAAAGTGTAAAGTATTAGCCCCACATTCTCATAATATGTTTTAATAACAACAAACTAATAAATAAATATCTTTCAATATTCAATGAAGATACAATCTCATCAAAGAAGATCTTTAAGGAATCAATATATGGAAGAATATCTCACAAAAATGAGCCCGCGCTCAAACTTGAAATCACGTCAATCATGGATCTTACTATATCCCTAAGTACAAGGGGATGATTGACAAGTCAATCACAACAATAAATCTCACTGCAAGGCAAAAGTAAAGAGGATTTCACCCTCTACATGGACATATCTGATATGGACATGTATGGTTGTGAGCTTACATACAAGAAAAGAAGGTTTCACAATGTATGGACATATATCTGATATGGACATACTACATGGTGAAATCCCTCAATAAAGGAATAAATTCAAATCCTTGATTGAGAAAAAATTACATAGGTCTCCTTATGAAGTAAGAAAGCCGAAGCAACTGAAGGATATAAAAGAAAAGATTGAAGGCCGAAGAAGACATGTAGTTTCATAGGAAATTCTTAGTGTGTCTGAATCTTAGTCTCATAAAGCTTTGTACGTCTTAGTTTATAATAGTTACAAAAGAATAAGATCGAGCCAACTTAGTCATACTAGTTGAGCTTGTGTCACTAGATCTGAAAGTCAAAATAATCTTCAAAACTTGTCTATGTTTGTATTCTGACTTTATTTTGAAAAGATCTAAGGAAACTTTGAAGTAAGGAGACGGACGTAGGTACCATATTGGTGTTACGAACTAGGATAAATCTTTGTGTCTTTATTTCAATTAATTGCTTATTTATTTAAATCTAATCTATTCTATTGAACTATACTGATCTGCAGGTTAGTTGATTGTCAAGATTGAGCAGTCAACTCAAGTTAAATTTTAAATTCACCTCTCTCTTAAATTTCAATTGGCATCTGAGCGAGGTCTCACTAATCGTGTTTCTTAACCGCACGTGAGTAAAGATCCAATAGAAAATTATCATATTCCTAGATGTCTCCTTCAAAATGGTAACTCTTCTATGAGACCACCATACTTTAATGTACATCACTACTTCTATTGGAAAAATAGATTCAAAATCTTTGTTCAGTCAAATGACTACCAAGCATAGGTTATCATCAAGAAGGGAGCGAAGCCTATCCTAGTACTTAAATAAAAATATAAGTACAAGGAATCAAGAAGTATTGACGTGGAGGACTTTGAAAACTTCAAAGTTACCAAAGAACAACGAGAGGTAATTCAAACTAACAGAAGAGCTATAAGTTTACTCATTTTTGTAGTTAGCGGTGAAGAATATGACAAGATATAAATTTGTGAAACCACAAAAGAAATGTGGGACAAATTAGAAGTAACCTATGAAAGAACCACCAAAGTCAAAAAGGGAAAAAACAATGCTCTGGTCAATGAGTACGAACTCTTCAACATGAAAGAAAATGAGAGAAAGGAATTAATGTTTTCTAGATTCAGTAAAATTGTATGTGAACTGAAGTCATTGGGGATGATCTATCCATATGGTATGCAATTTTAAAAGATTTTATGAAGTCTCTTGAAAGCATGGGAAACCAAATAAGCTATTTTAGAAGATGGGGATCTCCATAATATGACCTACGACGAGCTAAGAATAATCTCACTGCCTATGAACGAAATTATATCAACAGGTACAACAAAAAAGAAAAAAGAAACCATTAGAATTCAAGGTTGTAACAACTGAAAAAGAAAAATCCCTAAAAGAGGACAACAGTGAGGGAATGATCTTTATAAATCACAGAGTAAGGCAAATTTTGAAACAAAGGCAGCAGAGACCACAAGGATTCAAAAACAATAATGATCGTCATTAGTACTGTAGAAATCTGGGTCACATTAAATAAAATTGTCCAGAATTAAGAAAAAGATCATCTAAAAGAAACAAAAACTTTGGGGCATGGTCTGATAAAGATAAAATTCAAGAGGAGATAGAAGCGACCAACGTGTGCTTCATGGAAAAAGGTAAATCTAATGCCCTGTATTTTTCCTAGCTTAAATTTGTTCCTAGAATATTAAGGATGATCTTAAAAAATGAATATCTTTTATTTCATATAGAATTTTCCAGATTTAGACTTTCCATTATGAGAAAAATTGAATAAGATTTCCATTAATACTAAATTCGCCCAATTCCGTCACTCGGTTGAGAAGTTAGAGCATTTTTAAGTTGACAGTATGCCACTTGGGCACCTACCGCATCTCGGTGAAGGTAAAATGACAACTGTCATATTCCAGTTCACCTTCGTGATATTGGCGCATCGCAACAGTGTCCAAAATGGCATTCCAAAGGGGCACCGCGTCGCAGAGTCTGCCCAGTTCCCAGTCGTCCAAATTCCAGTAAGCCACCGTGATAGTGGCACGCCGCGGTAGCCTGCCAGTTTGGGAAAATGTTGCTTTTCCAGTTCTGTTTAAATATTAAAAGGGGTATTTTGGTCAATCCCCAAATCCCCAATTCATCCAAAACAAGGAATTAAACATATTCCTAGAACTTTATGCTCATTATTCATCATTCTTTTTGAAAGTAAAACCCTAGAACCCAAGAGTTTTTTCTCCAAGAAATCAAAATCCACCATTGTTTCTCCAAGCAAGCTTTAAATTGAGGATTTCCAAGACAAGATAATCAAGAATTCATCTCCAAGAACTCAATTAGGAATTAATAATTAAAGATTCTTCATCTAATCATCTACCAAGGTATGTGGAGTTTATGAACAAGGATACTTCTTTCATCCTTGAGCCCAAAACTTGTTTTTAACAATAAATTTAGATAATTTTGAATGTCTATGCATGAATTTTAAATTAGGGTTCATACCCATTATTGCTAATTGCAAGACTATGAGATTCTCAATGTTTTTGAAGTTGAATTGCATGTCTATTTTTTTACTTTCATGCCTATTGCAGGAATTTACAGATTTTGCGATGAATTATCATTGTTTTCATTATTAAGAATGAATATTATGTTATTTTGACATGAGTTTGATATATGGGTTAAGCCCAAGTTTATATATTGATATTTCAAGAAAGATGATGCTTTAAGCATCCTATGATCAGTTTATTCATAGATTTTCAGTAAAGTTTTGATCTTTTGATCCTAAACTAAGATAAGGAATCCATATTATTTATATAGTTTGAGATTTAAAGAAAAAAGAAGCATAATTGATTTTAATTACAAACTATTGTGTTGTTTTAAGGTGGACTTCCTAAATGTTCTGAGTGATAATATGGGAGTATTATTTAACACTGAGTTGGGTATGATTCTAAGGTCTCATGCCCCAGAGTTACGTGCCACTGTAGGTTATGATTTTCCCATAGTGGGTAAGAGAGTGATCACTTATGTTAAGGTTCTATTCTAATAGCAAGGGTAGAACAGCTCTCCCCAACGTAGGTAAGACGTTGGACTCCATGACAACTCACATAATTTATGTCGGTTAGAAGTACCCCCAAAGTTACTAAGTCCTAAGATAGAATGAAAGAAAAGCTTTTAGAAAAATAAGTGTAAAGGCTCACCAGTTTATTCAGACTATGCTTTACAGAAAGATATTTAACTATAGTTTTTATCTTTCAAATTTTAAATTTAAGAGTGAGTCCTTTCTACACTTAGATAATATGATTTAAAGAGAGAATACAAGTACAAATTTTAGAACTAAATATTATGACTCATTAGATTTATAACGTTTGATTTGCTATGTATGATTTCAGATTTTAGTTATCAGATATTCTCGCTTATGTGAGTCATTTTCATTTATCATGCATTATTTTACAAATTATAATAATGAGATAATGTTTTACTTATGCGCATCACCCCCATATACTTAGTACATCCTCAAAGTACTGATCCACATATACGTCTATGTGCTACATTGTCTCATAATATAGGTTCAGGTGCTCAGTGTCAGTAGCAAAAGTAGTTTGAGCATCTCCATCTACATTCGACAGTTAGTGAGTCCTCATAGTTCGCGGACTTATTTATTTAGATTTTACAGCTTATTAGTTCACATGATTCATTATTTTTTTTGACATTTCGAGTTAGCTGGGGGGTTTGTCCCACTAACGCCCTAGTTTTAGTAGTAGAGGCTTGTCATACTACTAGATTTGATTCAGATTTACAGTATTTGATTTTCAGACCTTACATTTTGATTATTCTTGGTCATTTCAGACAGTTTCCATATTCAGTATGACTTTTATGCCTATATCAACTTATTTATAAAATTCAGACTTAGTTGAAGGCAGACAGGGTTAGTTTAAGGCTACTTGTAATCTTAAGCACCATGTGATGTCTCGAGACCAGGTTTTGGGATGTTACAAACTTTGTATTAAAGCCTAGGGCTTTTAATAGTCCTAGGGAATTAGACAAGCCGCATTACGTAGAGTCTTGTCATGGGTGTGAAGCGTGCCATATTTATGAGCAAGAGGCTACGGGATATTTTTAGGAAATCATCTCTTTATTTTATGATCTATCGTTCTTGCACTATCTTTATCTGCTTTTAACTCATGCTCTTATATGACAATTGAATATGCCTCCTTATCAAGCTAATGGCCGCATAAATGATAACCAGCCACCCCAGCCCACAGGTCTTTTGAATGGAAATGTATCCCATGCTGAGTTTAGGGTTGTCTTTCAGGCAATGGCCTAAGCTGTGACTGCTAATGTTTAGGGCAATCATCAGGATGCAGTTCCACATCAGCAGAATGGTGATTTAGCAGCAGCTAAAATCAGAGACTTCATGAGAATAAACCCAATTGAGTTCTTTGGGTCAAAAGCACGTGAAAACCACAAATTTATCTAGATGAGGTAAAAAAGATCACCCAGATTATGCATGTTTCTCAGGAGGAGAGTGTAGAGTTAGCATCCTATAGATTGAAGGATGTAGCAGATAATTGGGTAGTAATGTGGAAGAATGGTAGGTGAGAATATTGTTCCTATGAGTTGGCAGGTATTTCAGGATGCTTTTCTAGACAGGTTCTTCCCATGTGAGATAAGGAAAACTAATGAAAAAAGAGTTTGTGAACCTGAGGTAGGGTTCAATGACAGTTAAGGAGTAATTCCTTAAGTTCAATCATTTGTCTTAGTATGCCCTTGATACGATGGATAATCCTAAGGCTAGTATGAGTAAGTTTGTTACTGGAGTATCTAGCTTGGTAGTCAAGGAGTGTAGGACTGCCATGCTGATTGGAGATATAGATCTTATAAGATTGATGATGCATGTTAAGCAGATTGAGCCAAAGAAGTTGAAGGGAAGAGGGAGAGATAAAATAAGAAGGCTAGAATAGGGCAATTTAAGCATGGCCAGGCGAGGTCTCAAGGGGGAAATCATCCATAATTTTAGAATTGTTCATCTATGCCATCACCATCTTCAGCTAGTGCTCCTACTCCTAGAGGTAGAAAGGAGTAGTGGGGTAAATCTTCTATGTCCAAATCTTACAATAGTGTGAGTGGGAGGCGTAATTATTCGACCTATGCTAAGTGTGGTAAAGCTCACCCTGGTGAGTGTTTGAAAGAAATAAAGGGTTGTTACATTTGTGGTATGATGTGTCATGAAATCAAAAAGTGTCCATATGCTAAGCGAGGAAACAGGTATGTTCGTCCCCAGAATTAGGCTACTAGTGCACCAGCTCCTTTAGGTCGCCCAATTCCTCCTCAGTATACATCATTCAGTACCGGTGGCGATTAGTATCAGAATCGGTTTTATGCTTTACTATCCCATCTGGAGCAGGAGGATTCACCAGATATGGTTATTGGTATATTTCATATCTTTCATCTTGATGTTTATTTGTTGTTATAACCTGGGTCGAGTTTCTCTATGTGACCCCATTAGTTGCAGTAAATTTTGAGATAAGTTCTGAAAAGGTCCATGAGCCCTTCTTGGTTTCTACCCCAGTGGGTGAGTCAATTATTGCTAAACAGATCTATAGAAAGTGTCATGTCACTGTCCTTCATAAAGTCATATTAGTTGACCTTATAGAGCTAGACATAGTTGACTTTTATCTTATTCTTGGTATGGATTGGATCCATTCTTATTATGCATCTATAGATTGTCTCACTTGAGTGGTGAAGTTTCAGTTTCCAGATGAGCCAGTCTTTGAGTGGAAAGGTAATTCAATGTTTACCAAAAGCCATTTCATATCTTATCTTAAAGCCTAAAAGTTGATCTCCAAAGGGTGTTTCTATTATCTAGTTCAAGTCAAGGACACTAAGTCTGAAACTCCGACAGTTCAATCTGTCAATGAATTTAATGAGTTTCCTGATGTTTTCCTGAAGATTTTCCAGGAGTACCTCCTGATAGGGAAATAGAATTCATTATTGACCTTCTTCTAGATACTCAGCCTATCTCAATACCTCTATATCGTATGGCTCCCGCCGAGCTTAAAGAGTTGAAAGAGAAACTCAAGGATCTTTTAGATAAAGGTTTTAAAAGGCCTATTGTTTCTCCATGGGGCACTCCTATCCTATTCATGCAAAAAAAAAATAGTACCTTGCAAATGTGCATTGACTATCATCAGTTGAATAAAGTTATAGTAAAAAACAAATATCCTCTTCCTAGAATTGATGACTTATTTGTCCAACTCTAAGGTGTAAGTTATTTCTCAAAGATAGACCTTAGATTTGGGTAGCATCAGCTTAGAGTAAGGGAATGTGATATTCCAAAGACAATTTTTAGAACTCGTTACAGCCATTTTGAGTTTCTAGTCATGTCCTTTGGGCTAACCAATGCCCCAACAGCCTTCACGAATTGATGAACAGAGTGTTCAAATAGTATTTGGACATGTTTGTCATAGTCTTTATCGATGATATGCTTCTCTACTCTCGTAGTGACGATGATCATGCAGACCATCTTAGAATTGTGTTGCAAACTCTTAGAGATCACTAGTTGTTCGCCAAGTTTAGAAAATGTGAATTTTGGCTAAGGTCAGTAGCTTTCCTTGGTCATATTATTTCTAGTGAGGGTATTAGAGTTGATCCCCTAAAGACAGAAGCCGTAAGAAATTGGCCTAGACCTATCTCTCTGTCAGATATTAGGAGTTTCTTGGGTCTAGCTAGTTATTACAAACACTTTGTTGAGGGTTTCTTTTTTATTGCACCTCTTATGTCTAGATTGACTCAAAAGAAAGTTAAGTTTCAGCATTCAGATTCTTGTGAGAAGAATTTTCAGGAGTTGAAGACACAACTTACTTCAACCCCAATTTTAGCATTACCTGATGGTACAAATAGTTTTGTTATTTATTATGATACCTACAGAGTTGGTTTGGGTTGTGCTTTGATACACAGAGGTAAGGTCCTAACCTATGCCTTTAGACAGCATAAGCCTCAAGAAAAGAATTACCCAACCCATGATCTTGAGTTAGCTGCTGTTGTGTTTGCTTGAAAATCTTGAGACATTATTTTTATGGGGTTCATGTTGATGTGTTCATGGATCACAAGATCTTGCAGTATGTATTTACTCAGAGAGAGCTGAACCTCTATCAGAGAAGGTGGTTGGAGTTATTAAAAGATTACGATATGAGTGTGTTGTATCATCTGGGCAAGGCCAATGTAGTGGCATAAGCGCTTAGTAGATTGTCCATGGGCAGTGTTTCTTATATGGAGAATGATAAGAAGGAGTTAGTTTGAGCAGTTCACCAGTTAGCTAGATTGGGTATGAGGTTGGTTGATTAGTCTGAAGGGAATATTTGGGTTCAGAGTAGTTTCGAATCTTCTCTAGTTTCAGAAGTGAAAGATAAGCAAGATGAGGATTCTAGTTTGGTCAAAATGAAGGAGTCAGTTAAAGACCAAAAGATAGAGGTTTTCTCCCAAGAGAGAGATAGTGTGTTGAGATACCAGAGTAGATTGTGTGTTCCATGTGTTGATGATTTGAGGCAACAAATTATGGTAGAAGTGCATGGTTCACATTACTTCATTCGTCTAGGAGCCACCAAGATGTACCGTGACTTGCGGGAAAACTACTGGTGGAGTGGTATGAAAAGAGATATAGAAGAGTTTGTAGCCAACGGTACAACTTGTCAACAGGTTAAAGAAAAGCACCAACGACCTGGTGGTGCATTGCACGAGTTTGGTATCCCCACTTAGAAGTAGGAAGAGGTGAATATGAACTTTATGACTGGTTTACCCCATTTTCATCGTCAACATGATTCAATTTGGGTTATTGTAGACAGATTTACTAAGTTGGCGCATTTTTTGCTAGTTCACACGTCACATACAGCTAAAGATTATGCTAAGTTGTACATCAGAGAGTTGGTTAGATTGCATAGAGTTACTTTATCTATCATATCATAGGGGTACTCACTTTACCTCTCAGTTTTAGAGAGATTTTCATAACAGTCTTGGTACCTAAGTTCATCTCAGTTTAGATTTTCATCCACAGAAAGATGGTCAGGTAGAGAAGACCATTCAAACTTTAGAGGATATTTTGAGGGAATGTGTTCTTGAATTCAAAGGTAGTTGGGATGAGCATTTGCCATTGATTGAGTTCACTTATAATAATAGTTATCATGCTAGTATTTAGATGGCTCCGTTTAAGGCTCTTTATAGGTAAAGATATAGATCGCTAGTTGGTTGGTTTAAAGTGGGTAAGGCCGCTTTGATTGGGCTAGACATGTTGTTTGAGGCTATGGAGAAAGTTTAGTTTAGTCGAGAGAGATTGAAAGTAGCCCAGAGTCGTCAGAAATCTTATGCAAACGTAAGAAGAAGAGTCCTTGAGTTTGAGGTTTATGATGTTGTGTATTTAAAAGTTTTACCCTTGAAAGGGGTAACGAGATTTGGCAAGAAGGGGAAACTTATTCCTCATTATATTGGTTCTTTTCATATTTTGAGTCGTGTTGGGAAGGTAGCGTGTGATCTTGAGCTACCTGTAGACTTATCCTCAGTTCATCCAGTATTCCATTTGTCCTTGTTGAAGAAGTGCATGGACGATTCAACTATTATAGTTCCTCTAGAAAGTACAAATATTCAGAATATCCTTTCTTATGAAGAAGTCCTAGTAGAGATTCTTGATCATCATATCCGTAGACTAAGGAACAAAGAAGTCCCCTTGGTCAAAGTTATATGGAGAAATCAGTGCGTTGAAGGTGCTACTTGGGAAGCAGAAGTAGACATACGTACCAAGTATCCTCATCTTTTCTCCATGAACTTAGATTCAGCCGAAGGTAATAGTTTTATTTCATTTAGTTCTATTCCAGTTTCAGATTCGGCTATATAGCTATTTTCATGAGAATTCATGCACTCATAGATCAGTTTAGTAGCTCATTATATTTGAGATTCAGTCATACAGTTTATTTTAGTTATGCTGATAGATTATAACCTTAGATTCCTCAGTATTTCTACTAAACTAGCCACATTTGAGGATGAATATTACCAAGGGGGAGATACTGTAGCACCCTATATTTTTCCTAGCTTAAATTCATTCCTAGAATGCTAAGGGTGAGCTTCCAAAATGAATATCTTTTATTTCATATAGATTTTTCTAGATTTAGACCTTTCATTGGGTAGGAAATTGAATAAGCTTTCCATCGATACCAAATTCGCCCAATGTTGACACTACGTTGAGAAGTTAGAGCATTTTAAGTTGATAGTGTACCACTTGGGCATCCACCGCGTTGCGGTAGAGGGAAAAATGACAATCGTCATATTCCAGTGGACCTCCGCGATATTGGCACATCGCAGAGAGGTCCCATTTCCCATTTTTCAATTTCCAAAAGTTTAGTACGATATTAGCACGTCACGCCAGTGGCCAAAATGGCATTCCAAAGGGGCACCATGATGGCTCCGTGTCACAGAGTCTGCCCAGTTCCCAATCGTCCAAATTATAGTGAGCCACTACAATAGTGGCATGTCCCGGTGGCCTGCCAGTTCGGAAAAATATTGCTTTTTCAGTTCCGTTTAAATATAAAAAGGGTAATTTTGTTAATCCCCAAGGCCTCAATTCGTCCAAAACAAGGAATTAAACATATTCCTAGAACGTTATGCTCATTATTCATCATTTCTCTTCAAAAGTAAAACCTTAGAACCCAAGAGCTTCTTCTCTAAGAAATCAAAATCCACCATTGTTTCTCCAAGCAAGCTTTAAATTGAGGATTCCCAAGAGAAGATAATCAAGAATCCATCTCTAAGAACTTAATTAGGAATCAATAATTCAAGATTCTTCATCTAATCATCTACCTAGGTATGTGGGGTTTATTAACAAGGATACTTCTTTCATCCTTGCGCCCAAAACTAGTTTTTAACTAAAATTTATATAATTTTGAATGTCTATACATGAATTTTAAATTATGTTTCATACCCATTATTGCTAATTGCAAGACTATGAGATTCCCAATGTTTTTGAAGTTGAATTGCATGTCTATTTTCATACTTTCATGCCTATTATAGAAATTTATAGACTTAGAGATGAATTATCATTGTTTTCATTATTAAGCATGAATATTACGATATTTTGGCATGAGTTTGATGTATGGTTTAAGCCAAGTTTATACGTTGATATTTCAAGAAAGATGATGCTTTAAGCATCCAATGATCAGTTTATTCACAGATTTTCAGTAAAGCTTTAATCTTTTGATCCTAGGCTAAGCTATGGAATCCACATTGTTTATACAGTTTGAGATTTAAATAAATAAAGCATAATTGATTTTAATTACAAACCCTTGTGTTGTTTTAAGGTGGACTTCCTAAAAGTTCTGAGTGAAAAGTATTGGAGTAGTATTTAGCACCGATTTGGGTATTATTCGAAGGTCTCATGCCCTAAACCTACGTGCCATCGTAGGTTTATAATTTTCTCATAGTGGGCTAAGAGAGTGATCACTTATGTAAAGGTTCTATTCTGATGGCAAGGGTAGAACAGCTCTCCCTAACGTGGGTAAGACGTTGTACTCTATGACCGCTCACATGGTTTATGTTGGTCAAAGTTCTGAAGTCCTAAGATAGAATGACAAAAAAGCTTTTAGAAAAATAAGTGTAAAGGTTCACTAGTTTATTCAGACTATGCTTTACAGAAAGATATTTAACTACAGTTTTCTGCTTTCAGATTTAAGAGTGAGTCCTATTTATACTTAGATAATACGATTTAAAGAGAGAATACAAGTACAAATTTTAGAACTAAGTTTTTTGACTCACTAGATTTATAAAGTTTGATTTGCTATTTATGATTTCACATTTCAGTTTTCAGATATTCCCACTTATGTGAGTCATTTTCATTTAGCATGCATTATTTTACAAATTATGATGATGAGATAATGTTTTACTTATGCACATCACCCTATATACTCAGTACATCCTCAAAGTACTGATCCACATATACGCATTGTCTCATAATGTAGGTTCAGGTTCTCAGTGTCAGCAGCGAGAGTAGTTCGAACATCTCCATCTACATCCGACAGTTGGTGAGTCCTCATAGTTCGGGGACTTATTCATTCAAATTTTGCAGCTTATTAGTTCACTTGATTCAGTATTCTTTTTTTTGACATTTCGAGTTAGCTGGGGGGTTTGTCCCAGTGACTCTCTAGTTATTCGTAGTAGAGGCTTGTCAGACTGCTAGCTTTGATTTAGACTTACAGTATTTGATTTTCAGACATTATATTCAGATTATTTCAATTTTTTTGGATAGTTTTTGCATTCAGTATGACTTTTATTCCTATATCACCTTATTTACAAGATTCAGACTTAGTCGAAGGCAGATAGGGTTAGCTTAAGGCTACTCGTAGTATTGAGCACTATATGACGTCTTGGGAGCAGGTTTTAGGATGTTACAGTGAATCAAGTTAGGTAAGACCCTATAATTGTCATAGTTGAAACATTCTTGAAATAAATCTTGATATGATTACCAACGAGCTTCAAAAAGTTATTGATGAACAAAATAAACTTGCTCAAGAAATGAAAAACTAGGAGGCTCAGTTAAAATGAAGGCTTGAAGAGGAATGAAGAAACTGCCAAGTTGAACTTGAAGCATGTCAAATCAAAACTGACTTACTTCAAAAAGAACTTGATGATGTAAAAATGCAATTAAACTACATCAAAAAATCATCGAGTCAAAGTTCCATAAGATTAAATTCTTTTAAAAGTAAATTAAGTTCCTTATCAATTACGTTTGTGTCGGCTAAAATCTTTTTCTATTTTCAAGGACCTCTCTGCTATACTTGTGGTAAGAAGGTGCATAAATCATATAACTACAAACAAAGGTCCAAAGGTGTATGGATTTGGACACAAAAAAGAAGTACATCTAACGCTCAGGGACTCAATACCAGTTGGGTACCTAAACAAAATTAATTTTCTTATTCTGTAGGAAAATATTTACAAAATCTATAGGAAAGAAATGTGGATCATTAACAACGGATGTTCCGGTCACATGAATGAAAAGAAATAAAACTTTTGTTACATAAAGAAAATAAAGGGAGGACCAGTCAGATTCGGTGATAAGGCTAAAGGTGACATCATTGGAGTCAGCTCAGTGAATATCAACTCCTCCTATAAACTCATTTATGTGTATCTCATGGAGGGACTCAAGCACAAACTACGGAGTATCAATCAACTAAATGACAAATGATTCAAAGTCTCTTTCAAAGCTGAGAGTTGCTCTATCAAACATGAAAGAAGAGATATTTCTCTTATCTGTGAACGTGTTGACAATATATATCTTCTTAATAGTCCTGACTTTGCTACTCTGACTTTATTCACTGTGAAAACAAATGAAACATCGTTGTGGCACAAAAAACTTGGGTATGCCAGCATGCTTGCCATCGAGAAACTCTCTAAACTTGAATTAGTGAAGGGTCTTCCAAAGCTAAACTGTGAAAAGGATCACATCTGTGATGCTTGTCAATTTGGTAAACAAACTCAGATATGATTTAAATTCTATGATATAGTCACTACCACCAAATCCCTTGAAACAATCCTTATGGATCTATTTGGCCCCACCAAGACCACAGGTATTGATGTAAAAAGATATGTATTTGTTATTGTTGATGATTATTCTCAATTTACTTGGGAAATGTTTCTTGCTCATAAGCATGAAACATTCACTAATTTTTAGATATTTTATAGAAAAGTACAAGGAGATGTAGGACACTTTATTACACATGTTCATAATGATCATGGAGGTGAATTTGAAAACAAAACTTTCAAGGAATATTGTACTTAAAACGGCTACTCTCAGAACTTTTCATCTCCTTGATCTCCCCAACAAAGTAATGTGGTGGAACAAAACAATCAATAATTGCAGGAAACTTCAAGAATTATGCTACTAGAACATAATTTACCAGATTATTTTTGGGTAGAAGCAGTAAGCACAAAATTTCACATTCTCAACAGATGTTTCATTAGGCCAATCCTAAAGAAAACTTCTTATGAGCTGTGGAGAGGGAAAAATCCTAATATTAATTACTTTTATCCTTTTTCATGAAAATGCTTCATCCACAACAACGGTAAGAATAACATAGGGAAGTTTGACCCACAAAGTGATGAAGGTATTTTTCTTGGGTACTCTCCCATTAGTCATGCTTACTGGGCTTATAATAAGAGGACTTTATATATTAAAGAGTTTATACATATTGTATTTGATGAATCTAATAACTTTTTTATGAGTTTGAGTCTTGATGAAGAACAGGTAAATGATCTACAATCAGTAGCAAAAGTAAGCATAACTCCTAAACTATCAACTGATGAGTCGACTACAACCCATCCAGAGTCGGCTCCTGTTGATGAAATAACTAAAACAAATGTTCCAAGAGAAAGATAGAATGCTAGTTTTCCAAATGAATTTATCATTGTAAACCTAAATGATAAGATACAGACAAGATTCTCATTGAGAAAACAAGCATTCTTTGCTCTTATGTCTCAAATCGAGCCTAAAAAGGTTGATGAGTCCCACTAAGACGAGTCCTGGGTTGAGGCCATAAAGGAAGAATTAGAATAGTTTGAACAAAATTAAGTTTGGAATCTAGTTGAAAGACCAAAGAACTGCTCAATAGTTTGAAGCAGATGGGTCTATAGAAATAAATTGAATAAAGAAGGTAAGGTTATCAAAAACGAGGCCAGACTTGTAGCTCAAGGTTACTCCTAACAAGAAGGTATTGATTATGATGAAACCTTAACTCCTGTACCAAGGTTAGAGTCAATTTGAATTTTTTTAGCTTTTGTTGCCTTCAAATGCTTTAAACTATATCAAATGGACGTCAAGAGTGCCTTTTTAAATTGGTTTATTCACGAAGAATTTTTTGTAAAACAACTGCCCAATTTTTAAAATCCATCCTATCAAAACCATGTTTTTAAACTTTGAAAAGAACTCTACCATCTCAAAAAAGCTCTAAAATCTTGGTATGAGAGGTTGAGTATATTCTCGATAAATAATAATTTCTAAAGCGGTAAAATAGATACAACTCTTTTCACCCAAAATCTTGACTCAAATTTACTCATTGTGCAAATTTACATTGATGATATTATCTTTAGTAGTCCTAATGTTTATTTGTGTGAGAATTTTGCAAACTCAATGAAAGGAGAATTTTGAAATAAGTATCATGGGAGAGCTCACATTTTTTTGGGATTACAAATTAGGCAAACTCCCATAGGTACTTTCATCATTCAAGACAAATACACGAAGGAACTCATCAAAAAGTTTTGTATGGAAAAAGGGGAAGGCCTATGGAACTCCAATGAGTCCCTTCATAAATCTTGATTTAGACTAATCTAGAAAATATGTTGATTAAAAATGAATAGAGAGATGACTGGATCACTC
This sequence comes from Capsicum annuum, assembly GCF_002878395.1. NCBI lineage: Eukaryota > Viridiplantae > Streptophyta > Magnoliopsida > Solanales > Solanaceae > Capsicum > Capsicum annuum. The sequence continues at coordinate 166,578,358 of NC_061116.1, read as the reverse complement.
CTTTACATGATCGCTAACCAACCAGATATCATGTTCAGCGTGTGAAAGTGTGAAGGTTCTAGTTAGCTCCCATAGAGTCCCATCTAACTTTTGTTAAAATATTATTTGATATCTCATTGGAACACAAGATATTGGACTATGGTAACCTCGTTTCTCTCATTTGGATTTAGTTGGGTACATATATGCTGACTTTTTAGCGATAACAATGATACTAAAAAAACTAGTGGAACATGTAAAATTCTTGATGATGCCCTAATTTCAGGGCATAGTAAGAAACAAACTTTAGTTTCACTATCAAATACTAAAGATGTATACATAGCCATTGGAAGTTGTGGTACTCGAATTTTGTGGATGATGCATCAATTACTTGATTTTAACTTGTCTTTTGAATCTGTGCCTATAATGTGTGACAATACTAGTGCTATTAATTTATTTAAATGTTTTGCGCATCATTCTAGAGCTAATCACATTGACGTTAAACATCATTTTATCCGACATCATGTAGAAAATGGTGATTTTTCTGTAACTTTTATTGATTCTGAAAATCAGTTGGCAAATATTTTTACAAAACCCCTATTAGAAGAAAGATTTTATTCCTTGAAAAAAAGGCTTGGTATTATCTACATTAATGACTTGTAATTTTTCTATAAAAATGTTTTTCCTTTTCTGGATCAGCATCATCATTATTTTACCTCTTACATACCTCATTTTTTTCTTTCTCCTTAATTACCACCACTTTACCATTTTTTTCTATCACTATCCGTTGCTCTTTCACTTTAGCAGTTGCCTTAATTTACTTCACACCCTTTCACCTTCCCTTGATTCTCTTCACCCCTCTTCATCTATCCACCTTTTCATCTCCTTCTTCACCTTTTTAACCCTTGCTCAGATTCTTTCTCACTCAAATGGATAGAACTCATTCAATGGCTAATCTCACCAAAACCTTTCCTGAATGTCACTCTGATAATCATGATCATCTACTTATCTTTGGCTCTTTAGATGAAGCCTCTTCACATTCTCGACACTTATCTATCCCTAAAAAACATTCCAACACAAGCCTCAATATATCAGTATAGAAATATTGATCAACTCCTTTGGATTCTCCTCCACTAGAGGACATGCATAAAATTTGGACTTGTTCCCAAAAAGACAAGTTTGCAGCTTTTAAGAACTGCTTAGTTGTGCTCGATAGAATAGTGAATCTCTCTTAATTAAAAGAATCACATTGTAATGTAAGTTCCTTCTTTAAATCTCAAGACTTATCTCTACTTTTTTTTTCTTTGTGGACATAAAGTATATGAGGACACTATTTTCATGTTTATGCAAACCTTTGTCTTTCTCACGACAGTGGTAAACTAGAAACTCTTATGCTTTTCACAAGAATCATACTCAATGATTTCCTGTTTGAAAAAGTGTTTGATAAACAATTCTCTGGGATAATTCCCTCTATAAATGGCTCCTGGCCTAAATATTTTAAAGTCAGCTTCAAGTAAGCCAAAAAGTTTGTGTCTGACTCAGACATAAATTCTTCTAACTTTGGTCCTTTTTCTCTTTTCTTTAAGTACCAATTTGTGGCTCATATTATCGCCACCACTTTGATTCCTAGAAAAGGCTCTCTTAGCAATGTGACCTGTCATGATGTGTTTGTATTATACTGTATGGTGAAAAGGTACAAAAAATTAGGCCATTTGGTTTTGGGAATATATGTTGGAAAGTGTTGAAAATGCTCATGCCTCTACCATCCTGCCTTATGGACTACTGATTACTAGGATCTCCTCTATTATTCCATTGATCTATCCGAATCCCCGATGATGGAATTCTCCGCAACTTATGATTCCAAGATATTTTCCAACATGGGCTACGTTTTGGTGGATAACAAATAGTGCAATAAAAACTCTACAAAAGCAAAATCAGATCTTTCTATGGTAAGAAAGTCTTTATCTAACCCTATGCTTCCTATGTTAAAAGAATTAGAAGAGCTCAAGGATCATCTAAATATAATCGAGAAAGGATTATTGCTACTCCAGGAGTTGACTTTCAAGTTGCAATAGTTGGGAAAGGACACAAACACTGATGTAGGCAAGGTTCTTCTGACCATTAAGGGATTAAAGAAGGAATATGGAAAGCTTTTTAATAAGTTGTTTGTACGCGTGGAATCCATCAAGTCCGAAACTAAATCCTTAAATAATGACCTTGCATTATCTAGGCAAAATTCCAATAAAAATCCTCCTTCTCAAAGAACGTCAAGAAATCCTATGAGTGTTTCTATCACAACATGCATAATACTCTCACCTACTTCCTTTCCAAGGTTGAAATGATGACTTTTATTCAAAAGAGGGTCTTTGTAACGACCCGAGACTATCCCCTAGTCATTACACGGTGCTTGTGACCCTAAGGGACCACAAGCTAACCCTTTAATGATATCCGTACCTGTACACCGCATAATATCTAAGATAAATGTGGAAACTGACCATAAGGTTCAACACATCTATAGATACTTAAACTGAAAATATAAACACTAATACATCAACATCCGTCTAAAAAGCCTCTAAACTGTCTGAACTGTGAAGTTGATGGGACATGTCCCCAACTAACTCTGTTAACTGAAAATAAACAAAATTTGATGCAGTAATAGTAAATTAAGATTTGTTCTCGAAAGAAGAGAACACACTGCAACTACTGCTAGCTGGGACTGTACTGCTGAAGATACTCTGGATCCTGTGCCTCTTAACCTATGGTGCCAAATAAAACACCATAGCACAAATGCGTTAGTACAGGAATGTACTGAGTATGTAGATAAGGTAAGGCTAAATGCAAGGGCTCATGCATGAACAACTACTAATCTAAAATAATCATGAAAGTAACGAACGAGTACACATATATGAATGCACAAGCCATAGTCACAAGCATCAAAATTCTAGACACGGAAACTCGGATACTATGTTACTATCATCTGAACTAACTACTAATACTAAGATATTAAATCACTGAATCATCTGACATTGATAACTGATTAACGGGATATACTTTCATCAATGACTGAATTCTGAGCTCACTGCTCTCAACGACTGGGTCGAAAATCAACCTCTCTGATGGATAATTCCAAAATATATTGTCAATGATAAGAAAAGGATCATGTTTAAATCTGACAATAAGAACACTCAACAAAATCTGTGACTGTGATCAATCCTATCTGATGGATATTCTCTAAATCGAATAACAAAAATACTCATCATAATGTGGGGCTGAGATCAAGACTATTTGATGGGAGATCTCTGGATATGATAACAAGAATACTCAACAGCATATGATTTTGAGATCAAGCCTATCTGACAAGAGATCTCAGGATATGATAACAATTATCTGTATATGAGACCAAGTTTATCTGACGGGATGGCCCATGAATCAAGGAAATGATCTGAGTTCCTTATTGAGATATAAGACTATATCTTATAGTACTAAATTCTGAAGATTGATACTGAAACTGCAACTGTGGGAAGTAGTTACTTAACTAAATGCCCCGACCTACCATAGGTGGGGTCAAACCTGTAACCCCAGCTGGAAGGGTGTCAATACCATGCCACAAGTAAAGACCTCTCTGGTTAAGCCTCTCTAACGGGATGACCCTCACAGGATGTTGGACTAAGGAAATATAATAGTCAAACCTCCCATAGGTGACAGCCTCTACTGACGTGGACTCCTGCATCCTGTGCTGGCTATGCAATTCAGGAGTTCAGGGATTTTTCTTAACGACTTGGCCTCTCTGATGGGGAGCCACCATCCCTGAACTCTCTCGGTGCTAGTTTGTACTCCCAACTGAAAGACTTTGAACTGATTCTAAATTGAACACAAACTGAGCTAAATCTGACATTGAGCACATTTCTTAAATGATTTGACTGAGTTAAGCTGAATTTATATGGTTTCGTATCTGATGGAATACTACTGAATCACGGTATCTGACTGATGATATGGAGTTGAATAGATTACTCGGTCACTACCGAGTCCAGAACTAAACACTAGAATACTACAAGATCTGAGTTAAGTATAACGATAAGGCTAGATTACTAGAGATACAGAGATTACCGAGATAACTAAGATTTCTCAAGTTTTGTAACTGTCTGAGGATATAGTGTTCTGTAGTTCACTGATTTATGAGAGTCATGGCTCGACTAGAATTATCATGAATCTTACACAGACTCTAGATAGTAGCTAAATTGTCGGGTATAAATACCCCTAGGACTCGATAACATAAAAGTAAAACATAATCATTCTTTCACTAGTCATCACCACAGTCATTAGTTCCTTCACCACAATCATTCATTCATCATCATAATCATTCATTCATTGTCACAATCATTAAGGCATATCTTTATGTAATAGGAAATCATATCTCATTTTCACCCTCACAATCACTAAGACATCACTTCAAACATTTAGGGATCACCAATATCTATTCGTCATCACAATCACTAAAGGTTCACTTTAAGCATTTCAAAATCATAAGCATATAATAGCATAGGGGAAAACATACTACTAGATTATACATCATTCAACAAGGTCTTACATCAAGTACTCCACACTTATATCAATCTTAACATGCATTTGGACATCACATGATTTGGAGGAAACTTCCTACTATTAGATCACAACTTATTCATCAAGAACTTGGTATGTACTAGAGACATAGCATGTATCAAATGGCACATAATTGCGGAAATTACTACTATAACATCTCGACTTGATCACTATGGTCCTTCAACAAACACTAGACATGCACGGGTTCACACTTACTTGGGGATTTCATACTATCATGGTACAACTCATTCACTAGGGTATTTCATCAAACACTAGGCATGCATGGGTTTACACCTAATTGGGAATTTCATGGTACACATAATTCTCAAGCCTTATACGTGGAGAGAAGTGCATATAACAACATGCCATATATCCATCGACCCAACTTCATGAATATTTCATCAACAACCATAAAACATAACAATATCATAGAATTCATTATTTTCATAAAGGTGTAGCATGCATTTGTCGTTTAGGTCATAATTTAACTACAATACATGATTTTTAGCCTCTTAGACATTTTATCAAACACCCTACATGCACAACTTAGGCATAGGTATAGTAACCCAATTACTCATCATGAACAACCAAATTTACATGTTTCCAACTTATATAATATCATAGATTCATACAAACCACATAAATATTTCATCTTGGAGATCGTTCAATATCAACAACAAGTACATAATCTGTTCACCACACAAATACCACATACTAAGGCCAAGACTTGATAATCTTGTAGAAAAACATGAATCACAACTCAATCATAGCAAGAACATCAATTTCAACTCAGAAGAATCATTAAAATTCATAAACCTTTGAGATTTAAAAAAGGGTTACTTGAGCTTCTTGGATGAAAGGGATCCAAGAATCAATATTTGCATACCTTGTGAAAACTCTTTTCTTGAAGGATCTTGAAAGTAGCCTTGATTTTTCTCTTGATTTCTCTTGATTTTGCTTGAATAAGGAAAGGGGGATTTGATTTGGAAACCCTAGTTTTTTTTTCATGGTGGAAGGAGAGAAAATGAGGATTACATCCCTTAAGTGGGTATTTATAGAGGTTGGGGGAACAAGGAAAAGAACAAAAAGCCCTTGGAAATTTAACTAAAAAATCCTGATTTTTCATGCTGGCGCGATGTGCCATAATCGCGCCAGCCCACTGGAATTTGGATAATTGGGAAATGGCACGATGGTGCAATGCGGTGGCAATCACTTTGCCACCTTGGTTACGAACTAAAACTTCACCGATATGCGGTGCCATCATGGAGGTCCACTGGAATTTGACGATTGCCATTTTATCTAGCTCCGCGACACTCCAGGAGGCCAGGTGACACACTGTCCGACTATAATGGCTCTAACTTTTCACCCGAGTGTCCTATTTCGGTGAATTTGGTATCGATGGAAAGCTTATTCAATGCTCTACATAGAAAAAAGTAGAAATTAGGGAAATACCACACGATTCAAAGTATTTCATACTTAAGAAGATATTTCTAAAACTTTTAAACTCGGATTTCCATTTTACTGAATATGCTCTAAGTCTCAAACTGGAAGAGGACTTTGCGGGGCATTACATTATCTCCCTCTTGGGAATATTCACAGTCAAATATTGCTAGATAGGATAGAAATAGTGATCAACAGAAATTACTCAAGAAATGGGAACATCTTAGATATGACTACACAACTAAAACAACTGACATACTGAGTTCTCATACTGGGCATGCATATCTGATGCATGGAATAATCGACGAAATCCACTCATAGCTGAACCAATCTCATGAATGTATGACCGAACACACTAACAAGCTGAACTTATTTCTACTGAATGTGCATATCTAATGAATGAATGCCTGACTAAGCTAATTCTCAAAAGCATGACTAACAATGCAATGACAACTGAAGTTAACCTCATAAAGAGAGTCTAAACATGCAACTAAATGAGTCTAAATACATGCAAACATCGTAATTTCATGGGGTATCTCCCCCTTGGGACTCAATGTCCTTCTAAACACAATTCACTGAAACATTGAGGCCACATTCAAAATAAAAGAATTTCTTTTAAAGTCCCTACACTTAACCATTTTCAACCAACTAAGTCACCTACCAAACCACATTCAAAACAAAAAAAAATCATTTAAAGTCCCTACACTTAACCATTTTCAAGCAACTAAGTCACCTACCAAGCCACATTCAAAACGAAAAAATCTCTTTTAAAGTCCCTACAGTTATCTATTTTCAACCAACTAAGTCACCTACCAAACCACATTCAAAACAAAAAAAAATTCTTTAAAGTCCCTACACTTAACCATTTTCAAGCAACTAAGTCACCTACCAAGCCATATTCAAAACAAAAAAATCTCCCTTAAAGTCCCTACACTTAACCATTTTCAAGCAACTAAGTCACCTAACAAACCACATTCACAACAAAAAAGTCCCCTTTAAAGTTCCTACACTTAACCATTTTCAACCAACTAAGTCACCAAATTAAAAAAAAAACACATTCAAAATAAGCAACAACAAGGCCAACAAGATGTCAACAACAATGCTAGTAAATCGAATTAGGCCACACATGGCTTCACTAGACTTTAATATGAACAATAACAAGAAAACAACAACAATGCTAGTGAATCGAACAAGGCCACACACGGCTTCACTAGACTTCAATATGAACAATAACAAGAAGATAACAACTTACCTTTTCTTGGCCTAAATTAAAGTGAAAGAAAAGCAGTCACCGAAAAAAATAGCAAAACAATCCTTATACCGAATTTGAAATCTATCAAATAGTAAAATTGTTACAAAGAATAATCTTTCGCTTAAATTATTACAACAATTTAGTAAAGAAATAGGAATAAGATTTCTCCCTAAAAAAATTAAACAATTAATGAGTAAAATAGAGAAATAAGTGTCAAGACTAACCAAAACTTAGGTAATTCAAAATCAAATTAATGTAGGAAGAAGCCTAAAATTAGCTAATTCAATCTCAAATTCCAATAATTAGCTAAAATCTAGCTAAATAAAACAAATATCTAAACCCTAGAATTCAAACCACAACCATTTGATAAAATTTACACTAATATATCTATATGTAGACCTTTAACATTTCTAGATATTAAAAAACCAGTTTGTGGATACTAAAATAAGCTAAATTTAGTTAATGAGTTGGAGTTAATTGTTACCTTGCCCAAAATTGAAACTTAAGATAGAATAGTACCTTGAAAATTTGATTAAATCCAAAAATAATCCAAGAAGTTGAGTAAAAACTTCCTTAAAATAGAAAGAACAATGGAGAAATAAGGGTGAAATGATGAATTTTGGGTGAAATGGGGGGAATTGGCATTCTTGTTGTTGTAGGACGGGTGAAATGAGGGTTTTGAGTGTGTGTTTTGTGTTATAATTTTTTATTAAGGGTCGGGTCGGGTTGGGTTATTCAAAAACAATTTTTTAAAAATATTACGAAAACTGACCACATGCAGTTTTCGTAATATTTAAAAGAATATATTTTAAAAAATAAACTTTAACAAATTAAAATTAATAAATGACAAAAATAAGTTAATAAATTAAAATTATTTTTTAATAAATTAAAATTTTAATAAATTTTATAATATCTATAACAACATTCAATTAATTTAATACAATTCGTATATATATAAATACACAGTACATACACTGTGTATGGGACGGGGACAACATTCAATTAATTTAATACAATTCGTATATATATAAATCAGATTAGTAGTTATTTTATCAACATATTAACACGAGTAGTATATTTCCTCAATCGTATAATAATATCAATGAATTTTGCAAATTACGATAATTTTTTGGTTAATTATCTTTTAAATAAAATATTATATATGTATATATATACCTCGTAATACTACTCTTATGTTATTACAACTTCAACAACATACACGTGTCGACATTGACCCAAAATAGTATATCTACTTCCTCAATAGTATGATATATATCAATGTATCATTCAAACTATTTTGATATATAGATTCAGTTATCTAGCTTTCGATTACTACATACGTCACTACACGAGATATACGTATATATACATATATTCAATTGTCTATCAACTTTCACATACGTACTATAAACATCTCATACACGATTTTACTATCCCATAATAATATACAACGTATTTCACAAATACTCAGATGAATTATAGATTATATTATCTTATGTCATTAATATACCTTCACTGTATAATATGTATGCACTATATATATATATATACATACATACATACACACTATCGACTATATCAAATTCTAAATATGTACTATATATATCACGTACGTACATAAGTATATTATCCAAAAATATAATGTGATGTGTTTCTTATACATACTCAGATGAGTGATCGATTAATTATATTTGATTAGCTTAATATACTAGGTTTTGACAACATCGTTCATCAATCGATCACCACATGATATATATATATATATATATATATATATATACATATAAAGATATTTATATATATGAACTCTTGAATGCGTATATATATCACATCCACAAGTACATTACCTTATAATAGAATGTGTTCATTATATTTGAATGAATTATCGGTTATATATTACATTATTATGACTGAAATAGTAACATAATATCATTATCTCAACGGTATGATATATATATACACACACACACACACATAATCATTATACAAAGATTATGCGTGTTTAACGTCATTTAACGTATATATGAAGGAAAATATTTATTTTATATATTGAAACATAAGTAAAAGATAAATATTATGTTTAGCGTAATTTGTTGATTTTATTTGATATATTTTTAAGTGTAAATTTTTGAAAAAATTTAAGAATGATTGATTTTTATTATAACTATACTGATTATCGACTATGTGTGATCAGTGTAATTTAAAAAAATTATATATATATATATATATATATATATATATATTTGATTACATATATATAATTATTGATTACATATAGAGTTTATGTTTAACGTAATTGTTTTTAAATTATTTTTTTATTTTAATTAAAAACCGACCACAAGTGCTCAGTTTTTTTAAAAGTATTTTTATTTTTTTAAATAAAAAACCGACCACTAGTGGTCGATTTTTTTAAATGTATTTTTTTTAAATTAAAATCCAACCACTAGTAGTCGGTTTTGTTAAAAATAAAATTAAAAAGAGTTTTTCAAAACAGACCACAGGTGGTTAGTTTTTAAAAATATTTTTCAATTATTTTTTTTAAATACGACCACTTGTGGTCAGTTTTGTTATTTTTTTATTTGTAAAATAAATTAGAATTAATATAAAAATTATTTAAATAATTATTTTAATTTTTTAAAATATAAAAGCAACCACTGTGGTCAATTTTAAAAAAAAAAACTGACCACTTGTGGTCGGTTTTTTTCGACCACATTGTGTGGTCAGTTTTTTGTGGGTTTTTTCATATTTTTTTAGTAGTGGGATAAACGGTTAAGAATCAGAATCAGTTGAACCGATGCGGCTTGATAATTCAACTTACTGATCACGTGAGAAATAGAAGAAGTTGAATTTGATTCAAACACTTTGTTATAAGGGAAAGCTAATTAGGTTGGAAAAGGAGACCTATGAGAGAAAGGATTTTCACTTCTGAGCATATCTTGAAGAGTCTTATGCATAGAAGGAAAAAGATTCTGAAGATTGAAGAAATCCATGCAAGATAGGAAACGTACCAATTGAAGGACTCTTTGCAGAGTTGTTTTTATATAGAAGGAGTGACTCACATAGTCACATATATAAAGCAACACATTGGAAAATTATCTGAGCAATTCAACAACTTGAAAAAGTCACAGTTGGACCTGTTCCTATTACTTAGAGTTAAGGTGTCTCAGATTTTATGTATTGGGATTGGTTTTGAGTTGTATTGTTATTTTAATTCTAGTCTCAGTGGAGTATAAACTGAGGTGGGATTATTGTCTTCAAGTGGGGGAACTCGAAGACTTGGGAACACTTATCTTGGGAAGGTTTGTGTTTTGTAGAAGTAGGAATTAGAAGTTTATAATTCCTAATTTACAATATTCATGTAATTTGTTGATTGTTGAGGCTCAAGTGTTTTAGTGAAGTTGGGATTAAGTCCTGTAGAGGTACAGGTTGTAGTTTTTTTACACCTCTCTAAGTCGGGTGTTTTCCACGTGAAAAATTACTATGCAATTTATTTACTGTTTTAGCTAACTGGAACACGCTAGGCAACTTGTTCCATCAATAGGCAACTGCTAGGATAAAATAATTAAATCAGTAGTTCACATACTGCAACAAAAAGCAAATATGGAAGGCAATATTTCAATTCTGTCAATGCTTCTTGATATTTCTAGGTCCATTCAAAATTCTTTCATCAGCAACAAAAAGAATCAATAACATCATTCTGAAAAACTTGAATGGCTTAAAGCGGATATCTTCCCTGTAAGTCTCTATAGGGCTTTGACACTGTCTAGCACGTTGGGAATATCCTCGATAGCCTTCACTTATATCGCCTATTAGACATGAGAAAATGCAAAAACTTCCCAGACCCCAACCCATTTTTGGGGGTTCAACTTCATGTTGTATTTCCTTAACACCACGAATGTCTCTTCTAGATGCATCAAGTAATAGCGATTTTTCTGTGACTTCCCAAGCATGTCGTCAATGTAGACTTTTATAGTCTTTCCTATTTGCTTCTTGAACATCTGGTTGACCATCTACTAGTAAGTAGCACGTATACATTTATGCCCAAATGGCATCACATTATAACAAGAATACCATGGTTAGCTCGGAAGGACATTTTCTCCTAGTCTTCTGGATCCATACAAATCTGGTTATAACTAGAGTACGTGTCAAGAAAGCTCATGATTTCATGTATGGTCGTAGCATTGATAATACGATCAATGTTCGAGACGGTGAGTCTTTGTGGCATTCTTTATTTAAGTATTTAAAGTCTTTACACATTCTAAATTTGTCTAGTTTCTTATGCACCACCACAATTTTCACCAACCACGTGGGGTATTTAACTTCATGGATAGAACCTATCTGGAGCAATCGAGCCACCTCTTCCTTGACGAACTCATCCTTTTTAAACGAGATCGATCATTGCTTTTGCTTCACTGGTGAGACGTTAGGGTCTATTCCGAGCTTGTGCACTGCTACTTCGGGAGGGATACTTTAATGTCAAGATGGGACCAAGCAAAATAATAAAAATTATCTCTAAGAAATTTAAGGTAAGCGGGCCTAATCTCGGGGCTAATTCTCGAGCCCAAGTATTCCTTAATTTTAGGACAGTCGGGGAAAAGAGAGATTTGATTGAGCTCTTTAACTGTGAGTTTGTCGCATCCCTTTCATCGAGGACGTAGCAAAACTCTAGAGGTCTCGTACCATTTTGTCTTCTTGGATTGAGGCTTCTGAAGTCTGTCCCTTATTTTTGTTCAGAGGAGGGCCTCTGATCCACTCGTTGAGACATGCTTCTTCGAGTTCTGCTAGATTCCCCTCTTATCTGCTGTATACCAAATAGAGTGAGAAACTTAATCACCTGATGATATGTTTGATATGTTTATGGGATGACTTTTATGGCTGAAGCTACGACCTTCCTAACAAGACGTTATAGTCCATGTCTCCATCAAGAACGTCAAAGACTGTAGGGTTTTCCACACCACCTATCCTGACCACCAACGTAACCTCACCTCTTATTACCATACTAGCCATGTTAAACTCGACCAAGGTCTTGGCCATGGGTTGCATGGAGTGCTCGATTTCATTTGATCAAAAACTCTTTCATGCATAATGTTGGTTGGGGCCCGTGTTCAACAAACACCCTTTTTACATCACATTCGTCTATATTTAAGGATATTACCAAGGAGTCGTTGTGGATGTCCCCTTGTTGGGTTCAAAATCGAGAGGGTGTCATGCAAAAGTCTAAAATTTGCAAACCAAGACACTAATAATTTAGATGACAAATAAAACATACTAAAAAACACCTTATTGAATATAATTTGACTAACTGGCCTACCCTAGAAACTACTATTAAAGAAATATAAAAAACTATTGGGAGAAAATCTCCCCCTAAACGACTCTTTAAACACTATATTGTGGATGCTAATGTATTATGGTATGAGAAAGGGGTCATCTATTTATAGAGTTCCAAAACCTTTGCTCTAAGAAAGAGGTTAGCCAAATATGGAAAAGTTTTATACTTTCCTTTTAGGAAAAGTAAAAGTATTTATGGTTACTTTTATTTTTCTTACAAAAAAAAGAGGTTAGCCCAATATGAAAAAGTTTTATACTTTTCTTTCAGGAAAAGTAAAAGTATTTATGGTTACTTTTATTTTCCTTACAAGAAAAAAGTAAAAACTTAAATTTGGTAAGAAAATCGGGACAAAAATCCTAACAAATCTTCCCTTTTTGGCTTGATTTTCTTCACTTGATCCGCCTTCTTCACATTACATGCATGAAGTTCGTTCTTGATATAATCTTCATAACTGTTGCTTTCCATGGTTACAAATAAACTTTAAAATATCATGATTAAAAATGGGTTAAAAATTAATACTTTATTTTTATTTTTAATATGCAGCAACAGAAATGTTGAAAATATGATTGAAACTTGTTCTCCACATGTAGTTGGACAAAAATCTTCATTATCATCCAATTGATTGCAAATTGATTAGAACCGCCTTGGACTTATCTTCAATCTCATTTTATCAAATCATTAGATCTTTGAATCGTAGGCTCTGATACCACTTGTTAGGTTCAAAATCGAGAGGGTGTCATACGGAAGCTTAAAGTTTGCAAATCAAGACAATAAATCAGACGAGAAAAACATAGTACTAAAACAAATATTATTGATATGTTTTGGCCAAATGGCCTACATATTAAAAATAAAATTGAAAGAAAACTTAAAACCTATTGGGAGAAATCTTCCCCTAAACAAAAAATTTTTAAAGACTACATTATAGATAAAATTGTGTTATGGTATGAGAAGTGGGTCATCTATTTATAGAGTTCCAAAACCTTTTCTCTAAGAAAGAGGTTAGCCAAATATGGAAAAGTTTTATATTTTCCTTTCAGGAAAAATAAAAGTATTTATGGTTACTTTTATTTTTCTTACAAGAAAAAGTAAAAAACTTAATTTGGTAAGAAAATCAGGGCAAAAACCCTAACACCTCTTGCCACTTCAGTCCTTTGTCCCCAAAGTTCATTTCAAAGTGAATATTATGACGTGGTTTTTTCTAGTAGCTAATGGATGCCTTCTCCTTTCTAGAGAATGGGATTTTACCCCTTTTGGGCTGACAATGGCCCTTTGAGCCACTGACAGAGCTACCCCACCTCCTTCAAATACCTGATCTCATCTAGAAATGTCTGTTAGTGTAGGCCCTACTCTACTTCCAAAGTTTAGACCTCTTGTGTGGTTAGTGCAATTATCCATGACCTACTTTCTGCAAAGCAAGAACACAGAAATAAACTAAGAAATAATTGGCAAAGAAGGCACCCTCCAAAAATAATTTGCCAAATACCCACTTAATTTCTTTTTGATTTATTTTTTAGGTTTAGGGTGTAAAAAGTGGGAAAAAGTGGGGCCGACACGTGGGCCAAGGGACCAATTCATCATTTTTACAACTTTACAAATTTAATATAATACACCTAACACCCTCCATTTATTCCAATATAAAAAAAACCCTCTCTTTCTCCTCTTTAATTCCCAACTCCCGCTTTTGAAACTACTTCTCCCAAAAATGCCATTTTCGTTTTGTCTTCTTCTCCAGCTGCTAAGGGGTCGTTGTTGCTTCGTAAGGTTAGTTAAAATCAAGTTTCAATCATTTCTAGATCCATTTAAAAGGTTTTTTTTTTTGCTAATCAATTTGTAGTGATGTAGGAATTTTTTTTTTTTGAATTTGGTGTTTTGGTTTAGTCATGGTTTTTTTTAGCAACGAAGTGTTGAATGGTGGGATAATTGTTGTTTGAAGAGTTATTTTGGCATTTTGATTTGAACAGCGACCTGTTTCTATCCGTAGACCCGCGGTCTATCCGTAGACCCGTGGTTTAGAAAATAAGAATGCCTTAGATTAAAATTAATTTTAAGATGTATGAAATTCTTTTAAAACATGATTGCTGAAATAGTGAAAATTAAAATATTAATAGCTAATTAGTTTGATTAGGTGCACTAGTTTGATTTTTAGAAATTATTGTGGGGGGGGGGGGGGGGGGGGGGGGGGGGTGATGGGGGTTTCATTTGAGCATTGAGTTATTTCTTTTAATAGACTTGTGGTCTATGAGCTGAAAATGGGAGATTTGTTCTTCAAGTGTAGATTGTGTTGAAAATGGGGCAAAAAATATCATTCCTAAACGCAAAGCCGGTACAGATGGTAGCGGTAAAAAAAAGAGCTGAGGAAGTTAGAAATGTCTCAAAAAGAAAGAAAATTGAAAAGTCGGTGTCCGAATTAGATTCGGAGTTAAAGTAGATAAATGACTACGTCGATTCTAGTGAAGATGTTGCCAAGTGGAGTGTCAGTGGTGACAGTAAAGAGAGCGAGGGAAGTGGGAGAAATAGTGATGATGGGGATAATGATTCCTTGTCCGTGTCGTATCTTTCAAGGTGCATTTTCGTGGAGCGGTATAACCTTCGAACGATAATTGAAGAGGTCGGATCTTTTCCAATAAATATATCGGTCAGATCAAGAATAGCTGCTTATCAAGAATTTAAGCAAGTTCTTTTCGATCAAGAATTGAAGAAAAGATTCAAGCAGTTCTGTTTTGGACACCTGAGAAACCTGCCGGAACATCTCAAGTTTAATGGGCAGTTGGTCCATTATTTGTTGTTGTGACGTGTCAAGAACGATAAGATGTGTCATGAGATATGGTTCTACATTAACAACAAGTCTGCCTATTTTGGCTTGAAAGAGTTTTATTTGATCACGGGGTTGAACTGCTCATCATACCCCAGTGAATAAAAAATAAAGAAGGTGTTAGAAAAGGGAGATAATTTTTGTTTTAAGGTGACAAAAAATAAAAACATCACGGCGGCCAACTTGTTACACCTGATCAAAGGGAATAAGCTGAACGAGGACCACAAGTTCAAGTGTTGTCTACTGTGGTTCTTGCATACCATGTTGCTTGCAAAAGATTCGACGAAGGTTGTCGACACAAAAATGATTCTAATGGCCGATTCTTTGAGTTTCTTTGAGAAGTATCCATGGGGAAAAGAGACATTTCAACTGACCATGGACTATCTGAAGAAGAAAAGAGACCTAAAGAAGCAGAAGGAAGTATTTGATGAGAAGCAGAAGGAATCCTACGCTCTATTCGAATTTTCCTGAGTATTCATGGAATCTACCATAAACCCTTTAGTGAGTTTATCGTAGATTCTCATTTTATTTATACTCTGTCATAGACTCCGAGTTATTTTTTTCACTGTTGTACTGCTTACAGATTTGGATCTATGAGGCCTTTCCTCATCTTGAAGAATTTACTGAAAAATCAATGGATGACCCCTTTCCCATTCCCCGCATCCTCAGATGGCACACTACAAAAAGTGACAAGATAATCGAAGGCGACTTATTCAAGTATAAAGAAAAAGTTACTGAGGTATGAACTTATTTTCTATTATCCAATAATTCTACCGTTTTATCGAATGTTATGTAATTATTAATTGATATTTTGTAGAACGTACACCCGTACATCATCCTACTGTTCATGAGATGAAGATGTATTACATGATTACCTTTGAGCCATATACAGACGAGGTGAAGAATAACATCCTCGATGGCTTGAAGAAGAGTTAAAGGGGTGACTGTCCTTACTTCAAATAGGGATAGTGATGATAATGGGGATTTGGGTGGTAACCCCGTTGGAGTACGCGTTGGTGATGATGATTCTCCGAGCACTTCCAAAGATGCAGCAGGAACCTCATCCCTCGGAGATCTTCATAAGCGTGTTGTTGCACTCAAGAAAGCGGTGTTGGATATTATTGTCTATATCAAAGAGAAAAGAATGAAGAAAAAGGATGAGCGACAACACGAGCGAGGTAAATCCATTTAATAATTGATATTGTTAATGAATTATCAACTTTAAATATTAGTAACACTTGGTAATATTATGATACAGTGCATGTGGACCTTCGTGAATCGGAGAGGAATGAAGAAGGAGAAAAAAGAAGTAAAATGGATGAGTTGGCCTTTGTTGTGGCAGAAGAGAAAAAAAAGAAGAAAAGAAGGATGATGAAGAAGAAATGGAAGAAGATAAGAGCCAAGAAGAATGTGTAAAAGTAGCAACTGCAGAAGCAGAAGAAGAAGCGGCAGCAGATGAACAAGAAAGCGAGGAAAAAGAAAAAACTGTTGAAGAAGAAGCTGACAAAGCTGACAAAGAAGAAGTTGAGAAAGAAGCAGTAGGTGAATGAAAAGAAAAAGCCGAGGAATAAATAATTGTTGTAGGTGAAGAAAGAGAAGAAGGTGTGGAAGAAAAGAAAACTGAAGAAGAACCAGCTGCTACACATGCTGAAAAAAAAAAAAGAAGGTGAGAATGAAGAAGCAACTTTAACTGTTGAGAAAAAAAGAGCTGGAACTGACCAAAAATAAGTGGTCATGGACATTGTTGATGAAATCAACAGTAACACTTGTGTTGATGAGGAACTTAGGGAAAAAGACATTTGAATCCTAAGACGTTTAATATGTTATTGAATGATGAGTTGTTATGATATGACAATTTTTTTATTTCACAAATATGAAAGTTGAAGGATCTGGTGGTAGGATATGACAATTGTTCTTTTATTTTATGAAACTTATTATGATTCTGCACTGAGTCTGTTTCTATCAAACTGATTTGTGGCATGGAATTTGAATATGCATGGTGTGGTCATAGTTGTTACATTGTATGCTTGATATCATAGAATGCATACTTAATATTTCATACACCGTATGCATAGTCTATCATTACCCTGCTGGTCGAATTTAAGTTGACGTGTTGTTTAATCGACTATGATTCTATCAAAAATAGTATTAACATTATAGAAAAATAGAACTATTAATATTTATTCAATATCACTACATCCATGTTACACTTTTCGGAAGAACGAATACTTGCATTATAGCACATAACATCATTTTTAGGACATTCTCCCTTTCTTCGGCCAAAATTAATTTTTCTTTTAGTTGATCCCTCTCTATTTGGGTGTCATGTAGCAATAGTTTAAAGTGATCCCTCTGTTCTTCGGCTTCTTTGAACAAAGTCATAAGAAAATCTTTATTTTCTTTGCATTGTTGGAGCCTTTGTAGTAGATTAAATTTTGCCAAGCCTTGAAAATTTGATGTCTCGAGTCCCGGACTCAACGTTGATGGACTGGTTGGAGGTGATAGCTCATCAAGACATTTAAAAAATGAGCATGCGCCATTATCCTAGGAAAAAAATAATAATTACATAACGATTAATTTAACTTAAAAAAACACACAGCTCACCTTCGCAATTGTACAATTATAAAATTTGCGACCTGGTTTTGAATTCGTGTGACATCCTCAAGATAGCTGTATTCCCACAATGACAAATTAGAGTAATTTTAGAATTGGATGTTTGAGATGCTTGTGACATTGTAGAATTTTTAAAAACAAAACAAAGTGAATGAAATAAAATAATGAGGGGTGGACACTTTATATATGAAGTAAAAATAAAGTGTTAACACTGATGGCTTACAAAAGTAGTTGTTTATTACGGTTGGAAAAGTAATTTTTCTTTTTTGAACTAGTAGTGACACTTAATAGACCGTCGTAGATCATGACCTATGCCAGCCATCGATTAGTTTGGTCTACCGTAGACTTACACCTTTAGTAGTGCATCGATTGATATCCTGATTATGCGTAGACTACGGTGATCTATGTACAGTTCTATAGACCATCACTTGGATATAGTTAAAAAATAAATAAATAAATTAAAAATAATTTAAATAGATAATCACATATTTTGGGGCTGGTGGAAGAAAATAATTAAATTAAAAATGATTTAAATAGATAATCACATGTTTTAGGGCTAGTGGAAGAAAGTATTTTAATTAAAAAAGATTTAAATAGATAATCTTAGAGTGGTGGTGACACTTAATAGACCGCCGTAGACCATGACCTATGTCAGCCATCGATTAGTTTGGTCTACCGTAGACTTACAACTTTAGTTGTGCATCAATTGATATCATGATTATGCGTAGACCATGGTGATCTATGTACACTGTTATAGACCATCACTTGGATGTAGTTAAAATATGAATAAATAAATTAAAAATAAATGTAGTGTAGATTTCTACACATGTGAAGGAGTGTAAACAAGTCAAATAATCATATTAGAGTTTAAACAAATTAGGGGGGGTGAATTAAGGACTGTGTGGATGGATAGTGGTTGAATGTTCAATATCGTAAGAGTAATGTTTGTCAAAGCATAAGTATGTTTTGAGGATATGTATTGTATTTGATGACTACACATTCCACATACTCCTTCCATCATCACCCCTAAATCAAAAGAGTGTGTGGAATTGATAGTGGTAGAACAATCATCATCCTAAATACATACTTGTGCTTTGACAAATATTACTCTTAGGATATTGAACATTCAACCACTACCCATCTACACACTCCTTAATTCATCCCCCTAATTTGTTTAAACTATAATATGATTATGTGACTTGTTTACACTCCTTCACATGTATAGAAATCCACACTACATTTATTTTTAATTTATTTATTCATTTTTTAACTACATCCAAGTGATGGTCTATAACAGTGTATATAGATCATCATGGTCTACGCATAATAATGATATCAATCGATGCATTACTAAAGGTGTAAGTCTACGGTAGACCAGACTAATCGATGACTGACATAGGTCATGATCTACGACGGTCTATTAAGTATCACCACCACTCCAAGATTATCTATTTAAATCTTTTTTAATTAAATTAGTTTCTTCCACCAGCCCCCAAACATGTGATTATCTATTTAAATTATTTTTAATTTAATTATTTTCTTTCACCAGCCCCAAAACATATGATTATCCATTTAAATCATTTATATTTAATTATTTTCTTCCACATGTCCCAAAACATGTGATTATCTATTTAAATCATTTTTAATTTAATTATTTTCTTCCATCAGCCACAAAACACGTGATAATCTATTTAAATCTTTTTTAATTAAATTATTTTTTAATAATTTATTATTATTTGTTTTAATTTAACTGATAACCCATCGATTCACATAGTCTACGATCGACTAATATGTACAGTCAAAGAAATATTGAGTATACAATCGATGATAGACTATTTATTACTTTTTACTCTTCAGGAAATTAGTCAAGCTACAGTACTATAAATTGAACAAGGCATACATAGTTGATTCAATTTTTTGTTTGTACAGAAGAATAACTGCCACATACAAAAACAAGGGATCAGAACAAAGATGGTAAACACAATCTTAAAACAAACTGAAACATACTTATATTAAACTTGTTCATTGCATTACATAACAATATTTACAGCATAAGGGGAAAAATAGAAGAAGTTTTCTTCTAACAAAATCCTACAAAGAAAGCTTCTTCAGCAATGAACAAACCAAAAGAACTTAAAAAGATAAACTAAAATAAAAAAGTAAACTAAATTATGGGGATGGTAGGGGGTGATGTAGTCGTTGCCGTTCATTCCAAAACGCTCCAAAATTGCTCGGAGGAAATGAGCAATTCATCGGAGCTCACGCTCCAAGTACCGTCGATCATCCCCAAGCCGTAGAAAAGATGGTCAAAGTCATTTCGAAGCAGCAGCAGATAATAGGTACAAGGTGGAACTCGTCTGATTGGGCGAAGGATAATTCCGCGACCAGGCATGATTTTAGGTTTTGGTGACGAAGAAGAAGAAGAGGGTTTCTGATATTTTTGGTTTAGGGACAAGTGAAGAGTTACGTAGAAAGAGGGACTATACTTATAGACCTATAGATAGAGTCCGTTCATATATCCACCTAATAGTAGTTCGACGTGTGTGAGAAGAGAAAATGCTTGGTTTGCATATACCAGCAGTTTTTCTCGTGAACAGACGTTTTGTGCATCTTTTTATTAAATAGGAATGGGAAACAAGGGAAACAATGATTCATTATATTGATTAGATAGATAAGGCGGGAAAATGACCATGATAGTGTGTTAGATGAGCAATAATATAACCAATATATAATATTTTATAGACCTTGAGAAATATACACCATAGACTTTACGTAGTCTATTATAGACAACGATTTAAGTCAATTACAACTGAAGGTTAAAATCTACAAAAATGCATATTCAGCCACCAAAACAGTAGCTTTACAACTGAAGCTAAAAACAAGCCTATCTATGATTTGATGGCCATTCTACATGTGGTTCTTTTGTGCTCGGATTTCTTGCATATTGAACACCTATTCCTCCTTTTGGACTTGAGTGTCTCACCGACGCCCTTAGTGTGTTTGAATTCCTTCCTTCCGAATTTGGGATCGTAGGGGGTGGTGAAATTTCAGTGCCTAGCAATTCCTGTGGTAAAGTTCATTCGGCCTCCGAAGGGACAATGTTAATTGCTTCTGAGTATGCGAGAAGGTAACTTTCAACTTTATAAATTGGTAAAAAGTAGTCATAGATGGAGTTACCATAACCTTCACCATCGCCATACTTTGCTCGTAAAGTTTTCATCGCATGTTCGCACGGTATTTTCACCAAGTCAAATGTTATACAAGAACAAATCTTTTTCAAGAGATTGACCTTGGCAGTGACGCCATTTCCGAACACTGTGTACTGGTCTAGAACCCCGTTTGGATTACTCACATACAAGGAATCGTTCGCGCTTTTATTATCCCTTAGGATCCTTTCTGCATAAGGCATAAATTTGTTCTCTTTATCATCGACAAAGGCATACCGCTCCCTAAACTTTTCACCAATTTTTTTAGCAATTGAATTGAATATGTACGACACAGGGTACTCCCATTCATCCATCAAAATTGAGTTGAGCGACTTGGCGATGTTTGTCTTCATTATGTCGTACCTATTGCCCGGAAAGTGTGCTCTACTCTATTTTTCAAAACCAAGCACATTTTTAAGGACATATGCTTCCTTGAGGCACTTACTCTTCAATTTCGTAAAATTATTGCTAAACTCATCAAAGGAATAAGCCTTTACTATATCGTAAAATAGATAAACTGCAGTGTTGATTTATGCGAAGATTTTCAGTGAGGTACCTCATGCAAAGTCCGTGATATGCACGACTGTATACACTGGAGAAGGCATTTGCGATACTAATGTGCCTATCGGAGATGACATATAGATCTGGTTCATCTTCTACGATAGACTTTAGCTTATGAAAAAAGAAGGTCCAAGAAGCATCGTTCTCTTTATCGATGATACAAAAGGTAATCGAAAAGATATGATTTTCAGTGTCCTGTGTAACAGCACTCAACAGAACACCCCCGTTCTTGCCATACAAATGTGTGCCATCAACGGCAATTACCTTTCTCATATGGGCATATCCCCGTAGGCAAGCTCCGAATGCTAAGAAGTAGTAAACAAATGATCCATCCATTCGGTTTACCATGATAGAGTAAGAAGATTCGGGATTTAATAACTCCACCATGTGGGAAAAAGCCGGCAAGCAAGCATATCCGGTGTCCCACGAATGATGTTCTTCGTAATTACACTTCCTTTCCAACACATCCAATAGCTTGCGTTGCAACGTAACTCCTTAAACACAATCCTTTGAATTTCTCTTATGCTTGGACCCTTACCATTCTGAAAATAATTTATGCATACTGAAGCAATTAATTTGGATGAGACTTTCTTATGCCTGTGTATGGCGTGTTCAAAATCGCATGTGTGCAACCCGACATACTTGTATATGCAAAATTTATCCGAAGTCTCATAATTTTTTGCCCACAACAACAAGCCACAACCACGAGATAACCATTTCTCCTTAATTAATTTTGTGCAGCTCTTCTCCATATAATAATCAAAAGAATGCCTCGTCGCTATTGCATCTAGTAGCATTTTCAGCTCTTTCTTATCGGTGAATGTTTGACTACAACAGAAATTAGTTCCATTGGAGAAGGAGTATCCTGGTTGTGATGCCGTTCCACGGTCTTCTTCATCATCTTGTGAGTCCGATGAAAAGTCTTTCATATGTATAGAATCATCTTCCATATTAATTGGACGATTGCCACCATTCTTGTAATCATTCAAATCGCCGTCGATCAAATTATCATCGACTGTCGGGCGCCGCGGTGGGGGTGCTGATGAGTTCAGCGATCCTTCGAAGGACCTCTCAACCATATTTATCCTCAAAATAGGCCTAAAGCCATCTGTATCAGTATCCATTATATACGTCAGCACATATACATTGCTATTTCTGATCGTAGGATTTATCATTTCCCTCGAATGCATTAGATAACTAATAACCACATCGTTCGGAATGCAATCTAGATCCCCGCTCTGTATTACGCTTGCAACAAATTCATCGTACGAACTATTGTGGAGAACAGGAACGGAAATTGTCACCTTGGTAAATGATCTCCATTTCTAATATTTGGGAGTCTCCACCCATTCTCCCATGAAATCACCAAAAACCAAAACAAATTCTACAATAGACATCGTAGAATTAATCTTTGATCGATGGTAGATTATGCTTATGGTATGTGTCGGGTTGTATGCACGGTCTATGACTAACGATGACGGGTCGATGGCTGCACAGATATCCGTACAAAAACTTGAAATTGCAAATATTGCTTCTAATCAATTATTGTTGAGTTAATGGAATAGAGAAATGAACTTGAAGTCACTTGAGATGTTGTAATGCACTGTCTAAAGTAGTTTTGAGTAATGTGAGTGATTTAAAACTTTTTAACAATAGTGGAAAGTGTGTTTGAGAAGATAGAAAACAAATGGGGTAACAATGGATGCAATGGACAAGCTTCTGATGTTTGTGAACTGATTTACAGTTAATCGCCAGTAAAATAACGCTGAAAAAGTGATTGGAATCGGAGCTTTTTGGAGGAAAAAATAATCACCTTCTATTTTTGGCTTTTGGAATTTTTTTTTAAATATTTTTGAAAAAACGTAGATATTTTTGTATATATAATGGTGGATGATGGAGTGGGTTGAAGTGTATTATTAGAAACTTGTGGGTGAATTGATTAAGTTGGAAGTATTGGGTTAAAGTGAATTATTATAAAAGTTGGGGCTGAAATTGTTAAGTTGGAAAAGTTGATGGTGAGGTGGAATTATGTGGGTATTTGGCCAATATTTTAAAACTTTTGGGTATTTGGCAAAATAATTTTGAAAAAGAGGTGTTTTGGCATACTTGCCCAAGAAACTAGTAAAAAAAAATTGAAAAACCCATGTAGTTGCTCTGGCCTCACGGTGGGTACCAAACTATTTATCATCGATTAAGACAGTTAGATTTTTTTGTGGATCAAGAGCATGCATTAATATAGTTAACTTCGAGTTAGTAGTGAACGTTTGCTTAAAAAGTAAATAATGTAAATGAAAGAAAAAGTATATTAATCCATACGACAATGAGGAAAAACTCGATAACGACAACACAGTCCACAATCTTTTCAGCTATGGGCAAGGTATAACAGAGAACGTAAAATAACTGAGCGCAATAGCAAAAGAATAATAAAACATCGAAGGAAAATAGAAAAACTAAAGTTTCTTAATTCTGAGGATAAAGAGAAGCAGAAATTAGATTCTTTACAATGGGGAAGGGGGTATTTATTTTGTATGGTGCTAGGATTGTCTATGGCTAATAAGAGACCACCATTTCCTTCTGTTTGTTGGAGAGAAAACAACCCACTAATGAGTGTCAAATGTGACTCTTTCAGGTGTTGCCTGTGCTATATAGGAACCTTGACACATTATCCTTCCATTTATTTTTTAGCGCGTGATCGTCATCCTATCTGGTCTCGGACGACTTTTCTCCTGCCCGAGAGGGTGGCCTACTAATTTGGTATTATTCTAGAGACGACGAAATCATGGGCCTATTCCTGACGTATGCGACCCAGGTCAACCCAATCCTCAAAGCTATTCCACCCCATAAATAACATAAGAGCTAATAACAATTTAATGTGATTGATATTCTATTGAGCAAAGAACAAATTACAGATATGCTAACAAAAAAGTTCATTTAGATTGATATCTATCAGATAGCGTGTTGATGTACTCACACCATTTCTAAATAAGTAATTTTTTAGCCATTTCATTTTGTTACTACATTAATGGTGTTTTAGATAATCAAGTAGAAATTAATAATGTTCTTCCAACTTTAACCTTCTTAATAAAAAGAGTTTTACAAAGTCAAGAAATTATTAAAGAGTTACTCCTTTTACAAGTTATTTATTAAGGGTAAAAATACTCTTTGTTTTTACAAGTGAGTAGTTTCTTTAAGGGTATCTAAGTTAAAAACGACCACTTATTTAAGAATGAAGGGAGTAATATTTTGATGAAAGGCATTATCTACAATGAAATTATTTTTAAAATCCTAATAAAGTCTTGTATGTTAGGAAAGATAAAAACAATAAATTTATGGGTGAAAATCATTTTGACCCGCAAACTTTGCTTTAAAAATCAAACTCTTCTCTCAACATTGAACAATAATCAAACGCTCCCCTTTATTCTAATAAAATTTTAAAATACCTATTGACCCTTTCATTATCAGCTTCTTCTTTTTTTCTTCTTTGAAAATCATGATACTTTCATTTTTTAAAAATTCATGTAACAATTTTTTCATAAAAACATAAACATTATCTTTTGGGCGAAAAAAGTGAGAAATGCTAATATATTATATAATCTACTGATGTTATATAATAAAGTAAATCAGCATAATGAGATAATTAATTTTATTAATAATAAACATAATGCTAATATTTATTTATACCAGTGAAAATAGAAGGTAATAATAACTATACAAATATATTTTGATGCACGACACAAAAAATTAATTTAATTAAGGCCATATTTTTAAAGATTGTATTTATTTATATTTTAACTATAATTTATGTAATATTCCATTAATGACATTTAAAACTTATTTATTTATGTAAACAATAGACAATATCCCCGTCATTTTAAATTACTTGGCTCTCATACTAAAATAGTTGTGTTTAATTACTTCTCCAAATTATGAAATTAAGTAAAAAAAAAAAATATATTTTAATAACTACATAGAGTAGTAATAGTCAAATGTAAAGTTTCAAAGCATTATTAATAAAGATAGTTTTGTAAAATACACCCTAATTAAAATTTTCTTAAGTGGTGTGTCACATAAAAAAGGGCCAAGTAATATAAAATACATGAAGTAAGAGAGTAGCAAAAGACAAAAATATAAACATGCATGTACATATATATATACACACGCTTAATGCATATAATATTGAAATAATAGTCATATAAATAACATTAAATTTTGTGAAAATTTTATAAAAGTATTATTCTACTTATAATGTTAATGAACTTGAATAAAAGGTTATAAATAGGTAGGTTATAAACTTAAATGCCTTTTGTTTATCGGATTTGTTCTTGTTTTTGGTTTTGGGCCAAGTCACTTTTGGGCATGGCCTATGGAGTATAAATATTGTTTATATTTTATTTAATAAATGGGCTTTAGCCCCTTTTTAACATAATAATAATAATAATAATAATAATAATAATAATAATAATAATAATAATAAATATTGTATAAATATTTAATAAATAATCATAAAATGGGTATTACATAGGATAAAAAAGAGAGTTTGATTATTATTCAAAATTGAGGAAGAAATTTAATTTTTAAAGTAAAGTTGAAAGTAAAAATGATTTTCACCCATAGACTTCTTTAAATGATTGCTACGTATAAAGAGGACGGTGGAAGTGAAGGAGATAGGAATTAGGGATAAGCATAGTAAAAATTACAGATATAATGATATTTTACTAGTATTTACTAAAAATTCCAATTATTTTCAAAATTTTATTAAACCCCAACATTTAGCCTTTGAAGATACATATAACCTAAGTTAGATACGTCCCACAAATACATGTATTAGGTAAACTAATCAGCATGTTTTAAGAGATGTAACAGCTAAACTAGCATTAATATAGCAATTAACCTAACTAGTTATGATAAAAACTAAATAATATCCCACGAAATATGGTAATTAGTTTGTTATTCCACCATTTTAAACAAGAATCTTTCCATAATCAATTTTCAGATTGCAAAAAGTTTATATGTTCCATCAAAAGAAATTCATACGATCTCTTTTTTTTTATTTCTGAATTTTCTTTGAGTAATTGCAATGAATATTTCAGTGTTGTTACGTCATTCCGGCGTTTGAATTAGCGATATAAAGTAGAGGGCTATAAGAGCGATGAATTGTGGTTAGTGGACATGTAACTTACGATAAACTGATTTCTTCATTACATAATTAATTAGTTATAAGTGTAATTGTTCTGCTCATTTGTCGTTGTTCAATATGAAGGAGAACAAGATCAATATAGATTGCAAAATTAGTGAAGTTAAGGTTGGGCAAATCTATAAGGACAAGTGTACTCTTATTTCAGTTATGGCATGATATGTCATTGAGCATTTCTTCAATTTCTATGCGAAAAGATCTGACAAAAAAATATTTGTATCTTGTCTAACGTTTCAAAAGTAGTTATTTGTCTCTTGTTTATTCAACTATGCATTTAACATAAAATTGATTGTTGTTTTACGTAATTCTGTTTTTGTTATTTTTAGTAAGTCGAGATACATATTTGGTCTAACTAGATATATTTTTTCTTCATCTTGTATCTCTAGTTCTGGTTGTGTAAATATATGTATCTCTTGATGTTTTAGTTTTAGTGATATAAGCATACCAAAGATCCATATTAGTTGTGTTAAAGATACAATTTGCTCAAATCAAGAGATGTAACGGCTAAATGTCCATTAATATAGCAATTAACCTAACTAATAATGATAAAGGATCAATAAAATCCCACATAAACAGGTAATTTGTTTCTTATTCAATATTTTTAAACAAAAACTTTTCTATTATCAATTTCCAGATAGAACGACTTTAAAAAAAAAATTCTGTTTGACAAACTTGCACATTAAGAATCTTAGGTACTTTCTTAATAAATGGTAAATATTATAACTATTTCAATTTTACAAATTCATATGAAAAGAGTTAGATGAACGATGCATGGTGGAAAAGTCAATAGATTGTACAAGTCAATGTTACGAAATTAATAATAGATATAAGCTTAAATTGGTTGTATCTCTTGTTAAACATATATTATACATAGTGTAAAGCCTATGTACTATAAATACGTGAATTACTTATCTGTATATATTTATTAAAAGAGATACATAATAATTTATTTGAGATACAAAATAACTAATATGTATCCCACGTAACATAGAAAAAAATATAAAAACATTTCTTTGTAACATATAACTAAAACATATATCAAAACAATAATATATCAAAAACTGCAATAGTCATATGTAAATAACCATGATAAAGAAAAACTAGTTTATAATCAAAAGAGCTAATGTATGTTTTTGTAAACATTCCAAAATAACTAACAGTTAAAGCATCTATTAACAACATTCAATCTTTTAATTTACAACAAAAAACAACTACTCAACATTCAGAACACGGTCTTTTGCTGTTGGTATGAAGCTACTCCGTGATCTCGGTGGATCATCATTCTCACTAAAGTATCCACTCTCAGCCTTTAGAGACTCATACTTTCACAAAAATGTTGCATATCTCAAACGATGGTATTAAGCATCAATACCTGAAGATGGTATGCCAAATTCCTCACTCAGATACTCGACAAACACAACTACAAAAATACCACAATCCCTGCACATGATTACTAATTGAATTAAAAACACATATATGCTTGTAACCGATAACCAAAGATACAAATTGTATCAAATAAAGAAAATAACAAGAGATACATACACATGTATTAAGACAGCTTTAATAGATAAATACACCTACAATAACACAGAAACAAAGATACAGATTGTATAAAATGTATCTATTGTTTTACACCTACAAAGTTGTATAAAAATTGCATAAATACATACACCTGCATTAACACAGAACCATAGATGCAAAAATATATAAAAATGTATCTATTGTTTTACACCTATGTTTTACACCTACAAAATTATATAAAATTTTCATTGATACATACACCAACATTAACACATAACCATAGATACAAATTGTATAAAATGTATCTATTACTTTACACCTTATGTATTACACCTACAAATTATATAAAACTATCATAGATACATACACCTACATTAAACATAATCATAGATACAAAATATATAAAATGTACCTGATGTTTTACAAAAAAGTATATTTGGTAAATACATAAACACAACACTAAAGATACAAGATTTTGAAAATGTATTATGTAAGTAGAAATATGTATCTTGACATAATGTTGACATTTCTAAACATGCAAATACCTTTGGAAGCACATCTCTAGGAGCAACTTTTTCAACTCTTCTTCTTTTGGCATTAGCTTTAACACCAAAACTGTTAGATCTTAGAAACGACCACTTTATTTTTCTTATTATTTTTTGCAGCCTTTTTTGCATGCTTTTCGCATAATTTATTTATCACAGATGGACCGGTTCTCTTCTTGGATCGATTTTCATTAAAACCATCGAAATCTTGCACAAAAATACCAGGAATAAAGTTTACAACTTGTTGATATTGATTGATATTGTTTTATTGGGAGATTTCAAAACTAAAAGATGGTACCGAAACTTTATTCATTTTGTAAATTCAAACAATATAGAATGAAAAAATATAAATCAAAGACTACAATGAAATCAAAAAAATACTTTGTAGAAAACAGTATCAAAGAATCGCTTTTGATAGAAATTATAAAATATGATAATAAGAAAGTGAATATGATTTTAGGAAATGTTTTTAGCTTAATTTAAATTTTGAAATCAATCAATAAAATTGATGGAAACCCCAATCCTAAATACGGCGTGGAATGAGGAGACAAGTTGTGATAAATTTGATAAAGTAAAGAACAGTAAAAGGGAGTTTTAATATGTATCTTCACTTTTTTTCAAACAAAAATAAAAATAGTAAATGTTGGGATATTTGTAATTTTTAAAAGTGGAGGAATTTTTAGTAGTTTTGAAACTTAAGTTGTTGATATGAAATTTTTCCTTAAACATACATGCAAAGAGGACAAATATGGGAAGTGGGTTGGGCCCATGATTTACTTATTTTATTTTTGGTATGGTGGCCACACTGAATTTTATTGGTTTTTGTTCTTTCCTTTTCATAATCAATAAAATGGCCTACCAAGCAATTCAAGAGTTATTTAAAAAAAAAAATGCTATATGTACTCTTGTTGTTTCATTTTACTTGGCACAACTTTTAGAAATTTTTTAATTAGGAGTATATTTTATCAAATTAGTCTTATTAATGATTCTTTGGAACTATAATTTTGATTATTTTTACTCTATATTATTATTTAATACTAAGAAATTGTTTGATGTGAGATATAAGATATAACAGTTTTGGGATAAAATATAGGATTGTTTTTGTATTTCGTCTAGTATTAGTTAGTCTCAGGATCATTTATCACATCATTTATATCATAGTGATGGAATAAGTTATCCTATATACTTCTCCCACTTTGTATTAGTTGACCCTCTTTCTAAAATTATTTGTTTCGATTTAGTTGTTCAAGTTATAAAATCAGGAGTATTTACATATGTTTTCATTTTATCCTTAATAAGAATATTAAATACATCCACGACTTTTAAAATTATTGAATGACGCATAAAAGATCTCAATTCTCAAAATCAAAATTAAATAATTATTGATCTCAATTCTCAATATCAAAAGTAAATGATTATTGTTGGTTTCAATTATAAATACTTAATATTCTAGTTTTAATGTATGGGATGGAGCAATATGTACCAAATTTCAATGTTTAATCATTGCATTGATAATTGAATTTTAAAAAGTATATAAGAGCAAATATGTAAAATATTTCTCTATTTATTGATTTCTTAATGGGTGTGGCAAGTCTACATAAGCCAACTAATAGGAAACGAAGGGAGTACATGGTGAGATAACTAATTTTGAAATAACTAATTCTAGAATTAATTATTTCAGGATAACTTGTTCTCAATCAAACTACCCCTAAGGATAGAAAGGAAAAATATAACAAAATTATTTTGACTTCATAAATTAGACAATACAACAACAAACACAGTGTATTCCCACATAGTGGGGTCTGAGGAGAGTAAGATGTATGCAGTCCAATAATTTGAAATAATTATTTTTAGTATATGGACCAAGTAAAATGAAACGGAGAGAGTATTATACAAGAATTGTCATTCTATGAAAAGCAATAATTTATACTCTATAAATGCTACTTTAGATCCTACAAATTTAAACGGAGTTATGATTCTCACATTAAATTGGCTACAAGTGGCATTCTTAAAAGATACTCCATTTCATATTACTTAAGCCCGTTTAATGTAACACACCTCTTAAGAAGCTTTAATTAAAGATATATTAAACTAAACTAATCTTATTGATGATATTTTGAAGATCTAATTTGATTATTATTACTTTATGTAGTTATTTCATATAGGAATAACTACATGATTTAGCAAACATAAACTCCTAGTTATCCTATTTAGACTAAGTTTCAATCAATTACAATCTATAGTCTCTTTTGTCAATTAAATACAATCTGTAATTTCTGTTATCAATTAAATACAATTCAAAGTCTCTCTCCTTTATTTTCTCTCTTTTTTCTATCTTCTATTTCTCTTTCTTTCTTTTTTTCAAGTTCTTTTTTTTTTCCTTTTCCTTGTTTCTTTTTTCCTTTTTTTTTCCTTTTTCTCTTTTTTAATATCTTCTTTCTCTTTTTTTTTTGTATCATTTCTTTTTTCGCTGCAGTTTTTTTAAAATATTTTTTTCGTTATTATTTCTTTTTTTTCTTTTTTTGTCATTTTTTCTCCTTTTTTTTATTTTCTTTCTCTCATTTTGTTGTTGTTGTTGTTGTACTTAAGATTTTATATGTTTTTTAGATTTTATATTTATATTGTATCATACTATATATTTCAAATAAATTTATTATTTATATTTGAATAGTTTAGCCATAAATATGCACAATTTATCAATTGTATTTATATATAAATAAGTACATGGATTAATTATATTCGCTTGAGTCTAAAATACACAAATATACAATTTTTCATTCAACACAAATGTAGCATTATCATTTGTATTTGTATATAAACAAATATCATTTGTGTACGTATAGTTCGAGTTCTACAAACATGCATCATTTGATACAATGTATAATTTGTATTTGTATAATTTATCATTTATATCTGTATTATTCAATTTAAATCAATATGTCATGGCCCAAACTAATAGACCATGCAAGCACTACGCTATCCATAGTAGCTAGGAGACCCTTATTACCCAACTAAAAGTATGTGGAAGACTTCTATTTTTAAGAAAATACAAAATTAAATATAACAAATTAAATTAAATACCAATAAATAAACTTTTTCAAAAACTTCTAACAATTGTCCTTCACTACCCCAAAACTTGGTCAGACATGTACAAGAGCTATCTATTACTGAATAGACCGATAATAAAATTAAATAACACAAAGACTCTAAAGATGCCTAGGAGAAAGTACAGAAGTTAATGTTGAATATCGACATTCATCTAATAAGTACAAACTAACCATATTTAGACTACACCCCAAGAAGGAATGTAGAAAAGTAGGGTCAGTACAACACATGTACTGGTCGACATCGGTCAACTAGTGTTTAGTCCACATAATCATAATATAGAATCAAAGAAAAGAAATCATGACATCTTAAATGGAATGTGATTCAACTAAGGTTGTAATATCATTATAACACTTTTTCTATATAATTTGCAATTCCGCAACTCTATTAATGAGATTATATTCACTACTAGAATAGTCTAGCCTCATTAATTCACACCATTCACTACAATGCAACACTAAATCATCACTATTACCCCTTTATATGCATTACCTTTTCTATTACCCACATCTATAGAATCAACCCAGTAATCATAGACAACTCACACTAAATTATCAGGCTAACAACCAAATACTCTAATATTAAAGACTAATAACTAGTCATTCGGGTAAGCTATGATTACAATAAGTATAAATGAAACAAGTCGACCAACATAAAAAAAGTAAGTATAGAGTTTCACTTTTCCAACCACATTTCACACATTCAATCTCAAGAATACAATCAAGTAGAGAATACAAGTCAACTTATATCTCAATAAAACACACTAGAGAACCCAAGTTTCACTAGCAAACCTTATAGATCCTCTTGAAAAATGATTATTTCATTTATTGGAAATTTGGGATTGTTTCTTTGGGATTAGTCATTGGATTCATCACTTTAGTCATTTCATGACATCTGATCCAGTCATATCTCACAGCAATAACGAAATTTAACATTAGTCACATTGCTTGAGAAATTAATAAAATAGCAATACTGACATTTAACATTGGCCACATTGCTACTAATAATCTCTCCATAACTAATAATTATGTCCTTCTAAATCTCATTATTAGAACATTATTAGCTCGTTATCAGCTTATTAAACCACACAACCTTTTAAAATCTACACTAATTTTTATACACATGCTAAGAAACTTATTTTTTTTCAACTAGTCATGACCTACATAGGACAATCTAAGTCGATATATTGTACCGGCATGGTACCCGATCTCCGATAAATTAGTAATATCAATATCCATATTTGTACTGGTGTGGTACCTGATCATCCATAACCATATTATATATATTTTATTGAATTCACACTATCTCTCAAGATACAATACCACGTACTAAATTTACAAGTGCACTTAAAATCATAAGAAAATTCAATCTAGCTTGATTTTCAACAATTATTCATACAAGTGTCAACAAATCAAATATCAACAAATTCAAGTTTGTCTGAAGATCAATCAACAAGATCCAATTTAGGAGCATACACACAACTAAATTGAGTCTAAACTCCAATTAAATCTTAACCTATTCAAATACCGCAACTTGGTTTCTAACATCACCACCTATAACTAGCACATTCAAGCATATCCTTATCCGCTACCTTTTTTCACATAATACAATCTTCACAATGATTCAAGTCATATATCTCTTAGATATTACCAAGCTCATTAATATTAAATCCTAGCGTGATTCTCCTTATCACATTATTGCATAATACATACAACTTAATACCATTTTAAATCAACTAGGTTCATCATTGAAATAACTGAGAAATACCATGTCCACATACTTCATTTACAACAATCCCCATTCGGGCACATAACACATAATATCACATAATCAATCAATAACATAGTTTTCAAAATTAAAGCAAAGTTCTTATGTCTTTATCTACCTCAACTCCATGCCCGCAAACCTAGACATGCTTTCTCTCATTAATTATAAATTATAGAAATATGAAATAACACAGTCTTCGATTCATTAACCTATCCAACCTAGGCGCCAAGTTTTGGAAGAAGCAAACTGCAATAAGAATGCTCTTAGATTTTCGTCATGCCTTGAAATAATCAATCTTCTAAAATCAAGCAATTATAAGATTAATTAAACAATACTCTACAAACAAATATCTTGACGATTCAAACTCACTAATTCTACCCTTAATTCAAGGTTTATACAATTTTTAAAGGTTAATTAATCATTAACTAGTTATTTTAAGCTTAGCCCATCTCCATTAATAGAGTTTTATGCTAAAGGTCTCATCTTTATGGAATTCAATATTCCTAACCAACAAAGTACCTAGTCTAATTTACCCAATTCACGCAAGAGATAATTAATTTATAATCTAACAATTTTTAAAGGTGGTATTACGAAACCCTATAATTTTTCCCAAAAAATCTACCAGTAAAGGTTCTAACCCAAAATACTACCATTGAATGTCTTTCTAATGATTCTAAGAAGTTAAAGGATTTAAAGACGAAGAAGATGATGGAAAAACTTACCCCAATGAAGGACTTTGACCCTAAACTTTAGAAAATCACCTTTCTAGGGTTGGAGATTGAAGTTTGGAGTTTTAGACCTAAAACATGACTAAAATTGACTTAAATACCACAAGAATTCTGGCTAGAGCAAAATTTCCATTTTCAAACATGTTGTGTAAAACGGTCATAACCTTTTACTTTGAACTCGGATTGATGAACGGTTTGTTGCATTGGAAAGAGGACTCAGAGATCTTTGATTTGGTGGGTAGTGGGCCCCCTAACTTCTTATATTCTAGAATATAAGATCATTTTAAGTTGACTCTAGTAGAAACCCATATCGAAACTCTATCGAAAAGAAAGTTTTAAACTTAACTTTGTGTCAGGGATATTGTATGATCTTAATTCATACTTAAGGAACTTCTAAATTAAAATATTGATATTAGTACTAATGAATTATTAAATTCAGCAGGCTTGAGTCTATCTAGACACATTGAAACATTTAAATCTTAGCCGAAAAGTTTAAGAGTGATACAATAAGTAAATTGATGACTAGTTTTTACTCAAGTTAATATTGTGAAATAAAAAATAAGATTTTTCATGAATTTATCATGGATAATTTAGTAACAACGAAATGGGTCATTATAATCGGATACCAATTTACCATTCATTCATCCCCAAACGGGCATTTGATGAAGAGAAGTATGAGGTTGGAATTAGAGACATTACTAACAAAGTTGCTTATATTGCACCCTATTCACTCACTTGATATCCTTATCAACCAGTCTACATTCTATACTCAATCATTCTATCAAGATTTGTCAAAATACGAAGATGCGGAGCCAAATATTTACGCACGAATCACTTATTCTTCTTTCAATGGCTTAGGTCTCAAACTTGAGTTTTACGAATCAAAGAAATTAAAGATAAAAATGATTAAAATATTCACCTTAAAGAAAACAAACATCCAAAAATACCTTTTTCATTACCGAAGCTCTAGAGCCCCGAATTCAATTCTAAAAAATGCTATGAGATGCTACATGAATCTACTACTCGAAGTTCAATACTAGACAAGTCACACCTAATCCACCCAACACACTAGCTCTCCCTGAGAGACTCAACTAAGTTTCTAGCTGAGACAACCCCAGGGAGATTCTACATTTGATCATATCTAAGCCACAACACCACTTACAAGTCACATAACTTAGATACCTGCATGAACTCAATCAAGATTATTAAATTCATTCTATTAATCTAGCATCACTATCTCACAATCACTATCCTTTATACCTCAAGATCAACCATAGTTCAAGCTTAGTGTTTACTACTATACATAGGTGACAACATAACCTCTCCCACATTACATAGATTTATGACTATTTGCCATTGAAAATCCATATCTATTAAGCCTACAAACACTCCTTCTTCTTCGGCATCAGTAATACTCGTTTAATCATCAAACCTTAACCACTCAACAAGAAATACCCATCAAGCACCACACAATGCAAGATCAACCATGCCATTTAATAATTCACGTAGTCTACCATTCAGGATCATTCTTAATTATTCAATGGGTGTAACTAAGACATTTGATTTTGTATTGCCACCATCATGGAGTTTACTACCTTCTAAAATTATCATCTATTAGTCAATTCTATCAGATTATAAACACACAATTCAACCATAAGACCAAGTAACAATGAACTTATCTTCTCAAGTTCTCCCTTAATATAATAATCCACAACTAAAAATTATGCCCAGGAAATCACAAACTTAAATACTTATCATACGACAAAACCTTCATTGGCAAGCCCCGTTACTCTTCTATCACCAATACCAAGCTAAGGCATGCAGAGCCTTTCTTATTTCTACCTTACAAAATTTTTATTATAGGCTTCACTTAACTCTTAAACACCTCGAGAGTGGTCTCCACACCACTAGCACGTAAGCAAGTCCAAACAAAATCAATCGATTACAGGTCATTAACAGTCTCATCACCAATATCACATTCAAGATAAGTTATTAATCAAATTTCTCAAGTATAAACAACCTCCACTAGTTTTTGTCATTTTCATTTAAAACTCATTATTTTTTCAATCATAAAAAGTCAACTCATACAAGGAACTCAGAAATAATATCACTTAGTTAGTCCTCACAAAGAACTTATTAATATATAAAATAATAGAACTGCAAAAATATCCAAATAAAGTCTCAATAACTGGACAATATAAGGATCCATATATAATATCAAATAACAGGGCCACACAAGGACCCATTCACTATATCAAGAAACTGGACTGCACAACAATCTATTCACAATATCAATTACAAGAGCCTAACATTAATGAAAATACCTATCACCTCAGTCTTTTGTTCATGTCTTTATTATCATCTTCACTTGATATCATATCCCCATATCATCCTCTTAATTCCCGTATCGTCAATTTCATCAGTATAACAATAGCATCAAGAACAAGGAAGCACCAACAAATTTATTGATTTCACAATAATAGGATATCACATAATTTCATTATAATTTTCAGCAAAAGAAACTTAGTATTTCACCATAATTTAAATAGAAACAAGTCACAACAATTATACAATTTAATAATTAAAGAATTCAAATATCAAATAACAGACAATCAAATAAGTTCATAACTTTCGTACATCTTTATGTAATGTTATTGACCCTTAGCCATTACTAACATATACCAATTGAAATCTCCTAGATTCCCATATGAACTCACTAAGATACTAATTGAAACCAACTGAATTTCAATTAAGCTTTGTTGTACCAATTGGAATCTCTAGATATCAATTGGATCTAGCCCAGTAGTCAAAGGTTAGTATAGCATGATCGAGATAAAGGAAGGAAAACAACTTCTACATGCCTTATAGCCTTCCAAAGATTAGGTGTGGGGCCCTATAGATCAATCTATGGAACTCTACTTGACATTGCTCTTGTACATGTGGAATCAATGAATCTAATGCTCTGATACCAACTGCCACAACCTAAATGAAATATGATTCAACTAAGGTTGTAATATCATTATAAAATATTTTCTATATAATTTGCAATTCCTCGACCCTATTAACTATGTTCTATTTGCTACTAGCACAGTCTACCCTCATTAAACACCATCTACCACAATGTAACACTAAAACATCACTATCATCCATTTATTTGCATTACTCTTTTCATTACCCACATCTATAGGATCCACCCAATAATCATAAGCAACTCATAATAAACTATTTGGCTAACAATCAAATACTCTAACATTATAGAATAATAACTATACATTCAAGAAAACTATGATTACAACAAGTATAAATGAAGCAAGTTGACAAACATGTTGAAAGTAAGTACAGAGTTTCACTTTTTCGAGCACAGGTCACATAATCAATCTCAAGGATACAATTAAGTAGGGAATACAAGTCAACTCATATCTCATTAAAACACACTAGAGAACTCAACTCTCATTAGCAAACATTATACATACCCTTGAAAAAGGATTAATCCAATTATTGAAAATTCCGGATAGTTACTTTGGGATTATTCATTGGATTCATCAATTTTCATTACTTCATTATTAACTCCTTTATTATTATTATTATCACCATGTCGGCTCGTGACATCTGATCCAGTCACATCTCACAGTAATATCAAAATTTAACATCGGCCACATTACTTGAGAAATTAATAAAGTAGAAATACTAGAATATAACATATTGGCTACAGTGCTACTAACAATCTTTTCATAAGTAACAATTATGTCTTTCAAAATCTCACAATTAGAACACCATTAGCGGGTTATCAGCATATTAAATCACATATTTTAAAATCAACACTAATCTATACACACATGCTAAGGTACTTATTTTTGCCCAACTAGTCATGACCTGCAGGGGACAATCTAAGTTCATGTACCGTACATGCGTAGTACCTGATCCTCCATAAATAAGTAATATCATATTCATATTTATATTGGCATGGTACACAATCCTCCATAACTATATTTTATATATTTTATCAAATTCACACTATCTCTAACGATACAATACAACGTACTAAATTTAAAAATGTACTTAAAATTATAAGGCAATTCAATAAAGTTCGATTTTCAATAATTATTCATACAAGTGTCAACAATTCAAATATCATCAAATTCAAGTATGTCCAAGGAACAATCAACAAACATCCAATTTAGGAGCATACATACAACTAAATTGAGTATAGACTCCAATTAAACCACAGCCTACTCAAATACCGCAACTTGTATTCTAATATCTCTATCTATAACTAACATATTCAAGCATATCATTGTCTGCTACCTCTTTCAAAATAATACAATCCTCAGAATGATTCAAGTCATCTATCCTTTAGACATTACCATGTTTATTAATAGTCGATCCCAATATAATTCTCCTCATCACATTATTGCATAATACATACAACTTAATACCATTTTAACTCAACTAGGTTCATCACTGAAACAATTAAGAAACACCATGTCCACATATTTCATTTACAGCAATCCTCTTTCGAGAACATAACACATAATATCATAAATATCACATAATCAATCAATAACATAGTTTTTCAAATTAAAGTAAAGTTCTTATGTCTTTATCCACCTCAATTCCATGTCCGCAGACCTAGATATGCTTTTTTCCATTAATTCTAAATTATGAAAATATAAAATAACATAGTCTTCTGCTCATTAACCTAGCCTACCTGGACATCAAACTTTTGAAAGAAGCAAACTTCAACAAGAATGCTCTTCGCTTTTCTTCATGCCTTAAAATAATCAATCATCTGAAAATCAAGAAATACTAAGAGAAAATCTTGGGGATTCAAACCCACTAATTCTACCCTTAATTCAAGGTCTATATAATTTTTCAAGTTTAATTAACTATTAACTAGTTATTTTAAGCTAAACTCATCTCCATTAATGGAATTTTATGCTAAAGGCCTTATCCTTATGGAATTCAAGATTCAGAACCAACAAAATACCTAATCTAGTTTACCAAGTTTATCCAAGAAATAATTAATTTATAATCTAGAATTTATTCTAAGTGATATTAAGAACACCATAAGTTTTTTCCAAAAAATCTACCAGTAAAGTTTCTAACCCAAAATACCACCATTGAAGGTCTTTCTAATGACTTAGGATGTTAAAGGATTAAAAGACGAAGAAGATGATGGGAAGAATTACCTCAACGAAGGACTTTCATCCCAAAGTTTGGAATATTACCTCTCCAGGGTTGGAAAATGAATTTGGAATTTTTATACCTGAAACTGACTTAAATACCACAAGAATTCTTGCTACAACGAAATTCCCATTTCAATTCGGATAGTACTTTGTAAAATGGTCATAACTATTACTCTGAACTCAGATTAATGAAAGGTTTGTTGAGTTAGAAAGAGGACTCAGACATCTTTGATTTGGTGGGTAATGGGGCCCCTAACTCCTTATATTCTTGTAGATATGATTATTTGAAGTTGTCTCTAGTAGAAACTCATATTGAAACTCTATCGGAAAGAAAGTTTTAAACTAAACTTTGTGCTTGTGATATTGTACGACCTTAATTCATTTCTAAGAGACTTTCAAATTAAAGAATTGGTATTAGTACTAATGAATTATTAAATTTATCAGGCTTAAGTCTATCTAGACACATTGAAAGATTTAAATCTTAGCTAAAAAAATTGAGGGTGACACAATAAATAAAATGGTGGCTATTTGGACTCAAGATAATATTGAGGAATGAAAAATAAGATTTTTCATGAATTTATCATGGATAATTTAGTAACAACAAAATGAATCATTACACAATAAAATATAGTTTATATCAATGAATATAAATACAAGTATTCAATTGTTTGAAAATATAAAGGTGTTGTCAACTAAAAATTCTAAATAAAACAAATGAAATTACAATTACAAATATAATATCTAGTCAACTTACAAATACAAAATATTGTCAACTTACAAATATAAATAAAAATAATTCTTTAAAATACAAGTATATCGATGAAAATAGAATACAAATACAAATATAAATAAAATAAAAAATAATATGCAGTCAACTATAAAATACAAATACAACACAGTTTTTTAAAATACAAGTTTAAATTGTATAAAATATAAATAATGGTGCGAACTATAAAATACAAATACACGCACAAACTATTAAATATAAATATAAAATAATTGTATTAACGAATACAAAAATATAAATGATGATGTGAATATAAATATAATAAGTGATTGTTGCATTTTTGTTATCATCCATGGTGTGCGCTCAACATAGCTATATTTTTCAAAAATGCAAAAGATATAAAACAGAAAAAAAAAAAAAGGAAGAGAAAGAAAAAAGAAAAAAAAAGAGAAATTGAAGTTAGAGATAGAAGAGAGAGACAAAAAGTGAAAAGAAAGAAATGAAAAAGGAAGGGGAAGGAAAAAAGAAGAAAAGAAAAAAAGAATGAGAAATAGAAGTTAGAGATATAAGAGAGAGAAAATGAATAGAGAATCAAAAAAGAAAACGAAAATAGAAAAAAATCAAAAAGTAAAAAAATAATTAAGAAAATGATGGTGAATACAAATACAATTAGCGATTGTAATGGTTCCCTCATCATCCATAACTTGTACTAGACGTAATTATACTTTTCAAAAATACAAAAAAAATATCAAGTATTAAACAATGAGAAAGAAAAAAAAGAAAAAGAAGGAAACTAAAAAGGAAAAAAAAAGAAAAAAGATAAGTAGAGGCCAGAGACAAGAGAGAGAAAAAAAAAAGAGAAGATAAAAGAGAAACAGATAGTATGAATTGTAATTTTGAAAGTTAGGTTATGACACTCCCATTTTGTTGGAATATAAGTTATTTTCTAGAAGTCCTCCTTTAATATAAATGTACCCAGGAAAAAATAATAAAATTCTCTTGATTTGTGAAAATAAAGAAGTAAATTGAAACATTTAGTTTTAGAAAATGGGTCAAGAAAAATGAAATTGAGAAAATATTAGAGATTTTTTTTATGAGTACTAAGTGAGTAATGATGGCCTAGAGGGTAGACAATCATGCATGCATTTACAGAGTCGACTTTTGGGTAAGGCCCAGAGTAAAAGTTTTGGACTCCTAACTTTTGGGTGGTCCAATTTTTTTAAGTATAAACAACATAAATCTCAGACTTTATGTACTTAATTACCTTCTCTCCCGGATTGATTTTTTCTCTCCCGGATATGAAAAAGTACTTATTCATGTCGCACCTACCTTATACATTACTTCATATGTATAAGGTAAAATTATTTTTTTATATTTAAGAAAAGTAAATCAGGCACCTCAATTATCTCACGTAATTAATGGCAATTACTAATTTATTGATTAGTGGTACCTTAAAACTAGTAATAGTAATTCAAATTGAAAAAAATTAAAACAGCACAATGATTTGGTTGATTAAAATTTATAATTCTCATGCAACAATTCTTCCTGCATTAGTTCAATAGCCATTTTCTTTCAACTTCTAACAATAATATGATCATCATAATTTTGTTACGATATTCTGGTATTTGAAAGTCGAAAATAGTATGTGAATGCTACAAAAGTGATGGTATTATTGTTTCAAAAAGTATATTGGTTTTGAGCATGATCTCGATGATTGCATTAGAATTAGACATTGATGAATGTAGAAAAAAAATTATAATGCCCCGAGTCTGTACCCCGAACGCTACACAGTAATAGCGACCCCGACGTACCACCAGCTAACCCATGATGGGTACATACTGTGAGCACTGAATAATATTAGCACTGTAATAATAATGTAACTAATATAAATATGGAAGTTAGGCTGAAAACGCCATAAGGTTCATAACTGAAAAATCAATATTGAATACTGAAAAATTGAATGCTGAAATATCAGTCTGAAATACTCTAGTCTGAAAGCCTCTAATTGTCTGAATTATGGAGTTGATGGGACAAGCCCCCAACTAACTCCGACTACTGAAAACTGTACCCAAATACTGAAATAATACTCTATCCTCGAACTATGAGGACTCACCACTAAATCTGTTCCGATGCTAAGTACGGTCAGGAGCCCGTGCATCTGAACCTATTATATAAGACATCATAGTGCAAAATTAAAGTATGCATCAGTACTTTGAATATACTGGTATGCTAAGTGAGGTAGGCTGATATGCATGGGTTCATATGGATGAACAATAACTGACTGAGTAACATGAATATGACTGAATGAGATAACATGCATGAATACATAAATTGTAACTGAGATCATGTTAACACTGGTTATTGAATTCTGAATAGTAATTAACTGATATCTGAGTTTACTGATTCTGTAATACTAGAATCTGAGTGACTATTTCTGACTGATTGATAACTGGGTGATTATTTCTGACATCCTGGTTCTGTAGAACTAAACTGAGTTCTATACTGAGCTAGGTGACTATATCTGATAGTCCTAATTTTGAAACTGAACTGAGTTCTATAATGAGTCTGAAACTTAAACTGTGAGAGGTAATCATCTAATCAACATGCCCCTCTCTGAATGGATTAGGGTCCAACCTATAAGCCCAGTTGAAAGAGTATCAGTACCGTGCCAATGGTAAAGACAAGCTATGCGTTAACCCTCTCTGATAGGAAGCTTTTTCGTCAACCCTCACTGGAAGGAAAACTCGTACGAGATGTATCAACCCTAATCTGACAGGAAGATATCTCAACCTACGCTGGCTACGTAGTTCTGTAACAAAAGGATTGCTACTAAGGGTCAAACCCTCTACTGGCAGGAATGCCCCCAACCCTAGGTTTACACGGTGTTGAATCCTACTCCCAACTGAATAGACCTAAACTGATTTTTAGTAAATACTAGGATTGACTGAACTGTTACTGATCATACTATCTAACTGAACTGAACTGAGTTCACTGGGTTTCACTAACTAACAGAATACTACTGAGTTCACTAAGTTCGGAACTAATTACTGAACTGAGACTATGACTGATTACTAATTACTACTGTTTGTAACACTACTGAAAATGTTCAGAACTATTGTAGCTCTAGGTAAACAACTAAATTATCGAATATTGAATACCCCCAGGACTCGATATCATAAATTATAAAACATAGCATAATCTTGAAACATGACAACAAATTTCTTGATCACAAATCATTCATGAGGCATTTTGACAAACACTTGTATGACATGTACTTATATACATACTAGCATGATATGGTTACACTACTCAACCCACATGAGCAATTAACCAATCACTTGAAGAGCATAATTTATGTACATGACTATAATATAACATGAGCATCATAATCATAACCCCAACTCACAATTCAAAGGGTTTTTTAACATGAAACCATACAACAATCCACACATGCCATTTATTTCTTATGAACTTGTAAATTATTATGGATTCTAACCCCAACTAACATCATAGTCATGAACACAATCAAATTAAATCATAAAATTCATCAAATCAATTAACTTGTAATTCAAAAGGTTTCTTGAACTCCAAGGGTAGAAACACTTAACATACCTTAATGCTTAAATTCTTGAAGATTGATGGTGAGTTATTGAATTTTGAACCTTGAATGTAGATTCCTAGAGTTTGTTCTTGAGTAATTTGAGAGAAAATAATAAATATTTTTCCCTAGGAATGATTAATTTTGTATTTTTGGGGCTGAATAGGGGTGGAAAAATTACTCAATTACCCCTCTGAATGCAACTTTTTAATAACTAAAACTCACCTAGCGATGTGCAGATCAATGCATCGCGTCGATGGGGT
This sequence comes from Capsicum annuum, assembly GCF_002878395.1. NCBI lineage: Eukaryota > Viridiplantae > Streptophyta > Magnoliopsida > Solanales > Solanaceae > Capsicum > Capsicum annuum. Next base: position 166,533,936 of record NC_061116.1, on the reverse strand, counting down.
CGACGTTATGGCCGACGCACTGCGTCGAGTCTGCGTCAGTTCACTGGAAATTGCACTAGGAGCTGGGGGAAAAATATTCATCCAAATGATAGGCGACGCGGCGAACCGAGATCACATCGATAAACTGGTTTGGACTCCCAAACGTGCCTCAAACGATGTCTGAAAAATCTGAAACTCATCTGAGAACACCTACCGATATTCCTGATCATGAAGCAATTTAAAGATCGATATTTAATGGTTGTAAGGGTCGTGAAATAAGATCGCCAATTATGAAGGCTAAAATAACTCTAAGTATGAATACTTAGCTAAAATTTTCTAAGTCTGGAACCCCTTAACAAGCTTTAAAGGACTGAATCAAGCTTAGAATTTTGTGGGGTCTTACAATATCTCCCCCTTTGGAACATTCATCCTCAAATGAGACTGACTAAGATGGAAGAACTGATAGACTGAAAGTACATACTGGACATGCACAACTGAAGCATGATTTCATGGCTGAGACTACTGATATACTGAATGATTATACTAAACATGCATAACTGATGCATGATTTCGTAACTGATATTACTGATAAGCTGAGTTTGTATACTGAACATGCATATTTGATACATAATTATATGACTGAACTGATTTATGAATGCATGACTAAGCATGCAACGTTACTTGATACGAAGTTGGTAACTACATCTAAATATGAAACTGAGTAAATTTAAGGAAAATTGTTACCTTGAGCTGAGTCTGAGTTTGTGGATAAGAGGTGAGGATACTTGGTCCGCATATCTACTTCTTCTTCCCAAGTAGCTCCCTCAAAGGACTGATTCCGCCAAAGAACTTTAACTATAGGAACTTCTTTGTTCCTCAGTCTGCGAATCTAATAATGGAGAATTTTGACTGGAACCTCTTCATAAGAGAGACTGTTCTGAATATCTATTCCCTCTATAGGGACTACAACTGTTGGGTCACCTATGAATTTCTTTAGCAAGGAGACATAAAACACTGTGTGGACTGAAGCTAAGTCTGAAGGCAACTCAAGCTCGTAAGCTACCTTTTCGAAATGGATGAGAATTCGGTAAGGACCAACATATCGAGGATTGAGTTTCCCTTCTTTTCCAAACTCTTCACTCCTTTCATAGGAGAGATCTTTAAATATATATAATCACCAATCTTGAACTCAAGATATTTTCTTTGTACATCTGCGTATGATTTCTATCGGCTCTGAGCTATCTTGAGCCTCTCCCTGATCAACTGAAATTTTTCTCAGGTATCAAATAAAAAGTTAGGGCTTACCACTGTAGACTCAGCCACTTCAAACCAACCAATGAGATATTAACATCTCCTCCTATATAGCACCTCAAATGGAACCATCTGAATGCTGGAATGGTAACTGTTATTATATTCAAACTCAATCAGTGGCAAATGGTCATCCCAACTTCCCTTAAAGTCAATGGTACACTTCCTTAACATATATTCTAAAGTATCGATGGTCGTTTCTGCTTGACCATCTATCTGTAGATGAAAGGCTGTACTGAGGTGGACTCGGGTACCAAGACCCTTTTAGCAGGCTTTCTAAAAATGAGAGGTGAATTGCATACCTCTATCTGAAATGATGGATAATGGAACTCCATGCAATCTGACCAATTCTTTCACATAGAGTTTGGCATAATCCTCGACTGAATAAGAGGCATGGACTAGTAGAAAATAAGCTGACTTGGTCATCCTATCTACGATAACTAATATAGAATCATGCTGACGTTGAGTACAAGGCAAACCCATCACAAAGTCCATGTTCACTTCTTACCATTTCCATGTGGGAATACTGAACTCCTAGATGGACCCACTAGGCTTCTAATGCTCGATCTTAACTTGCTAACATATCGAACACTTAGCCACAAACTGTGTAATATCTCTCTTTATCCTACTCCACTAATAGATTTCTCGTAGGTCGCGGTACATCTTAGTGGCCCCTAGATGAATAGAGTAGAACGCACCATGCGCTTTTGCAAGAAGTTGTTGCCTCAATTCATTTACACCTGGCATACATAGTCGACCCTGAAAATGCAATACACCATCTCCCCCTTGGGAGAAGACCTCTATCTTCTAATCTCTGACTGATTCTTTCATCTTTACTAGACTGGGATTTCTATCCTACTTTTCCTTTACCTCAAAAACCAGAGATGATTCTGAAATACTCTGTACCCATACACTACCTTCTGCTGAATCGACTAAGAAATCACCTAGTCGAGCAAGTTGATGAACTTCCTGAACTAAATTTTTTTTATCATCTTCCATGTGACCAACACTAACCATGGACATCCTACTGAGAGCATCAGCCACTATATTGGCCTTGTCTGGATAATACAGGACACTCATGTCATAGTCTTTCAACAACTCTAACCACCTTCTCTGGTGGGGGTTTAGGTCTTTCTGAGAGAACACATACTGGAGGATCTTATGGTCTGTAAACACATCAACGTGTACCCCATAAAAATAGTGCCACCAAATCCTTAAGGCAAAAACTAAAGTTGCTAACTTAAGATCATGAGTGGGGTAGTTATTCTCATAGGGCTTAAGCTGTCTAGAGTCATAGGCTATGACCTTACCTCTCTGAATCAAAACATACCCCAAACCAACTCTAGAAGCATCACAATATACCACAAACCCATCTAAACTATCTAGTAGAGTCAAAACTGGAGATGTAGTGAGTCGAGTCTTCAACTCCTGAAAACTTTTCATGTAAGAATCTGACCACTGAAATTTAACTTTCTTTTGAGTCAAACTAGACATAGAGGATGCAATAGATGAAAATCCCTTAAAAAACCATCAGTAATATCCATTCAAGCCTAAGAAACTCAGGATATCTGATGGAGAGATGGGCTTGGGCTAGTGTCTTACTGCTTCAGTCTTTTGAGGATCCACTCTAATGCCATCACCGGAAACTATATGGTCGAGGAAAGCTACTAACCTTTTCCAAAATTTGCACTTACTAAATTTTGTAAATAGTTGATAGTTTGTGTGAGTCTGCAATACCATTCTGAGATGGTTTGAATGATCACACTCTCTACGGGAGTAGATAAGAATGCCATCAATGAAGACTATGATGAATATATTTAAGTACTGCTTGAACACACAATTCATTAAGTCCATGAAAGCTGTTGAGGTATTGATAAGACCAAATAACATGACTAGGAATTCAGAGTGACCATATCAAGTTTTGAAAGCTATTTTTGGATTGTCACATTCTCTGACTCTGAGCTGATGATAGCCTGATCTGAGGTCTATCTTAGAAAAGTAACTGGCACCTTAAATTTGGTCAAATAAGTCATCGATTTTGGGAAGAGAATACTTATTTTTGACTGTGAATTTATTTAGTTGGCGGTAGTCTATACACATTCTGAGAGAATTATCTTTCTTACGTACAAATAGAACTGGTGTACCCCAAGGGAATACGCTGGGTCTGATAAATCCCTTATCTAAGAGATCCTTCAATTGTTCTTTTAATTCTCTGAGTTCTGCTAGAGCCATTCTGTATATTGAAATAGATATGGGCTGAGTATTTGGAAGAAGGTCTATTTCGAAGTCGATTTCCCTCTTGGGAGGAACTCCAAGAAGATCTTTGGGAAACACATTAGGAAATTCACATGTTACTGGAACTAACTCAAGACTGGGAGTATTGGAACTAGAATCCTTAACTCAAATGAGATGATAGACACATCCCTCAGATATTATTTTTCTCGCCCTAAGGTAAGAAACAAGCTGACCCCTGAGTGTTGAGGTACTACCCCTCAATTCTAGGACAGGTTTATTTGGAGACTAAAATTGGACAATTCTATTTCTGCAATCAACTGAGGTGTAACATGAATGAAGCCAATCCATGTAGAGAATTACATCGAAGTCTATCATTTATAATTCTACGAAGTCTGCTGAAGTGACTTTCTGAGATACCATAACCAAATTGTTCCTGTATACCCACTGGGCTATGATAGATTACCCACTGGGTAGAGATCGAGAAAGGCTCTGTTAGGATTTTGGGACTAACTTTAAAGTCAATAGCTATGTAAGGATTTACAAAGAACAAGGAAACTCCTAGATCGAGCAAAGCATAAATATGTAAATGATAAACTTGTAACGTACTAGTGACCACATCAGGAGAATTCTCTTGATCCTATTAGGACTGAAGTGCATAGATTCTGGTTAGACGTTGCCCACTGGTAGCACTGGAAGTGGCACCCTGCTGATTTGGCCTACCAAACTGAGCTGAGGGACAATTATGCTAACTCTGCAAACCCACCTGAGGACACTGTTTGACCCTATGGCTTGGTTTTCTATGTCCAAAACATATATTATTTCTAGCCCTACAGACACCCTGATGGTTTCTACCATATTTCTAGTAGAGAGGATTTGTCCAGGCATTGTTAATACTTTTCTAGGGTTTAGGGCATGGCGCTCTATCTCTATTATCATTACTAAATTTTAAAACTGGAGCACTGGCTGAGGATGGAGCTGGGACTGAAGATTTTGGGAAAAATTAAGAATGATTACCACCCTCTGACTTAGGCTGGGTGAAGTTAAAGCTACCTGTTCCGGCTCTCTTGTTCTTCCTCTCCTTCTCTTTATACTTAGCCTCCTCTGTCTGCTGAGCATGGACCATGAACTTGTTTATGTCTATCTCCTTAATCAGCATTGTGGTCCTACACTCCTTTACCACACTGCTAGACACACCAAACACAAACTTACTTATCTTAGATCTGCTATCTACTACCACATGAGGGGCATATCTAGCAAACTGAGTAAACTTGAGAGAATACTCTTGTACTTTCATGTTGCCTTGCTTCAGATTAATAAACTCTAAAACCTTTGTTTCCCTCAACTCTAGTGGAAAGAACCTATCCAAAAAAGCAATAACAAACTCCTCCCATTCTATGGGCCCTGCATCTGAGGCCCTCTCTGCTTTCCATTGTTTAAACCATGAGTGAGCCACATTATGTAACTGGTATGCGGCCAATTCAGCACTCTTACTAGCGGTCACCCCCATAATATTTGTGCCCTTCTGCACCTGATCAAGGAATTCTTATAGGTCCTCATCTGAATTAGACCCGGTAAATAACGGGGGATTTATTCGGGTGAAGTCTCAAATCCTGGCTACAGTAGTATTGGCCACTGGGTTAACCAAAACTACAGCTGGGCATTCGTTTTGGGCTGTCACCAAATTGGCTAGAGTAGTAAATGCGGCCCTGAATTCCGCATGGGAGACATGCTCGTCCAGAGGATCTGCTTGGACGGGCTGAGGGGATGGTTGATTTCTTGTTCTTTTTTCATTTGTCTTGGAAGGCATGTTCTATAAATGGAAGGATGAAAAGGATTAGACTGAGAGTTTTAACTTGAGCTCACGCTCTCTCGCACGACATGAATACTGAAAAAAAGGAAAACTTTTCCTAAAACATCTCGTAGCCTCTCATCCATAAGTGTGGCGCGCTACACTCCCATGTAAAGAATCTACTTGATACGATTTTCAGAATTTCTAGGACTCTGTTGAACCTTAGGATCTGATACAAGTTTGTAACAGCCCAAGTCTGTACCTCGGACGCTAAACGATGCTAGCGACCCCGAATGACCACCAACTAACCCATGACTGGTACCTGCTGTGAGTACTGAATAATAATAACACTATAAGACCAATGTAACTAATATAAATTTGGAAGTTAGGCTGAAAATGCCATAAGGTTCATAACTGAAAAATCAATACTAAATACTGAAAAACTGAATGCTGAAATACTCTAGTCTGAAAGCCTCAAAATGTCTGAATTATGGAGTTGATGGGACAAGCTCCCAACTAACTCTGACTACTAAAACCTATACCCAAATGCTAAATAATACTCTGTCTGTTGCTGATAGACTGGGTTGCTAAGTATGTTCAGGAGCCTGTGCGTCTGAACCTATGATATAAGACATCATAGCACAAAAGAAAAGTATGTGTCAGTACTTTGAATGTACTGGTATGCTAAGTGAGGTAGGCTCATATGCATAGGTTCATATGTGTGAACAATGGCTGACCGAGTAAGATGAATAGAACTGAATGAGAGAACATGCATAAATATATAAACTGTAACTGAGATGATGTTAACACTGGTTACTGAATTCTGAATACTAATTAACTGATATCTAAGTTTATTGATGCTGTAATACTAGAATCTGAGTGACTATTTTTGACAGTCCTGATTGATAATTGGGTGACTATTTCTGATAGTCATGGTTCTATAGAACTGAACTGAGTTCTATACTAAGTTGGGTGACTGTATTTGACAGTCCCAATTTTGAAACTGAACTGAGTTCTATAATGAGTCTGAAACTTAAAATGAGGGAGGTAATCATCTAACCAACATGCCTCTCTCTGAATGGATTGGGTTCCAACCTATAACCCCAGTTGGAAGAGTGTCAGTACCGTGCCACGTGTAAAGATAACCTATGAGTTAACCCTCTCTAATAGAAAGATCTTTCATCAACCTTCGCTGGCATAAAAACTCGTATGAGATATATCAACCCTAGTCTAGCAGGAAGATATCTCAACTTACGCTGGCTACGTACTTCTGTAATGCAAGGACTGCTACTATAGGTCAAACTCTCTGCTGGCAGGAATACCCCCATCCCTGGGTTCGCTTGGTGCTGAATCCTACTCTGAGCTGAATAGACACTGAACTAATTTCTAGTACATACTAGGCTTGACTGAACTATTACTGAACGTACTATCCAACTGAACTGAACTGAGTTCACTGGGTTCTGCTAACTAACAAAATACTACTGAGTTATGTTAACTAACTAAGTTTACTGAGTTCTGAACTGAATACTGAACTGAGACTATGACTGATACTGAATACTACTGTTTGTGACACTACTGAGACTGTTCTGTAACTACTGTAGCTCTAGGTAAATAGCTAAATTATTGGGTATTGAATATCCCCAGGACTCGATAGCATAAATTATAAGACATAGCATAATCTTAAAACATGATAACAAATTTCTTGATCACAAATCATTCATTGAGGCATTTTGACAAACACTTGGATGACATGAACTTATATACATACTAGCATGATAAGATTACACTACTCAACCCACATGAATAATTCATTAATCGCTTGAAGAGCACATGACTGTAATATAACATGTAAGCATCATAATCATAACGCCAACTCATAATTCAAAGGGGTTTTTAACATGAAACTATACAACAACCCACGCATGCCATTTATTTCTCATGAACTTATAAATTATTATCAATTCTAACCCCAACTAACATCATAGTCATGAACACAATCAAATTAAATCATGAAATTCATCAGATCAATTAACTTGTAATTCAAAAGGTTTCTTAAACTCTAAGGGTGGAAGGAAACCCTTAGATAAATACATAACATACCTTAATGCTTGAATTATTAAAGATTGATGGTGAGTTCTTGAATCTTGATCCTTAAATGTAGATTCCTAGGGTTTGTTCTTAAGTAATTTGAGAGAAAATAATGAATGTTTTGCCCTAGGAATGATTAATTTTGTATTTTTGGGTCTGAATAGGGGTGAGAAAATTACCCAATTATCCCTCTGGATGTGAATTTTTAATGACTGAAACTGACCTAGCAAATGCACAGACCGACGCGCACCGTCGATGGGGTCGACGCACCGCGTCGAGTCTGTGTTGGTTCACTGAAAATTATTGTAGCAGCTGGGGAAAAATATCATTGACGCGATAGGCAATGAAACGCACTAATATTGCATCGATACACTAGTTTGGACTCCCAAACATACCTCAAACGATGTCTAAAAAATCCAAAACTCGTCCGAGAATACCTCTTGACATTCCTGATCATGAAGCAACTTAAAGATCAATATTTAATGGTCGTAAGGGTTGCAAAATAAGATCGTCAACTATGAAGGCTAAAATAACTCTAAGTATGAATACTTAGCTAAAAAATTTTAAGTCTGGGACCCCTTAACAAGCTTTAAAGGACTGAATCAAGCTTAGGATTTTGCGGGGTCTTACAAAAGTAGAGGATAGATTTCTCGTGGCAAGCCTACAAATCAGAGTATTCTTATGGTGAAGTTTAGTGCTACTCTCTTAGGTTTGGAAGAAGCAACAAGACTCTCTGATATATATGCCCATAGGAAGCATGGAAGGGAGGAGTTTCAGCGTATCGGTTCTGATCACTCTAGAAATAATGATTATGAAACTAAAGAAACATTGACAAACAAGGCAGGAAAAATCCTTTATGGTTACCTTGAAATTGCGGAAGACCTGGATAAAGTAGATTTTGAAACTAAGAAACGAAGTTCTGTGAGGAGCAGGAAGCAAATAAAAGATATTGTAGTTGCACCTTGAGAAGGAAGATGAAGTTTTAGTTTGGCTGAGCAAAAACAAATGTTTAGAATTATAGCTTTATGTACTTTGGCTTTTTCTTATAGTTAATTGTATTTTGCTACTTAAAAATAAAGGTCGGGTGATAGTATGACATAAAATATAGTTGCAGCCATTATTTGTTTTCGTTTAAAAAAATTTATTTTATCATATGTATTGTTTCCTATGTGTATATCAGGTTAAGGTAGCCATAAGCTATCTTTACTGTGTATATAAATTCGGTAAAAGGTACATCATCGATCTTGAACGTGAAACCTGCAACTGTGGAAGGTATCAAGTTGATGAATCCCTTGCCCTCACGCAATTGTAGTTTTGAAAAGTAGAAATCTAGATGACTCTGATCCTTACTGCTTGATTTTTCCAGATGTATCAGAAACCCTTTACCCTACGTCCCCTTTACGTATAATATATAGAGTAGTGGACAAATAAAATAAAAAAAGAAATAAAATTTATTAATCAAGTAAAACTTCTTCAATCAACATATCTTACACAAAATTTGATGATGAAATAGAAAAATAATAAAACAATAAATAGAGTGATGTAATATAGAGAGTAATATTCCACATTAGATTAGTACTGAAAGGATTTTCATGTTATTTAATATATTATAACAGCTAAGAAATTGAGTGATTCCGTCTTTCTTTCAATTTTGAAAGTGCTGATGGATACTATCATATAAAAAGAAGAGGTGGTCTAAATAAATCAATGAAGTGAATTTAAAAAAAACATGATCAGAAAAATGAGAAAAATGGAGTTACACAAAGTGGATATGCGAAAGGTCTAGTAAACATGCAGGCAACAACAACCATATACATATATGCATATGTATAACATTCTAATGTATTAGCAGTTGTGTGTTGGATAAAATATGTTAATGTAAATAACCCGTAACTGTAATGTATACGGCAAATACAAAGCCAGACTTATAGAACAAGATGTATAACAAATTTGTATTAAAATGACAGACTTATATTACAGACAGTTAAAACATCCTTACGACATCTAAAAACAAAAAATACGAAGCCATAAAAAAAATTCAAAACCTAACAACTGCTACATGTCTTTAACATCATTCTAAAACACAAGGAAATAACAATGTTCATATAGAAGGTGAAAATTATGCACAATTCTAAACTAACTACTGTTGCTTCATCAATTGGTTGAACATATCTAGGCCTAGGTCACGGAGGGTTATCATTGTCACTTGTGTATTCTTCAATGGCCTTGATCACTTCATAATTCAAAGTAATGTAACATAGAATAATCGAAGATTTTTGCGTTGAACCCAATGGAAGGTAATGTCAACCCTTCACTTAAGAACTCCGCATACGCGGTTACAAAAAATTTCACAATCTTCGAATTTAAAAAAAAAAATCATTAGTTAACAAAAGGTATATAAAATTTCTACAGGATTATAGATAAATAATTAATAGCACATGAACTTACAAACTATCACACTCTTGTTGCGCTATGTTTTTCACATACTCAATGTCGAATGGGTGTTGGTTGACAATTTGAGTGTTCTAAGCCAATTTATCCTTGTACACATCCAGGTTCGCCCATTCAGTACGTTCTGTTTTTTCAAAAAAGCCACTATCTGATAAGTAAGTTGGCAACATCACTGTCAACTTGTCTATTTCAGGGGATGGATTCCTATTTCTTATTCCTGATAATGAGTCGTAACCCATATTACTCTTTCCTCCAGTACAATAACTGTCAACACTCAATGAAATTCTCCGCCGCAATTAACAGAAATGTACAACCTTAAAATTTATATTTCATCCCCTGTAATAATAATATATGATTACAATCTTATTAAAAATCTAACACAATAAAATAATATTGAATTGAAAAGAAAAAAAAACAAACATAAGCAATAAAAATTGACTTTAACATACATAACCTGTAATGTATAAGCTAAAAAATATCTGCATACATTCAAAAAAATCTAAAACATAATGTACATATGTTTGTGTATAATATATCCATGTTCATGTATAAGAAATACAAAAAAAATATATCTATTTATGTGTAATGCTTTCTTATACACAATTGAATATGTGTAAGTTCAATCAAAAACTGCAGGTTACTATAACTTTATACATAACATTCATATGCATAAGGTTACCCTGTTAATGTATAATATTAACATATCCAAAGTAACATATGTATTATGTTGTACTAAGCATCGAATAGTAATATATGTGAGTTCAAGAAATATCGGAACTACGACTTGATATGTATACCAATGTACAAGAAATAAAAACATAATAACTCATGCTAACTTAAGAATAATGTTTTATTATATACAATTTAATATGTATAAAAATGAACAAACAACAGATTTCAACCACATACTTATACTTTGTTTTGTTATGTATGAGGGTTGAATTGAACAAAATTGAACAAACAGCAGAATTTAACCACGTCCTTATACATTACGTAGTAATGTATGAGGATTGAAGTAACAACATAAGTATGACAAAAAAAGACTTTAACACTATACATTACAAAGCTATGTATAACAATGTATGAGAAATCATAATTAGAAAGAAAAAAACAACAATTTACTATGCCTTTGGAAGACGC
>NC_061116.1:166461094-166519946 GCF_002878395.1 Capsicum annuum | reverse complement strand
TATATATATATATATATTTGTGTATATATATATAAAATGTATAACAATGTTGCATATATATACACTTCATATACATTGTTATACAACATATATACACTAATATATGTACACTATACAACGTATAAGTATTGTATATATAATGAATAACAATTCATAAACGTGCATATACATCTCGTATAAATTGTTACATCGTATATACATTTTTTCAGAACACAAAAGTTCCTCTCAAATAATCATCTTTATCCGTGCATCATCACTCATCAGTTTCATATCTTCACCCCTACATAGTAATATATCAAAAACTTCACCCTAAACCTCCATTGAAATATTAAAATATCCTTTTTATTGTAGGAATCTCTTAAGTTCAATGTTAGATTTTTAAGAGGTGTGAATGAAAAATGAATAGGTGTTTTTTTCATAAAAAGACAGCAAGAGAAAGGATGCAATTTGAATAGGCACCTTCTCGGATTGAATAGTTATGACCTCTCCAATGGGTTGTGACTTTTCTAAAGATTTGCACTTTTTTCGTAGAGTTGCACCTTTATGAAGGGGTGCAACTTTCTGAACCATTACTTCTCTTCATGAAGCAATATCTTGATGGCTATAAATACATGAATTTTTCCTCAGGTAAGACAATTTTTTTAGTGGAAAAACAAACTTCTTTTTCTTTTAAAAAACTCTCGTGTGATCATCAAATCGTTTAGTGTGTTTCAAATTTTTGAAAATTTGAGTTACCGCTATTTTCAGAAAGAGAATAATTTTATCCTAGGAGGAAAGATTCCATAGCCTCAGGTACTTGAGGGGGATAAATTTCTTAAGAACACACCGTTTATTCGGTGGACTTGATTCTATAATTTTCTGCTTCATCTTCTTTCTTGAAATTGATAAACACTTCATTTTGATAGTTCATTTGATTATTCATTTGGACTTGTGTTTGAAGTAGTTGTAACTTCATTGTAGTTGTTGAAAGTTGTTCTTGAACTTGATATTGTAGTTTAGGTTGAAACATACATATTTTTGTACCCGAAATAACAATCTTAAAGAATTTATTGGAAAAAAAAAATTGGTGTTGTTTGGTGAAAACTTTTTTGTCAACCATTGATAAATAATGTACTTTCATAATCTGTATTGTTTAGTTTTTGTAGATTAAAGCTTGTTGATTTCTACTCTATTTGAACTTAATAGTGATTTGAAGATATAAAAACTTTATCACGAGTTAAAGTTCATTCGGTTGACGATTAGAAGAACATAAAAACTTCATCGTTAAACTAGAAACAAGTTGGTGTTTAAAGTTTTAAAAACTTTATAATTAGTATTCTGACATACTAAGTAAGTTGTCTTTTTGTGACAGCAAAATGAATACGAAAAGTCATGTAAATGATGGAGTGGCAAGTCTAGCAGCAACAACTATTACTACAACAAGTCGTACAAATGTTGCGCCCGCAATGACACCTACGAAGAAACTCAAAAAGTTTTCGGGTGATTTCAAACGTTGGCAGCAAAAGATGTTTTTCTATTTGACGACTCTAAGTCTTCAAATGTTCATTTCTAAAAATTCTCCAAAATTTCCCGAAGAGACACCGAACAAGGAGTGGTTTGTTGTAATAGAGGCATGAAAACACTCAGACTTCTTATACAAGAATTATATACTGAGTGGCCCCTAAGACGGCCTGTATAATGTGTACAGCGGTATGAAGACCTCAAAAGAGCTGTGGAATGCTTTGGAATGATAATATATAACTAAGGATGCAGGAACTAAAATGTACTTTATTTCAAAGTTCTTTCACTATAAGATGACTTACAGTAAAATTGTCGTATCTCAAGTACAAGAATTGCAAGTAATCATCCATGATCTCTTGTCAGAAGGTATGAATATAGTAAATACCTTATTTGAACATGTTAAGTACGTTCTTGATAATCACATAACCTTTGTTGTAGGTTTGATTGTGAATGAGGCTTTTCAAGTATCGGCCATAATAGAGAAGTTGCCACCTTTGTGGAAGGACTTCAAAAACTACTTAAAACATAAGAGGAAGGAGATGTCAGTTGAAGACCTCATTATGATGTTGCGTATTGAAGAAGATAAAAAAGTTGTCAAAAAGAGGACAAAAGAGAATTCCGCAATCAATGGAGCTAACATTGTGAAGGATGACCTTAACAACTCAAAGAAACGGAAGAAAGCTTCTGAACAACAAAGCAATTCCCTTAAGAAGAAATTCAAAATAAAGTGCTTTAATTGTGGCAAGGATAGCCATAAGTACATAGATTATCGTTCCCCTAAGAAAAGCAAGAAGAAGGATAAAGCCAACATGGTAGATTGATTCCGGTATCACCCTCCATGTCTGTGCTACCAAGGAGTTATTTTCTTCGTATGCTCCAACTCAAGATGAGGAGAAAATTTATATGGCTAACTCCACAACATCAAAGGTTGAAGGAAAAAAAATTCTTAAAGATGACATCAGTCAAAATGTTGACACTCAACAACGTCCTTCATGTATCGGAGTTGAGAAAGAACTTGATTCTATATCACTTCTGACCAAAAATATATTTAAATGTATATTTATTTCTGATAAGGTTGTAATTAGCAAAAGAGAAGTGTATGTAGGAAAAGTTTACCTCACCGAAGGCCTATTTAAGATCAATATAATGACTGTTGAGATCAATAAAAGTTCTAATTCTTTTTACTTGCTTGAGTCTGATGAATTGTGGCATGAATGGTTAGGACATGTCAATCACAAAACTTTCCGAAAACTGATTAACTTAGAAGTTTTCCTAAACTTTGAGTGCAATAAATCAAAGTATCAAACGTGTGTGGAATCAAAGTATGATAAGCATTCGTATAAGTCCGTTGAAAGGAATTCCAATTCCTTAGACTTAATTCATTCATACATTTGTGATATGAAGTCAACACCATCTCGTGGTGGCAAAAAGTATTTTATAAGTTCTATTGCGATTGCACTAGGTACTGTTACATTTATTTGCTAAATAATAAGGATGAAGCAATAGACATATTTAGGAAACATAAAACAGAAATTGAAAATCAGTTAGAGAAAAAGATCAAAACGATAAAAAGTGATAGAGGTGAAAAATATGAATCTCCTTTTGTGGAGATATGTGTAGAAACTGAAATTATCCATCAAATTGCTACCCCATATTCACCTCAATCAAATGAAATTGTGAAAAGGAGAAATAGAACCTCAAAGGAAATGATGAATGTCTTACTTATAAATTCAGGTTTACCGTAAAATTTATGGGGGCAAGCTATTCTTACAGCTAACCGAATACTCAATAGAGTACCCCATAGTAAGACACTTTCAATTCCATATGAAAAATGGAAAGAAAAAAAGTCTAACTTGAAATATTTCAAAGTGTGGGGGTGTCTAGAGAATGTCCAAGTTCTTATGCCTAAAAAGGTAAAGATAGGACCTAAGACTATGAACTTCGTGTTCATTGAATATGCTAAAAGTAGTAAAAGTATGTAGGTTTCTTATTAATAAATTCAAACATTCGGATATCAATAAAAATATGATAATTGAATCAGATAATATTGAGTTCTTTGAACAAACTTATCTGTATAAAACTAGACATGAGCGGTCTAGTGGCGGGTCTAAATGACCTCAAGATGAACTAAGTGAGAATGTACATTACGATGAGAATCCAAGGTATAGTACACATCAAAGAACGTCAACTTTTTTTGGATCAGATTTTGTGACATTTCTTCTTGAAAATGATCTGCAAATGTTTAAAGAAGTGATGTCATCTTTGGACGCATCATTTTGGAAAGAGGTAGTCAATAGTAAGATTGATTCAATCTTGAGCAACCATACTTGGGAATAGGTTGATCTTCCCCCAAGAAAAAAGCCTTTAGGTTCTAAATGGATCTTTAAAAGTAAAAATGAAAGCGGATGACAGTATCAATAAATACAAGGCAAGACTTGTAGTGAAAGACTTTAAACAAAAGGAAGACGTTGATTATTTTGATACATACTCGCCTATAACGAGAATGACGTCAATTCGGATGTTAGTTTTCTTGGTGGCAATATATAATCTTGAAATCCATCAAATGGATGTGAAAATAATATTCCTAAATTGATAATTAGAGAAAAAAATTTACGTAGAATAGCCTAAGAGTTTTGTGGGTCCTGCTAAAGAAAAGAAAGTGTGCAAAATTGTTAAGTCAATTTATGGACTAAAATAAGCACCCAAAAAGTGGTATACAAAGTTTGACCTAATCATGTTGAAAAATGGATTTAAGATAAACGAATGTGATAAATGTGTTTACATTAAAGACACACAAAATCACAAAGTCATTGTTTATTTATATATATGAATGACATGTTGATCATCAGTAGAGACATTTCTGATATAAATGCTACAAAATGAATGCTTGAGAGCAAGTTTTATAAGAAAAACCATGGAGTTGCAGATGTGATCTTAGGCATAAGAATCCATAAAATTCCACAAGGGTTGGCGTTGTCACGGTCTCATTATACTGAAAAGGTACTTGACATGTTCAAGTATTTGGATTTTGATGTTGCCAAGACTCTATTAAACGTGATCTTTGCACTTCAAAAGAATGAAGGTGAAAATAACTCGCAGTTGGACTATGCAAGAGTGTTGGGATAATTGATGTATATCATGAATTGTATACGATAAGACATATCACGTGCTAATATTAAATTGAGTTGTTACACAAGTAATCCCAATAAAACTCATTGGATGGCAGTGAAAAGAGTTTTGGGGTACCTAAAACATACTCAAGACTATGCTTTTCATTATAACAAATATCTAGCGGTAATTTAAGGATATAGTGCTGCTAATTGAATTACCGGGTCGAATAAAGCAAGTGGATATGTATTTACTTTGGGTGAAGGAACAATCTCTTGAAAATCATCCAAACAGACATGTATTGCCCTCTCTATAATAGAATCTGAATTTATCGCATTAGATAAAATCAGTGAAGAAGCTGAATGACTCCAAAATTTCTTGGAAGATATTTTTATTGGCCCAAACCTTTAGCACCAGTATATATACACTGTGATAGTCAAGAGATGATAGATAGGGTAGGAAGCATGATGTACAATGATAAATCTCGTCATATAAGATAAAGACATAATACCGTTAAAGAATTATTCTCTAGACTATGTGAAGTCAAAGAATAATATGTTGGATCCACTTATAAAAGGCCTATATATAGAGAGAGTTGAAAGATCATCGAAGAAAATAGATTTACGGCCTAGGACAAGTCAGCATGGCGGTAACTCTACCTAGCAGACTGAAGATCCCAAGAACTAGGTTCAAGGAGATCAAACGAAGTTGTGATTAACGGTACAACATTGTCAATATACTCAAACCATTCTCATGATTAAGACAATGTTCAAAGAATAAGGATAAGACTTATGCTTTGAAGATTTTTAATGGTTTCTAAATTTGGCAGGTTTGACGAAATAGTTTGATCTATAGGAGTAAAAATTTAGGAATTACCTATGTAAGGGTGGAATGGAAGCCTTTCAAAGAGAATGTTAGTAAAGACCTATTCTCTATGCTCTCATAAAATCAAAATATTCATGGCTAAAATGAACAAAACCATAAAAATTATAAATGGTAAAAGGCTGATTGTGTGACTTGTGTTGTCTAGGTGTACATTAAATTACGAAGATTCAAAAATATCAAAACTACCAATTAACCGAGTGCATCCAATACATGTTTACTACGAAAATTTTAAAGGGAAACATACTTATCCAGATGCAATTAGTCTTTCCTTGTTGATCACACTCTTGTTCATAAATAGTTTGTTAAAATAGTCATTCCCCATTTATACGGGGAATTGTTGGATTTTTAAGAGGTGTGAATGAAAAATAAATGTTTTTTTCAAAAAGACACCAAGAGAAAGGATGCAATTTGAATAGGCACCTTTTTGAATTGAATGATTATGACCTTTCCAATGGATTGCGACTTTTTTGAAGAGTTGCACCTTTTTCAAAGAGTTGCACTTTTATGAAGGGGTGCACCTTTCTGAACTATTGTTTCTCTTCATGAAGCAACAGTTTGATGGCTATAAATACCTGAATTTTTTCTTAGGTAAAACAATTCTTTTAGTGGAAAAACAATCTTCTTCTTCTTCTTCTTCTAAAAAACTCTCGTGTGATCATCAAATCGTTAAGTGTGTTCAAAATTTTTGATTGAGGTACCGTTACTTTTAGAAATAAAATCATTTTATCCTGGGAGGAAAGATTTCATAACCTCGAATACTTGAGGGAAATAAATTCCTTAAGGATACACCATGAATTCGGTGGATTTAATTCTATAATTTTTTGTTTCATCTTCTTTCATAAAGTTGATAAACACTTTATTTTGATTGATCATTTGATTATTCATTTGGATTTGTGTTTGAAGTTGTTGTAACTTCATTGTAGTTGTTGAAAGTTATTCTTGAACTTAGTATTGAAATTTGGATTGAAACATATAGATTTTTATACCCGGAATTACATTCAACACCTCGATATATAAACAATTTGAGTTATTCTGCAACAATAATCAGTAATATCATAAGCAATAATCAGTAATATCATAATGTCAACACAATTAGTCAGTTTATTTTGATTGATTTTGCTGCTTTTTTTGAGTGTAAGAAACAAAATTTGGCTGTAAGATATTATCAAAGGTGAATCGAAGGCTGTATAAGCTAAATTGAAATTTTATTTAGGGATTAAGAGAAATAAAAAGTAATAGATAAAACATAATAGGAGACAAAACAAAAAAAAGGTTGATGTAGTTTTTTTCGATGAAGACTAGTCAGATTCTTACTAGTAAAGGAAGAGCATATCACCATTGAAAGTGTTAAAGCAAAAAATGAGCATGGAAGTGGGAGAAAGAAGGTAGAGAAATAAGTTAGTAGAGAGGTTAAAAACGAAAGGAAAAATAACATGAAGAGATTGAAAAAGAAAGATAGAAACCTACTAACTTAATGGAAATTAATTTGAGAATTGCACTTAAATATTAGAAAAAAAGGATAAGAAGACATCTTGCAAGATCCAAGAAGTTAACAGCAAAGATAATTTAAAAATAGTGGTTGAATGAGCTCGCACTTCAACAACAATTACTAGAGTCGAATGGCTATTTTATGTAATAATTAATGAGTGGGCTATTTTCTGAATAAGAATCTTAACCCAATTGACATTTTATCTAATTTATTATATTTTTATAAAGTACTTTAGTAACGCCCCGAGAGTGCACCCTGGATGCCACACAGTGCTTGGAATCACAAGTGATCCCAAGCTAACCCATGAACTGGCATACTGTTAAGAAACTGAATTATAATACATTCAATAACAGGTTCTGCTGTGCGAAACATAATCATACTAAAAATCTGAAATAGATACAATACTGATAAAACTTTACAATCTGATAAATCTGAAGGAAGAAACTGAAATTACATAACTGACATCTATGAAGCCTCTACTGTACTGACTATAGATAGCTGGGACATGCCTCCAACTACCACTAATCAATACATATGAAAAATAAATGAACTGTACATGAACTAAAACTGTTTGGAGTTCTCAAAACAAGAGAAATCATCACCTGCTGGCTAGAAACTGCAACTGTCTGATCATGATGTGCGGGCTAAAAATGGTACCTACATTATGAAATAATGTAGCCACACAGACGTATATGTGAATCAGTACTTCTGAAATGTACTGAGTATGCAGGGGTGTATGCAATAAGTAAAACTGACTTCATATGTAATCGTAAAACATGCATGTTTACTGTAAGTAGACTCACCAATAGGCTAGAATAAAGTGAAAGATGAAATATCTTAAAACATAAGTAACAAACATAATCTGGTAAGCTGGTAAATCTCTACACTTAGTTTCTGTAAGACATTACTTTTATGATATAGGTAGAACTGAAGTTGGGATACAGTAAAACATGGATATTGTATGAATGTTAAATCTGAAACTATGTGATAGAGGCTGATGTAACTTGAGGATCTGAGTATATAATTGAATGAAGCATGAATGCATAAACATACAGAACCAAACATAACATGCGCTAAGATTATCTGATTAACTGAATGACTGATAGCTGAATACTGGTCATGTAAGGCTGAACTGTTCCTAGTCTGAATAACTAGGCTGAAATTATGGAGTAATAAGCTTATGAGGTAAGGACTATCAAAACAACATGAGATAACTGAGCGTGAATGCATGAAAACTATAATATCTGGGAATGCAAGACCAATGGTATAACATGATTTTAAAATAGTTTGTAAATTGAAATACTAAAATATTGATAACTAAATGCTATGGTCTAGCGAAACTGATCTGTACACAGTACTAAATACTGTAACTGAGATTGTGGGAGGTATCATCTAACTAACATGTCCCAATCTGAGCTAATTGGGGTCCAACCTGTAACCCCAGTTGGAAGGGTGTCAGTACCCTACCACGGGTACAAACGTTGGCTGTGTGGATCCATTATACTAATATCCTGAAGGACCAGGGTGTCAAGCCTAAACTAACGGGTGACCCCTGAGAGGTAGTCAACCCTAAATTGATCCTACGTTGGCTACGTAGTTCTAGAATACAGGGACTGCTACTAACGACTCTGCCTAAGTAACGGGGAAGCTGCCATCCCTGCTTTTGCTCGGTGCTAAATCCTACTTCCAGCTAAATTGACACGAATTACTAACTGGTGCATGCATAGATAACTAATAACTGATAACCTCAGGTCATGGTATTCTGAAATAACAGTGCATACAGATTCTGAGGTAATTAAAAATATGTAAATTGTTACTGGAACTACTCTGAGTTTAACTAAATATGATACTAACTAAATGACATGACTCATGGTTAATCTGAAACAATTCTGAGTATTTTAAAAAACTATGTAAACAACTAAGTTTTTGGGTATTCATAACCCCCAAGTCTCGATAGCAATAACAACAAGAACACATGAAAGCATCTGAAATAATAATAAGTAAGCATTACTCCAAAATTATTACTTAGGCATTTCTTCAAACAGTTGAGGGTCATGAATTAAAGCATGGGAATAGTTAAAATATGTGAGCATAGCATGATTACCAGACTAAGAACATGAATTGGGGAATTTACATGAAATTCACTCGAAATAAGGCATGGTTGTTTCGTCAAAACATGTAAAGATCATAGCTTGAATATAAGAATGTCTTAAATATGAGAGAATAATAGAATTACATGGCAAAATTCATAAGTTGGGGATTCATCTAGAAATTGACTTAACATGATATGGGAATTTCATCAAACATGTGGGAAGCATTAATTCAAAACATGGGAATGTTGCTAAACATCATGAATTTAGGATCTATCATGGAATTTACTTGAATAAAGCATGGAAACTCAAATTCATAGCATGGGGAATTCAAAATCTTGCATATAATCATACATGGGCTGAATTTAATTAAAAACACCATGAAAGCATGAAATTAAATCTTTCTTAAAGATACAAAATTCCATAATAAGAATAAAAATTCATTCTTTAGTTGAAAAGAGGGTTTTTGGGCTCCATGGGTGAAAGAGGACCCATGCATGAACTCCCACACACCTTAAAATTTAAATCTTAAAGAAGAAACAAAATTTTTAAAGCTTTCTTGAATTGGGAAACTTGATTCTTGATGGTTTTTTAAGAGGAGAATTGAATTTGATGTTCTTGGGATTAGATTAGGGTTTCTTTGATAGAAAAGTGAAGGAGAATGGGCAAATAATGCCTTAAATGACGTCTTAACTCGTGCCTATACGAATTGGCTTTAGGGGAAAAGACTTAACTGCCCCTTAGACACTTAAATTCGTGACCGGATTGCGACTCTGCACCTTATCGTAATGCGGTACCATCGCGGCAGCTTACTACCTCACATAAAAATGGCTATAACTTTTTGCTCGGGTATCGGATTAAGGAAAAATTGGTATCGTTGGAAATATAATTAGACTATCTATAATTTGGTCGGGCTTGAGATTTAAAATTCTACGAATATAAAAAGTTATACACGTTCAAAGTATACCCTTGAAGAATCGAACCCCAAACATTGGATGAATCTAAGGTTCTTAGCTCAACTTGGCTCTAAGTGATTTCTAGGAACATTATTCACCTAATAAGCACTTCAAACACTAGGATAAAGGTCATGACACATTCATTTCAAATTATAGATCAAGAACATGGCAAATACACCTTTGCCGTGACGCGGTGGAATCGCATTGAGCTACTAGAATTTGCAATTTCATAGGACGAGTGCGATTTAGGGGCTTGGCGTGATGCGAGCTTATTGTGTTGCATCACTGGAAATGAATGAGTGTGATTTTGAATCTTGGAGTGACGCGGCGCCATCGCAGTGCTTCACTGGAAAAAAGACGAGTGGGACTTTGCACTTTATCGTGATATGGTGCGATCACAGTGAGCCACTGGAAATACAATCCTAACACGGTTCAAACCTGGTCCAAAAATTTTGAAACTTTCTTGAGACATGGTTCTTGTACTCCTGAACATGAATCAACTCAAAAACCATTGTCTTAGATCCCGGAAGGTTAAATTAAAAATCCGCAAAGTTAAGGAGTCAAATATATGACTAAGTCTCTATCGCTTAGTGAAAATTTAAGGTTCTAAGATTCTTATATATGCACTAGGAGCTGAACTGAACTAGGGATAATACGGAGTATTACAATATCTCCCCCTTGGAACATTCGTCCTCGAATGAGACTAGTTTGACTGAGAGTACTGTACAAAGATAACTGAGATCATATTCTAAACATGCATGACTTGGAACATGATTGCATAACTGAGTCTGAGCATGATACATGAACTGAACTAATTTCATGAATACATGCACTGACATGAGAATGGTCATAAGGCTGAGATAAAAATAAGAGAGTCAACTTATGAGTAACTATTACTTCAAGCTGGATCTTGTTTTGAGAGAAAGAGAGAAAAAATTTAAGACATAAATACTTGGGTTATTACATTGTAAGACCCCATAAAATTTCTAGCTTAATTCAGTCCTTTAAGCTTGTTAAGGGGTCTAAGACTTAAAAAATTCTAGCTAAGTATTCAGACTTAGTTTATTTTTAGCCTTCAAAAGTTAGAAATCTCATTTCGCAACCTTAATGTCCTTTAAATGTCTATATTTTAGTTAATTCATGATCAGGAAGGTCAACAGGGGTTCCCGAATAAGTTTTGGATTTTTTGGACTTCTTTTGAATCTCCTTTGGAATCCCAAAGTAGTGAACCAACACGATCTTGGTGCGTCGCGTTGCCTATCGCGTTGGTTAATATTTTCCCCAGTTACCAGCGTCAAATTCCAGTGAGTCAGCATAATCTTGGCACACCGCGTCGACTATCACGTCGATGTTATCGACGCACCGCATCGACCTGTGCATCGGTAACCCAGTTTTAGTCATTAAAAGACCGCATTCTTGGGGGTATTTGGATCTTTTTCTCTCGACCCTCAGCCCCCAAAACATGAAATTTAATACCCTGGAAAGGAAATAAACTCATTCTTTCTCAATTTCTCTCAAGAACAAGCCTTAGGGTTTTTAAATTTCAAATCAAGAACTCAAGATTTTCACCATTAATTTCCAGAAATTCTTCAACAAGGTATGTAAAGTGTTCATCCAAGGGCCCCTTCCACCATTAGAGTTCAAGAAACTTCTTTTAAAAAACATGAATTATGATTTCCATGTTGTGGGCTTGAATGTAATCATGTTGATGTTGTGGTATGTGTTCCAAGTTGAAATCTTTATGTATTTCTTGATATTATGATAGCATGTGAGTTGAATTTTGATTCTCTTATATTGAAACCCTTGAATTACGAGTTCATGATGTATTATGATTGTTGTTCATGCCCAAGTATGAAGCTACGCCTACCATGTGTTTGATAAAATGCTAAATTGAGATTATGATGCTTTTATGATCCTTTGGTGATCTAAATGATGAACTTATGCTATACCCACATGTTCACAATGTCTTCCATGCTAAAGCTATACCTTGTATGTGTTTGATGGAATACTCATAAAATTGGTTTAATGAAATTATGATGTGTTAGCATGCATTCCTATTCATGTGCAAGTTCATGACTTTCAAGTGATTAGTGAAATACCTCATAGATTGTATTGTGAGTTGTTGACTATTGTCAAGTATTAAAGAATTGTCATGTATTATTATTTTTTATGCTATCGAGTCCAGGAGGTATTTAATACCTGATATTTAGCTGTGTGCCTAGAGCCAATATCAGTTACAGAACAGTCTCAATAATGTCACGATCAATAGTACTCTAGTTAAGTTACAAAACTCAGAAAAACTCAGTAAACTCAATATCAATCCAGTCTCATTTAGTATTCAGTTTAGTCCTCAGAAATCTCAGTCAACTAACAGAACTTAGTAGTATTCTATCAGTCAACAGAACTCAGTAAACTCAGTTCAGTTCAATTAATTAGTACAATCAGTAACAGATCAGTCCAACCTAGTATGAACTAGAAAATTAGTACAGTGTCTATTCAGTTAGGAGTAGGATTCAGCACCAAGTGAAATCAAAGATGGGGGCTCACTTACCAACAAAGGGTGTGATCCTTAGAAGCAATCCTTGCATTCCAAAACTATGTAGCCAGCGTTGGTTGAGATATAACCCTACGATTCTAGGGTTAATACATCTCATTCAAGTTCTCCAACCAGTGAGGGGTTGATAGAAGAGCTCCCTGTCAGAGAAGGTTAACTCACAGCTTGTCTTTAACCGTAACACGATACTGATACCCTTTTAACTGGGGTTATAGGTTGGACGCTAAACAGCTTAGAAAGAGGCATGTCGGTTAGATGATTACCTCACACAATTTTAATCTCAGTCGTCAGTAAAGAACTCAGATAGTTCTATAGATTTCAGGACTGTTAGATATAGTCACTCAGCTCAGTACAAACCTCAGCTAGTTCCATCAGAAATAGGACTGTCAGACATAGTCAATTAGTAAATAGTATATTAGTTATCAGTTACGTATTCTTTTATGCTATGGTGTTTTATACCATAGGTTCAGACATACAGGCTCCAGAGCACCCTTAGCAGATCAGACTTTCAACAGACAGAGTAGTGGTAAGTCCTTATAGTTTGAGGATATATTTATTCATTCAGTATCTCAGTTTATATTCAATAGTTAGAGTTAGTTGGGGGCTTGTCCCATCAACTCCACAGTTCAGACAATTTTAAAGGCTTTTCAGACTAAATGTTCAGATAGTATTCAGTATTTTAGATTTTGATGCTTTATCAAATTTTATCATTTCTCTTTATCAGTATTACAATTTTGAACCTTATGGCATTTCAGCCCATTATTTTGCATTATACAATATTATTACTCAGTTATTGGAGTAGGTACCAGTCATGGGTTAGCTTGTGGTCCTTCGAAACTATGAGCATCATGTAGCATCCGGGGTACCAGACTCGAGGCATTCAAAACTTAGTATCAGAGCTTAAGGTTCAATAAAGTCCTAGGAAGTCTAGAAGCCACATCTAGTAGAGTTTTATGCATGGGTGTGTAGCGCGTCACACTTATGTACAGGAGGCTATAAGATGTTGTAGGAATAATTTTTCTTCTTTCAGTATTCATGTTGTATGAGTGAGCATAAGCTCCAGTTAAACTCTCATTATAATCTATTTCTTCCTTTCGGTTACAGAACATGCCTCCCAAAAGGAATAATGAAAGAAGGACCGAAAAACAGTTAGCACCTTAGCCCATTCAGGCAGATCCCCTGGACGAGCACGTCTCTCGTGCAGAATTAAGAACTGCATTCACTACTCTAGCCAATTTAGTAGCAGCCCAGAATGAATAGTCAATTATTGTTTGGGTCAACCCAGTGGCCAATATTACTGCAGCTAGGATTTGGGACTTCACCCAAATGAATCCTCCTTTATTCTCAGGATCTAAGCCAGAAGAGGATCCATAAGAGTTCCTCAATCAGGTTCAGAAAGTCACAAATATCATAGGAGTGACTTTCTGTAAGAGTGCTGAGTTAGCCGCCTATGAGTTACAAGATGTAGCCCATACGTGGTTTAAGTAGTAGGAGGTAGATAGCGGTGCAGAGGTAGAGCTCATAGAATAGGAAGAGTTTTTTATGACTTTCTTAGATAGATTCTTTCCTTTAGAGCTAAAAAAAGCCAAGGTGTTAGAGTTCATCAATCTCAGGCAAGGTAGTATAAGTGTGAAAGAGTATTCCCTCAAGTTTACTCAGTTAGCCAGGTATGCTCCCTATGTAGTGGCAGACAATAGATCCAGAATGAGCAAGTTTGTGTCTGGGGTATCGGGTAGAGTGGTTAAGGAGTGTAGGACTGTGATGTTGATTAAGGATATGGACATATCTAGGCTTATGGTCCATGCTCAACCTATTGAGAAGCAGAAGGTTAAGAAAAAGGAGAGAAAATAAGAGAGCTAGAACAGGTAGTTTCAGCTTCGCTCAGCCTAAGTCAGAGAGTGGGAATTGTTCTCAGTTCCACCCAAAATCTGCAGCCCCAGTTCCATCTTCAGCTAGTGCAACAGTACCTAAGTTTAGGAATGACATTCATAATGGGGCGCCAAGCTCCAAGACCCAGAGTAGTGCAAGCTGTGTTCGTACCAACCTATTTTGCGAAGAATGTGGTAAGAATCATAAGGCAGTGTGTAGATTTGGTAGTGATGTGTGTTTTGGATATGGGTATTCAGGTCACAGAGTTCAAGATTTTCCTAAGCCTGGCCCACGAAGTCAGCACAGTCGTCCTTCAGCTCTGTCTGATCGCCCGAATCAGCAGGGTGCCACTTCCAGTGCCGCCAGTGGTCAGCGCCCAAATAGGCTTTATGCACTTCAGTCCAGGCAAGATTGAGAAAGTTATCCTGATGTGGTTATTGGTACATTACAGACCTCCCCTTTCACATATTTATGCCTCATCCAATTCAGGAGCTTCTCTGTCTTTTGTAACTCTTTGCATAGAAGTTAACTTTAAAGTCAGACCAAATATTAACAAAACCTTTCTTAGTTTCCACCCCAATGGGTTAGTCTTTTGTAACCCTACGGGTATACAGGAACTATTCGGTTATGATATCTTAAAAAGTTAGGCTTCCAGATTTCAGTAGTAATATTAGTACGTGTAGAAAAGTAAAGGGTGGGAATGATGCCCAACCCGTCTTTACCTTTGTTCAAAGTTTTGTACTTCAGTTATCATGATACCTACGCATGCTTTACGTCTCAGCTCCATGAACACAGCTTATATTCATGCACTTTTTATAGAATCACGTGCGCTTACAGTTCCTAGTATGAGGAGTTTTAGTTCACTCAGTAGTATAAATCATGTTCCATGAGTAGAGAAAACTCCAAACTTAGGTCATATAGCTCATGACTACTACTCTCATACCTTACAGTGTGTTCAGCCCCTGTTACCACCTCGATTACAGTCATTGTTACAGCCTCCAATATAGTGTCAGCCTCAATCTCAGTCTAGTAATCAGATTCTTAACTCAGTTCAGTCTCAGGATTGCTCGACTATAGCATACAGTTATTAGTTACTCAGATTTTTAGTATTTCAGCACCTTAGTTTACAAACTATTTCAGAATCATATCATACGATTGGTCTTGCATTCTCATTTTCACGAATTTGTGCTCAGATATTTCATATTATCCAGTCAGTCCTTACCTCATATACATGATACTCTATGGTTTCAGTTCAGTTATGCAGACCCAGTAATACAGTTAATCTGATAAGTTAGTATGCTTATGCATTCACACCCATGCAAATATTTTTATTAGTATCAGGTGAAGGGTTGTACTAAGGTGGAGAGTATAGTTGAAAGAATATTCAAGGGATATCTCTAAGCTCAAAAGATTTAGTTACAGTGCATAAGGCTTAACCACTTTATCTTAGATGATGTTTAGTAGGCCATGACTCACATTACAGAACTTATTCAAACTATGCTAAGATTTTCTTACCCCTTAAAGCCACTAGAACTCTATAGAAAGAGTGTCAGAAAAAGGCCCAGTCGAGTATAATTTTTCAGCATAAGTTAGTCCACAAGTCCCGTGATTCAGTTTAGCAGTCAGAAGGATAAGTTCGTATGGTTTCCCATCTTCAAATTTATTTGTGCTATCATAAGTCTCATGAACGTAACTGTTCCAAGATGGGGCAACCAGGTAGTTACGTATTCATCCTAGTCTATGTATCATGTCTCGGTTTCAAACCCCAGATATCATATCCAGTCACGACTCGATTCGTAGGTGCCCTGTGCATCATCCTAGTTTTCCTCAGTATCGCAACAAAGTCAGTATTCTTAGAGGGACATAATATCCCAAGGGGGAGATGCTCTATAACCCTCGAGCTATCATGTCCTAAACCCTTCAACTTCTCTTCACGTAATGAATCATTTTGGAATGGTGGGTATTCATAGGTTGTGTCATGACCCGAACTAGGGCCTGGCCATGACGGATATCCCGAACCATAAAGGCCCGGACGTCCTACTCTATCTGATCTGGTAATCATGCACAATATTCATATCATAAAAGAAAATACGGAAATATAATCTGATACAAAAACATGGTCATTAACTCTATGTTTCAAGATATAAGAAAGAAAACTGCAATTAAAAATATCTGAATAAGATCTAACTCAGTCTGTGAAATCTCTACTACATCTCAAAACTATTCTGAAAACTGGGACAAGCCCCCAGTAGACCGAAACAACGAAATAACATGATTTGAAATAACAGGCCTTCTGGAACAAAGAAGACTCACTACTGCATGGATCACTTCTCTCTGGAATACTCTACTGATTAGCCAGACCCTTAGACTGAGCCTCCAAACCTGAAAGGTAGGGGGTCAATACAGATGTACTGGTATGCAGAGCAAATCCGAAATAATAATTTATATTCAACATATATGAGAGCAATTTAAAACAGTTCATAAACATATCATATAGTAAGAAATCTCATGGGCATTTCTGAAAGACTCTGAAAGAAAATCATCTAAACTCTGAGACATTCTTTATTTTACTTCTGCGCTAGGTGGTATACCCTACAACTCTAAAATTTCATGGGCTATATAAAATTCGTCATTGACTCGGTGGGGAAGCCTCCAACCCAAGTGTGCCGCAAGGGTTGGAGTGTCTAACTCTGCTATGCCACACGGCCATCGCCAGCGTAAAAATAATATACCCGGATCGGTAAATCACGATTTTAGGCTAAGTGTTACTTGAACTCAAGACTTCTTCGGGTAACCACCTAACACTTTGTAAGCGCAGTTTTAACTCTTTAAAATATGCATTCTCTGAAATCAAACTTTGAAAACATACTCTGTTATGGCATACATACTTATGGTATCGTCATACCACTGACTTGCAAGTCACATCTCTGAG
This sequence comes from Capsicum annuum, assembly GCF_002878395.1. Taxonomy (NCBI): domain Eukaryota; kingdom Viridiplantae; phylum Streptophyta; class Magnoliopsida; order Solanales; family Solanaceae; genus Capsicum; species Capsicum annuum. The sequence goes on along the minus strand of NC_061116.1, from coordinate 166,502,563 downwards.
CCATTATTAGCATATATTAATCCCTATTTCAAAACGTAAATCTGGGACCACCATATCAATAAATCATTTCAAGAAACTCTTTCTTAAAGCTCATGTAAACATATGCAAGAAACTCTCCTTGTCAACATTTCAAGAATTCAAGGTGGTCATGTCAAAGTTCTCAATTACATGCATTTCTTTCTCTTTAACATAAGAACATCATAGTAACATCAAGAAACACCCTCTCATTATTTCTAAATCATATTTCAATTGCTATGACATTGAGAAAACTATTTTCAAATCACAAGGCATGCATTGCAACTCTTTTTCGACAAAACCATAATCTTTAATTCAACATACGAGAGGGGTTTCATAGTATGCTCTCAAAAAATCTTCAATCTCAGTTTTCACACATATACATATACTTGTAAATTAATTCAAGGGGGAAAGACCTAAAGTCCAAATCAACAATATCATAAAAACATTTACAATGCATAATTAAAACATAGATTCCAAAAAACCATTTTAAAATTCATGCTTGATAATCTTTAAATCATGATTTAGTGTTTACAAGACCATGTAGTTTTTAGGATAAAGCCCGCGTACCTCAAATTAGAAGCTTTTGAATTCTCTAGCTTTTGGGATGCTATACGTACGATTGATGGGTGCTTCTTGAAGCCCTAGAAATGGGGATTCCGAATATTGAAGAATTAAGGAAAACCCACGGTTGAATCTTGAGTTATTTGGGTTTTTAGTTTGAAACCCTTGGGAGTGTTTTTAAGTAATTTGATGAAAGGTCGGCTTATGATGCTCAAAAACGCCCTAAATCTCTTGTTTCCACTACTTGGTATGCGGGCAAAAGACTAGACAGCCCCTTTGGATTTTTAAAATTTACAACAGGTACACCGCGTAAGGCTTCACCGCGTTGTGGCAATGGGTTCATCGCTATACCCATCGCGATGCGGTCTAATCGCGACGAGCTACTAGTTTTGACAAATGTGAATTTAGGGTTCACTGCGATGTGGTGATATCGTGGTGACCCTTTGAAAATTAACAATTGTGGATTAAGGGATTGGCGCAACGCGATGGCTTGTCCATCGAGAATACTAAGTACCAAAATCGCTCTAACTTCTTCACCGAGTGTCCGTTTTGGACAAATCTTCTATCGATGGAAATATCATTCAATTTCCCACATGATAAAAAGTCAAAATTAGGGAAATTATATATATAGTTTAAACTTTACTCACTTTGGAAGTCAAAAATAAGACTAAGTCTCTTTGACATAAAAACAAACTTTCTAGTCTTTAACTCTAAGAGCATATTACCAAAAGCTAAAGCATAGATGATTTTGTGGGATGTTACATTATCTCCCCTTAGAATCATTCATCCCCAAATGATAGGTAGGAAGTGTTAATCTTAAAGGTATGGAATACCGCCGACATGAAGTCTCTTCTAAGAAAGGATATAACTAATCTGAAATATTTAAACTTCTATCACAAAACTGAATTCTGAGCTGACTTGCCCTTACTTATTTTAAGGAGTTAATTCATGTTGAGAGTCTAGGATTCCCCCCTCCCTCCCGAAGCGTTTATGCTCAAATCACATACATTGGATTTGGAAGTGATAACTTAGCTAAGTACGAATCATGACGCACCAAGATTTAGATCATAGAAAAGTATTACACTGTCTGAGCTAAAATACCAGAAAAAATTTAAGATTATGTGCTGAACTCTTATGAACTGAGTCATGAATAAATAACTAAATCTGAAATATACTGCTTGGACTGAACTGAGTTCGCAACTTACACGAATGGAATAGATTATCTTTTGGGATGGTCATACGCATTGGACTTCAGATACTAGAACTGGGTGAAAAGGTGGAAAACAACAGTAACTTGTCTGCCTGACTGCTAAACTGAATTGTACGGGACACATATACTTAACTGGAGTATCTCTTCAACACTCTTTCTAAAGAAGTTCTAGTAGCGTCAGGGAGCAAAAAATCTTTGACATGAGTTACACAAGGCATCCAACTAAGGAATCACAACAATGACACTACTCTATAGCATGGAATATAGATATATAACTCATAAACTAGGATAGAATTACCAAACCTTAGGCAATGCAACTTCTTACTTTCGAGATTAGCCACACTTCAAATATACTCTCTCAACTATACTTTCCCCTTAAACACCATGCTCATTGATTTCACTTATTTTTCTCACATTGCCACTGATATTTCCATCTACTAATGTCTAAACTAAACTAAATCCCCTCATCATCTTCAAGTCTAACTCAAAATCACAAGACGCACCACATAATACTATAGTACCAGTCTGAATTATGAATTTAGCACACCCTGCATTTCATAATTCCTCATCTCCTGCATAATTCTTATTGTCACTGCAGTAATCACCTTCAACTTCATAATATACATTCATAAACACTTAAGGCATATATCCATATGCATACAAACATGACATTCAAGCCTATCTTCATACCCACATATGTACTTCTAAACAACCACTCATAAAGCATCTTTCTCATACTCTCTAATACTTTTATCCATAACAACTTCCCTACACTATTCAGATGATACACATAAAATATCCTCAACTAACCAAGCCATACACGAAACTTCACCTCAAAATTATTTCAACTTATAGACTTACAAAAAACAAGCGCACAATAATTTTTTCCCAATATAACACATAAAACTTCAACTAACCTTGATATGTATCAAAGACTCCACCCCAATCTTACTCCACAATTACCGCCTTAACTCAAATAAGCACACAACAATCTTTCATCAACAAGAACCATTTACTCTTTCCCTTCTAAACAACTTTTCATCATCACTATCTTGACCTAAAGGGAAAAGGTCACTTAAAAATTAGAATACCGAAATCCGAAATAGGAGGAGAGTACTAAGCATAACTTGATACCCTACGGAGGCGTAAAAGATAGAGCATTCACAGCATGGACTCATTACAGAGATCTAATCAGAGGATGTACTTGATATAAATTTAAATTTTCACTGATCGTTAAGAGTATCACATGTGCATAAGAGTCATGAACTGCATGATCTAAATTTTGGAATTCATAACTTACGGAAAGCTATTCTGACTACTAAACAAATTGGGAACTCATCATACTAGGAACTATGAGAGTATATGATCCCTTATCATATGCCTGAACATGAGCTATGATCATGAAGCTGAAAATAAAGTATGAGTATGTATCAGAATAACTGAGGTAAACCGCTGAAATAAGAATAGATTGAGCATCATTCTTTCTTACGGCCAATTCCACAACTTAGTGACATATCTATTATCATCTGAAAACTTGACTTAGTTACTCGTTCTACCATCTCCCCCTTAGATTTAAGCCACTACTCTAAGTATGTGAACCACTATATACACTCTGGTATAAACTGAAATTACTTTACTCTAGAGTCGGGGATATAACAATACACATAAAACTAAACTTATCATGTAAGATGGTATCTTCATGTATAACAACCAATGCTAATACCTACTTCTAAGATTCAACTCTTTGGTTTCTATATCCCCAAAAGTCATCATATAACAGCTTAAACATTTACCAACTCAGATTCTTCTAACACTAAACATGGATATCTCCAAACCTTTGTCGGACCATACCACTTCTATCATAGTCTACCAGTATCACGACTCCAAACTTATATCTCTCTACTATGAGAATCAATATCATATCAAAAGGGTTAACATTATCTATCAAAACTCCTTAACTTGGCTTTTTAGAACACCATATACCATCTAACTAGTCTTTCTCCACCTAGCAACTCAATGGCACCATTAGCCACACACAACATGTAATAACCTTAGAAAAATACCTCAACCTTATATCACCTTGGCATAATCTCATATAACCTTGGCATACTTATACTTCATACATACAACATCATACTTTATTACGAACCAAATAAACTTAATCTCTTGCATACACTGTTCAAGCCTATTAGATCGCTTCCATAAAACTAGTATCATTAAACAAGAAATAATCATATCCATCTTCATGAAATCACTGCTATGCCTCAAAATCTACTACACACCTTCTCACAAGTAGTACTAGTATACAACTACCAATGAAAAGAAGTTCGGGGAGGGGGGGGTAAAGTCACATAATAGACATGGTCAACCTTAATCTTATATTATAACCACATACCACCTTATCTACTTATACGGCTTTCTCACATCACACTTACTTACTCAAGCGTATATTTAGAATACCTTCAAATTCCACAAACAACCTTGTGTCTATAATTATAAATTACTGGTTAATCTAGTCATTTTTATACTTCGAGAAATCAACAACTTACCTTCGCTAATAACTCCTTCTCTACCTTCTATTAAACTAACACATAAGGACGTATCACTTTAATACCAACTCAATCTCATGTCAAAAGATTCAGCTATACATATATTCAATAAATTGCCCTTACCATTTTTTTTGCCATTACACCTCTAAACCTCCAGTCCCAACCAACACAAGAACCAACAAGATGGACAATAAGTTGCTAGTGAATCGAAATAGGCCTCACACGACTTTACTAGACTTTGAGTTTCAAAAACACAATGATAACAAGATTACAAAAGACAGAAACTTGACACACAATAATCAATGATCTAAGAATACATATCTTACTCTGTATGAATAAAAAAATCTGAGTCAAATACTTCCCTCACAGACTACCATATAATCCACACATGCAACTAGCTGCCACATTAGTTTATTACTAAAAAGGGGTAAATCATCCTCAAACATCGGTTATTCAACTAAAATAATTATTTACACAAAAGTTACCTTCACTCTGACTTCTAACTTTGTGACTTCACATCACCAACTTCTTAGTCCAATATCACTACTAATAGGTCATGACACCGAGACTTAACTTATACTACTACTCGGGTGGAAATACAGTTCCAACATTCCGCTACATATCATCCCCCCTTAAGCGTGACATCAGCAATATAAATTTTGAAAAGGACTGAATACACTCAATACCGCAGGCTGAAAAGCACAATTTTATCAGAATCAAAGTTCACACTAGAAATAATACACTCTAAGGCACTAACGGACTTTTCACAAGTCCTTGCACAATTTTAAAATCTTATATAGCTCAATCAAAAAGAACTATGTCACTTAGACTCTAAACTTCTATACTCGAATAACCCTAATAATGAGCCATGTCTGAGAATACCAGAGTAAGGAAAGAATTGGGATGACTGTTACTTTCGTATGGACGACACCATAGCACGAATTAGAGTATGAAAGAGGAACATTTTGACTCTATTACACTAACTATAACATGAAGAAAAAGAGACATTCCTAAACACCTTGTAGCCTCCTACTTATAAGTGAAGAGCACTACACACCTATAAATAAGACTCTACCCGACGGATTTCGTAGACACCCTGGGACCTTGAACCGTGCTTTGATACCAAGTTTGTCATGATCCAAACTAGGGCCTAGCCGTGACGGGCATCCCGAACCATGAAGGCCCGAACATCCTACTCTATCTGATCTGGTAATCATTCACAAAATTCATATCATAAAAAAAATACAGAAATATAATCTGATATGGAAACATGGTCATTAACTTTGGGTCTCAAAACATAAGAAAGAAAATTGCAATTCAAAATATTTGAATAAGATCTGACTAAATCTACAAAATCTCTACTACATCTCAAAACTGTTCTGAAAACTGGGACAAGGCCCCCAGTAGACGAAAACAATGGAATAACATGATTTGAAATAACAGGCCTTTAGAACAAAGAAGGCTTACAACTACATGAATCACTTCTCTCTGGAATACTCTACTGATTAGCTAGACCCTTGGACTGAGCCTCAAAACCTCAGAGGTGGGGGGTCAATACAGATGTACTGGTACGCAGAGTAAATCCATAATAATAAAATATATTCAACATATATGAGATCAATTTAAAATAGTTCATAAACATATCATATAGCTAGAAATCTCATGGGCATTTCTAAAAGACTCTAAAAGAAAATCATCTGAACTTTAAGACATTCTTTGTTTTACTTCTGCGCTAGGTGGTATAACCTACAACTCTGAAATTCCACGGGCTATATGGAATCTACCACTGACTCGGCGGGGAAGCCTCCAACCTAAGTGTCCTGCAAGGGTTAGAGTCTCTGACTCTGCTACACCACATGGTCGTCACCAGAGTAAAAATAATATATCCAGATCGGCAAATCACAGTTTTAGGATAAGAGTTACTTGAACTCAAACCTTCTTCGGGTAACCACCTAACCCTCTTTAAGCCCAGTTTTAACTCCTTAAAACATGCATTCTCTGAAATCAAACTCTGAAACATACTCTGTTATGGCATACATACTTATCGTATCGTCAATAACACTATTAGCATATAATAATGGCTATTTCAAAATGTAAATCTGGGACCACCATATCAATAAATCATTTCAAGAAACTCTTTCTTAAAGCTCATGTAAACATATGTAAGAAAATCTATTTGTCAACATTTTAAGAATTCAACGTGGTCATGTCAAAGTTCTCAATTACATGCATTTCTTTCTCTTTAACACAAGAACATCATAGTAACATCAAGAAACACCCTCTCATTATTTCTAAATCATATTTCAATTGCTATGACATTGAGAAAACTACTTTCAAATCACAAGGCATGCATTTCAACTCTTTTTTGACAAAACCATAATCTTTAATTCAACATACGAGAGGGGTTTATGCTCTCAAAAAATCTTCAATCTCAGTTTTCATACATATACATATACTTGTAAATCAATTCAAGGGGGAAAGACCTAAAGGCCAAATCAAAAATATCATAAAAACATGTACAATGCATAATTAAAATATAGATTCCAAAAACCCCTTTTAAAATTCATGCTTGATAATATTGAAATCATGATCTAGTTTTTACAAGCTCATGTAGTTTTTAGGATAAACCCCACGTACCTCAAATTAGAAGATTTTGAATGATCTCTAGCTTTTGGAATACTATACGTACGATTGATGGGTGTTTCTTGAAGCCCTAGCAATGGGGATTCCAAATATTGAAGAATTAAAGAAAACCCACAGTTGAATATTGAGTTATTTGGGTTTTTAGTTTGAAATCCTTGGGAGTGTTCTTGAGTAATTTGATGAAAGGTAGGCTTCTGATGCTCAAAAATGCCCTAAATCTCTTATTTCCATGACTTGGTATGTGGGCAAAAGACTAGACAGCCCCCTTGGGTTTTTAAAATTTGCAATAGGTACGCCACGTAAGGCTTTACCGCATCGCGGTGATGGGTTCATCGCTATACTCATCGTGTTATACCCATCGCGATGCAGTCTAATCACGACGAGCTACTGGTTTTGACAAATATGAATTTAGGGTTCACCGCGATGCAGTGATATTGTGATGACCCTCTGAAAATTAACAATTATGGATTAAGGTCTTGGCGCAACGTGATGGCTTGTCCATCGAGAATACTGAGTACTAAAATCTCTCTAACTTCTTCACCGAGTGTCTGTTTTGGACGAATCTTATATCGATGGAAATCTCATTCAATTTCCCACATGATAAAAAGTCAAAACTAGGGAAATTATATATATAGTTTAAACTTTACTCACTTTGAAAATAAAAAATGAGACTAAGTCTCTTTGACACAAAAAAAACTTTCTAGTCTTTAACTTTAAGAGCATATTACCAAAAGCTAAAGCATAGATGATTTTGCGGGGTGTTATAGGTTGACCCTAAAGTTCCAATATCAGCCGTGAGCCATGTATTCAGGGGCTCAATTCAGTGCATGATATTCAATCCATGTATCACACTTCAGACTCAGTGATGTCCCCAAGTCCCTCTAGTCAAAGTTCTTTTGCGGAAGAAGAAGACATGTGGACTAAGTATCCTCCCCTCTTCTTCACTATTCCAGACTCAGCCAAAGGAAATGGATTTCCTTAATATTATTCAGCTTCATGCTCAGATTTTTATTACAAACTTGGTATCATTTACCATTGCATACTCAGTCATATGTTCATGAGTCAGTTCAGTCATGTATTTATGCATCAGATATGCATGATCAGTATAAGAAACTTAGATTATCAGTATTCCCAGTCATGCATTCATGAATACGATCAGTCATGTACTCATGCATCAAATATACATATTCATTATGAAATTTAGCATGTCAGTAATATCAGTCCTATAGTCAGGTCCCAGATGTTCATGTCCAGTAAGTAGATTAAGCCTACTAGTACTCTCAGTTCAGTCATACTCATTCTAGGAAGAATGTTTCCAAGGAGGAGATATTGTAAGACCCCACAACATTTCTAGCTTAATTCAGTCCTTTAAGTTTGTTAAGGGGTCCCAGACTTAGAAAATTCTAGCTAAGTATTCAGTCTTAGTTTATTTTTAGCCTTCGAAAGTTGGAAATCTTATTTTGCTACCTTATCCTTTAAATGTCTATGTTTTAGTTAATTTATGATCAGGAAGGTCAATAGGCATTCCCGGACAAGCTTCGGATTTTTGGGACTTCATTTGAAGCTCCTTTGGAATCCCAAAATAGTGAACCAATGCGATCTTGGTACGCCACATTGCCTAACATGTTGGTTAATATTTTCTCTAGCTACCAGCGTCAAATTCTAGTGAGTCAGTGCGATCTTAGTCTCAGTCTTCAGTAAGAAACTCAGATAGTTCTACAGATTTTAAGATTGTTAGATACAGTCACTCAGCTCAGTACGGACCTCAGCTAGTTCTATCAGAAACAGGACTGTCAGACACAGTCACTCAGTAAATAGTATATTAGTTATCAGTTACATCAGTTAACCAGTATTTAGACTTAGTAGTTAGTATTATCACGATCTCAGTTACAGTTTACGTATTCATGCATGTACTATTATTCAGTCATACTCATGTTATTCAGTTGTCATTGTTCATGCATATGAACCCTTGAATTCAGCCTTACCTTACTTTGCATACCAATACATTCACATGTACTGATGCATACTTTTTTTTGCGCTATGGTGTTTTACACCATAGGTTCAGACGTACGGGCTCCAGAGCACCCTTAGCATATTAGACTTTCAACAGACAGAGTAATGGTGAGTCCTCATAGTTCAAGGACATGTTTATTCATTCAATATCTTAGTTTATTTTCAGTAGTTGGAGTTAGTTGGGGGCTTTTCCCATCAACTCCACAGTTCAGACAGTTTTAGAGGCTTTTCAGACTAAATGTTTAGACAGTATTCAGTATTTCAGATTCTAATGCTTTATCAAATTTTATCATTTCTCTTTATCAATATTACAGTTTTGAACCTTATGGCTTTTCAGTCCATTATTTCTCATTATACAGTGTTATTACTCATTTATTGTAGTAGGTACTAGTCATGGTTAGCTTGTGGTCCTTCGAGATTATGAGCACCATGTAGCATCCGGGGTACCAGACTTGGGGCGTTACATGCATCTCCCCCTTGGGATATTTCGTCCCCCAAATGATACTAACTTGGCTGAAGTACTAAGGAAAAACTGAGATAATGCACAAGACACTTACAAACTGAATCATAGCTGAATATTTGGAATATGTTTGATACCTGATACATAAACTGAACTAAATTTTATAACTTGCATGTTCGTGAATGAATTACCCATGAATAGAAAAGATGGGAAACCATAGGAACTTGTTTGTCTGAATGGTAATCTGAATTACTGGCTATACGGACTGAATCATATCGAAACCAAAACTCTACTATACATTCCACTTCAAAACTGCACTTCACATGAGGCTACTTAAAATATTCGCATGGTCACTGATAAATCTACCTACTGAAGTCTGAGCTAAAATGAATTCTCTTACTATGTTCAAGCCTACTTAATTCTATAAAGTGAACCTATAATATTGTAATACTAGTCCGAATCATGAATTTAATACCCCCTGTGCTTTTATAACTTGTAATCATCAATATCTTGACATAAGGATAGGGCACTAAAAGGTTAGAACATGAGGACCTGAAGCATGAAAGAATAACTTTGACACTCAACTGAGGCTTGAGGAATAAAGTATCAATGACATGAATTCATCATAGAGGTATGAACTGAGGACATACATGGCATAAATCAAAATTTCGCTGATCATTAAAAGTATGAAAAAGGGTCAAAAATACCCCTGAACTATTTGAAATGGATCAAAAATACCCTTTATTTATTTTTTGGCTCAAAAGTGCCCTTTTGTTTGGTTTTTTGGCTCAAAAATACCCTTCCATTAATTTTTTGACTCAAAAATATCCTTATCTCTAACGGAATGCCACCAAACACACCACGTGAATAAAAAAAGTCACTTGATTAGTCCACGCCAACATACACAAATGAAAAATCACTTCATTTAATCTATCTAAGCATCAACCCATTTTTTTATTTAAAAGACCCAACCCCACTCATATAAAAAAAAATCTGGTTCAAGAGAAAAAAGATTGAAGAATTTGATTGCTTATTTTTCATGTGATGGGTTCGAATATTTTGAATTGATCAAGGCGAAAGATGAAGATACAATTAGGTCCTTAAATTGTTGATCCGAAAGAATCGGAATTTAATCGGGTTGTCCCCAAATAATTGGATCCTCAAATAGTTGATACTACTTCCAAGAGCTCAGATTTCTACTGGATATCCTATTAGTGAGAGGAATGGTAATTCAGAGACGAAATTAGAATTTGGAGAATAAAATTTTAGTGGCAATGTAGGACAACAACAAGTTGATGGGGTCAAGAATTGCTCGAGTTAGTCTCGTAACTTTAAAAATATAAAATAATAAAATATAGGCGGTGAAAGGGATGATATGAGGAAAAAATTGAAGAATTGAATTTTTTCTTTTGGTTCGGGTTTTATGAATATGGATCGGATTGAATTTTTAAATAGAATAAAATGGGTTGATTGTTAGGTGGATTAAATGCAGTATTTTCATGTGTATGCTGACATGGACTGATTAAGTGACTTTTTTTTATCTATGTAGTGTGTTTGGTGGCATTTCATTATAGAGAAGGATATTTTTGAGCCAAAAAATTAATGGAGGGGTATTTTTGAGTCAAAAAATTAATGGAGAGGTATTTTTGAGCAAAAAAAACAAATAGAAGGGTATTTTTGAGCCAAACAACAAACGACGGGTATTTTTGATCCATTTCAAATAGTTTAGGGGTATTTTTGACCCTTTTTCATTAAAAGTATAGCAAAGGTACTAGAACTGAACATGATGTAAAGCATGAGTACATAAGTCATGAGCTGCATGACCTAAGTTTGGAGTTCATGATTTCATAAAACATGATTCGTACTACTGAGTGAGTTGGAGCTCCCCATACTAGGAACTAGAAGCGTACATAGTTTCCTATAAAGTGCATGAATATGAGCTGTGATGACGGACATGACATATAAGGCATGAGTAAATATCGTGATGGCTGTAAAACTTTGCACTGAGATAAGAATAGGTTGGGAATCATCTTCCCTTACTGCTTTTCTATACATACTGGCATCACTACTAAAATCTGAGGGTCTGACTTGGTTACTTGTTCTATCATCTCCCCCTTAGCCTTAAGCCATCATTCTAAGTCTGTGAACTACTTAATAAACTCTAAGTGAGCTGTAACCACTTTACTTTAGAACCCGAGGTATAACGATACACATAAATACTAAACTCCCATAGAATATACTACCCTTAACTTTCTTTATCTTCTGCAATCATCATCACATACATACACTCTTCTCGACACATACATGCCTCACTAAACACATCATCATACTTAATTTCAAATCAATAAACTTAAATTATTGCATACACTATTCAAGCTTACTGATTTACTTTCATACAACTAGCCCCTTGAATATATAATCTGCTCAATCTAGATAATGTTATCCCAACTCTACTACTGCTAAACTTCTGGGTTTATGATTCTAACTCTAAATAACATACTGTAAAGGGGATTATAAGAAGGGATCTAAAAGCACACCTGACTTTTGCTTAACATACGATTTTCATGAACATGAATGAAATATTTCAAACTTTAGGATATAAGGGCACTGATGGGATACTTTCTAAGTGAACATGCAATCCTATAACTGTCTATGAGGACTGGCTGAGGAAACTCTGCCCGTAGAAATTTGAGCTTCATTGTTTCCGTTACCTCAAAATCAAGGTAGAAATGGCATGAATAGAGCAAGATGAGAATCTGTGTAAGTTTCTTAGAGAACCTTGCTATAGAACGATCTGAGACATGAAAGAAGGGAAACATTTCCTAAATTTCCTGTAGCCTCTCGAAGAAAAGTAAAAATATTTTTATACCGTTCTACAAGACTCTACTAGACATGGCTTCATAGACACCCTAGTACCCTTGAACTCTGTGCTCTGATACCAAGTTGTAACACCTCGAGAAAACACCCTGAATGCCACACGGTGCTTGGAACCACAAGTGATCCTAATCTAACCCATGAACTGGAATACTATTAAGCAACTAAATTATAATACATTAAATAACAGGTTTTGCTATGTGGAAACATAATCATACTAAAAATCTGAAATAGAAACAATATTGATAAAGCTTTACAATCTAAAAAATCTTAAGGAAGAAACTGAAATTACATGACTGACTTTGACTGACATCTATGAAGCATCTACTATACTGACTATAGATAGCTGGTCCATGTCTCCAACTACCACTTATCAATACATATGAAAAATAAATGAAATGTACATGAACTAAAACTGTCTGGAGTTCCTAAAAGAAGAGAACCCATCACTTGATGGATGGAAACTGCAACTATCTGATCATGATGTGCAGGCTACAAATGGTATCTACATTATGAAACAATATAGCCAAACAAACGTATATATGGATCAGTACTTCTAGAATGTACTGAATATTCAGGGGTGAATGCAATAGTAAAACTAATTTCATACATAATCATAAAACATGCATGCTAAGTGTAAGTAGACTCACAAATAGGCTGGAATAAACTGAAAGCTAAAATATCTTAAAACATGAGTAACAAACATAATCTGGTAAGCTGGTGAATCTTTACACTTAGATTCTGTAAGACTTTACTATTATGATATAAGTAAAACTGAAGCTGGGATACGGTAAACATGGATACTGTATGAATGTTAAGTCTGAAACTATGTGATGGAGGCTGATGTAACTCGAGGATCTAAATATACAATTATACGAAGCACGAATGCATAAACATACAGAACCAAACATAACATATTCTAAGCTTATCTGATTAACTGAATAACTGATAGTTGAATACTGGTCATGTAAGGCTAAACTGTACTTAGTCTGAATAACTAGGATGAAACTATGGAGTACTATGCTTTTGAGGTAAGGACTATTAAAATAACATAAGATAACTGAGCATGAATACGTGAAAACTGTAATATCTGAGAATGTAAGACCAAGCATATAACATGATTTTGAAATAGTCTATAAACTGAAATACTGATAACTGAATGCAATGGTCTAGTGAAATTGATCTGCACGCGGTACTGAGTACTATAACTAAGATTGTGGGAGGTATCATCTAACTGACATGCCCCAGTCTGAGCTAATCGGGGTCCAACCTGTAACCCCAGTTTGAAGAGTGTCAGTATTGTGCCACGGGTACTAACGCTGGATATATAGATCCACTACACTGATGTTCCAAAGGACCAAGATATCAAACCTAAACTGATGGGTAATGCCTGAGAGGTAGTCAATCCTAAACCCACAAGTCACTCCTCGCATCCGACGTTGGCTATGTAGTTCTGGAATACAGGGACTGCTACTAATAACTCTGCCTAACTAATAGAGAATCCTCCATCCCTACATTTGCTCGGTCCTAAATCCTACTCCCAACTGAAATGACACGGATTACTAACTGGTGCATTCACTGATAACTAATAATTGATAATCTCAAGTCATGGTATTCTGAAATAGCAGTGCATACGGTTTCTGAGGTAATAATAAATATATAAATTGATACTGGAACTGAAACTGGACTAAATTTAACTGAAATGATACTAACTAAATGACAAGACTCATGTTTAATCTGAAACCATTCTGAATATTCTGAAAAACTATGTAAACAGCTAAGTTTTCAGGTATTCATAACCCCCAGGACTCTATAGCAATAACAACAAGAACACATGAGAGCATTTGAAACCATAATAAGTAAGCATTGCTCCAAAATCATTACTTAGGCATTTTCTCAAACACTTGAGGGCCATGAATTAAAACATAGGAATAGTTAAAACATGTGAGCATAGCATGATTACATGACTAAGAACATGAATTGGGGTATTTACACGAAATTCGCTTTAAATAGGACATGGGTGTTTCATCAAAACATGTAAAATAAAATCATATCTTGAACATAAGAATGTCTTAAACATGAGGGAACAATAGAATTACATGGCAAAATTCATAAGTTGGGGATTCATCTAGAAATTAACTTAACATGATATGGGAATTTTATCAAACATGTAGGAAGAATGAATTTAAAACATGGAAATGTTGCTAAACATCATGAATTTAGGATGTATCATGGAATTTACTTGAATAAAGCATAAGAAACTCAAATTCATAGCATGAAAAATTCAAAATCTTGCATGGAATCATACATGGGCTGAATTGGATTAAAAACACCATGAAAACATGAAATTAAATCTTTCTTGAACATACAAAATTCCATAATAAGAATAAAAATTCATTCTTTAGTTGAAAAGAGGATTTTTCAGCTCCATGGATGGAAGAGGACCCATGGATGAACTCCCACATACCTTAAAACTTTAAATCTTGAGGAAGAAACAAAATCTTAAAAGCTTTCTTGAATTGGGAAACTTGATTCTTGATGGTTCTTGAAGAGGAGAATTGAATTTGATATTCTTGGGATAAGATTAGGAATTCTTGGAGAGAAAAGTGAAGGAGAATTGACAAATAATGCCTAAATGACGTCTTAGCTCATGCATTTATGACTTGTCTTGAGGGTAAAAGACTTAACTGCCCCTTAGACATTTAAATTCGTGACCACATCAAAATTCTGCACCTTACCGCGACGCCGTACCATCGCGGTAGCTTGCTGCCTCACACAAAAATGGCTATAACTTTTAGCTTGGGTATCGGATTAAGACGAAATTGGTATTGTTGGAAAGATAATTCAATTACCTATAATTTGGTGGGTTTTCAGCTGTAAAATCCTACATATATAAAAAGTTATACACTTTTAAAGTAGACTCCTTTAGAATCGAACCCCAAACTTTGGACGAATCTAAGGTTCTTAGCTCAACTTGGCTCTAAGTGTTTTCTAGGAACATTATTCACCTAATATTCACCTAATAAGGAGTCAAATATATGACTAAGCCTCCATCACTTAGTGGAATTTTCAGGTTCTAAGCTTCTTATGTATGCACTAGAAGCTGAACTGAACTAAGGATAATACGGGGTATTACAACTTTCACATTTGAAAGAAAGAAAATTTATTTTTGGAAAGTAAAAAGTGCTTTTTTTTAAAAAAAAAAGTGTTTACTTTAGAAAAGTAAGATGGTTGATCATAAAGTGTTTATTTTAGAAAGTAAGATGGTTGACCATTTATTTGGGAGAAAATAATTTTTTTGCGGGAGTAGAAGTTTCTTTTTTAGAAGATAATATAACTAGTTTTTCTCCAAAAATACTTTTGAGAAAAAAATGCATTTAGAAGCATTTTGAAAAATTTTGACCAAACACTAATTGTTATTTGCCAGTCACATGTGCTTTTAAAATTTATTTGCTAAACACAAACTGTTTTTTATCAAAAATAATTTTTAAAAATAATTTTTAAAATAAGTTGATTTTAAAAATTTGTCCAAATAGACTAATAAATAGGCATCCTCCTATAAAGTAATATATATGACACTACTTTAAATTAGAGGAACTTTAAATGGAGTTATGGTTTTCACATTCATTAGCTACAGGTAGGGGTGTCAAATGGAAGGTTGAATTGAATTTGGACAGATTAAAATATGTTGATTTAATAAATTATTGACTTAAAATTAGCCTGAAAATTACTTGGACAAAAATGTATTAAATTATGAAGCGGTCGTGATGCGTCCTCAGTTATCACATTCTCAATCTCGCCCAAACCAAAAAAATTGTATGTAGAAGATTCTTCATGGTAAAATTGTCTTTCTTCTATCAAAAGTAGACCATACAAGTTATCAAAAGATATTTCAATTTGTATAGTGTCAAGGGACCTTGTAAAAGGACGATAAGACACTGGTACACTATTTAAACATACTCAACAAGATCCTCCTCCTTAACATATTTTAATGTTGCAGGTTCATCCTCTAAATTCTTGAGATTTTATGAATATATTGTTGGAAAAGGCAAGCACTATCAAAGTGCACGATAGGATAGCAGCGAAAAAATATCTAAGTCTAAACTTTTACTTTTTAATTTGAACCAAGAGGAGACAAGAAAACCAAGGAAAACAATTATAATAGGCATAAAATATATCAACCATACAAATACGACAAGATAAGAATAAAGGCAATCACATGAAACACCAAATTTACATGAAAAACCCTTTGATGTGAAAAGTAAAAAACATATGGGACCAAAACATCCACTATAATCACCAAGAGTTACAATATTGTTATCCAAAATTGGCCACAAAACAAGTGACAAACAACAAGCAACAACATAACAACATAGCACCAAAACTAGAGAATAAAAAGGTGCAAAAATATAAAAAAACATGGTTGTTGTTTAGGAATGAAAAATAGAAAGTACAAGCCACCAAATCCAACTTCGTCAGCTCCTAATCAAATATTGAGATGAGAGGAACAATCATTCCAAAACTTAGCTCAATCGGACAAGAAACGAAATGGAAATCGCAATTTGAAGTTGATAGTTATGGCTAAAATTTTAGTTCAAAAATCTGCACACTTTTTCTCTTTTGTTGCTGCTAAAACTCTCTTTTTGGATGTGAAATAAGACCTAAAAAGATCTATATATAGGCTCCATATTAATCAGCCTATGGACAAAATTGGGTTGATCCATATTAGGTTTTATTTATCCACATAGGAAGGGAAAAATACCCATGACCCAACAATTCTCCTCCTCCCGACTATGTGGAGGAGACCCTCATCCCGGCGATCATGCAACAATCTTCAAACTTTCCTCTTGGCAAAGCTTTAGTCATCATGTCGTAACCATTATTATCTGTATGAATCTTCTTAAGTTCAAGCAACTTAAAATTCAAAACATCTCGAATCTAATGGTATCTAACATCAATATGTTTAGACCGACCATGAAATATAGAATTCTTGCCAAGATGTATCGCACTTTAACTGTCGCAATAAAGCACATACCTCTCTTAAGCAATGCCAAGTTCCCTCAAGAATCTCTTCATCCAAAGCAATTTTGTACAAGCTTCAACAGTAGGAATAAGCTCAGCTTCTATAGTATATAAAGCAACACATTTTTGTAACCAAGATTGCCAAAACACAGCTCTCCCTACAAAAGTAACCAAATACCCAAAGTAGACTTACGAGTATCAACATTACCAGCTATGACTGAATCAGTATAACCATAAAGAATAGGGTTTTGCTGTACAAAAACACAAAATCAAACTACAAGTGCCACAAACATATCTTATAATCCACTTCACAACATTCTAATATTCTCTTTCAGGATTAAAAAGATAACGGCTACCAATACCAACAGCATGAGCAATATTGGTCTTGTACAAATCATTGCATACATCAAACTGCCAAGAGCTAAAGTATAAGAAACTCACTTCATATCTTCCTTCTCATCATCACTAGAAGGACACTGATTCATGCTCAATTTGAAGTGCATAGCTAAAGGTGTAGTAACAATCTTAGCCTTGTCCATGTTAAACCTTCGAAGTACTTCTAAATGTACTTCTCTTGTGATAACCACAACTTTTTGTCCTTTCTATCACGGATAATCTGCATGCCAAAAAACTAACTTGCTGGTCCAAAGTCTTTCATTGACAAAGACTTACTCAACTTTTGCTTTATGTAACACCCCAATTTTCTGAATCGGAATGCTACACGGTGCTTATGACCCTGAAGGACCACAAGCTAACCCATGACTGGTATCTGTACCTGTGCACTACAATATATAATGTAATAATGCGGAAAACATGAACATGTAGGCCATAAGGTTCAACTGAATAAAGAATTTATAAAATAGTAACATCCGTGTGGGTGAAAGATACCCAAAATAACTGAAAACTGAATCAAATCTGAACTAAATCTGAAAGTCTCTAAATACTGTCTGAATAAAGAGTTGAAGGAACATGTCTCCAACTAACTCCGTCTAGTAAAACTGAGCTGAAATAATAAATGAAATAAAATAATATTGTATCATCCTCGAATGTAGAGGACTCACTATAAATCTGTATACTGGAATACAGCTGCTACTGCTGGTCTGGAACTCGTGACTCTGAACCTATAGTGTAATATAAAAAGAAAGCACCATAGCACAAATGCGTTAGTACAATTGGGGTACTGAGTATACGAGTGAGGTAGGCTAACGTAAAGGGTTTACATGCATGAATAATGCAAACTGACTGATTGATATGAACATAAGAGTACAAATATACATACATAGTAACTGAAATCGTGAGTACGTGATAGCTAAATCTGTATGCTAATACATGGTTTACTGATAACTGACATAGCTAAAACTGTAGTTCTGATAGCATGGCCGACTGTTCCTGATAGTCTTGAATCTAATGGAACTTTCTGAGTCCCATGCTATAACTGAATTTGACTGTATCTAACAGTCCTGGTATACTGATATTTGAAGAAATGTATGAGTTCTTTTACTGAGACTGAGTTTGAAACTGTAGGAGGTAGTTATTTAACCGATATGCCCCATGTGTGCCATTATGGCTAAGCTGGAGTCCAATCTCTGCCCCGACTGGAGGGGTGTCAATACCACGCCACTGGTAAGGACCGTTGTGAGTGACCCTTAGCTGGAAGGTACTCAAAACGAGAGTGGTGGGAACCCTGAACTGACAGGTTAAGCCACCTCATCAACCCTAATCTGACAGGTTAAGATTTCTCAACCTATGCTGGCTACATAATTCTGGAACGCAAGGATGACTGCTAAGAATCACACCCTGAACTGGTAGGTAAGTTCCCATCCTTGGGTTCACTCGGTGCTAACTTCTACTCCCATCTGAAGAGACTGAACATGATTCAACTGACTATACATGGACTGATTAACTGACTTCCGTTGACTAAGAGAATAGTACTACTATCTGAGAGTTAACTAAGATCATGAGATTTCTGAGGTTTCCTGAGTCACATGACTAACTGAGTTCTATAGATTATAGCTGGACTGAGATTATAGTGACAACATGACATGGCTCTAGGCACACATCTATATTTTTTGAGTACGAATACCCCCAGGACCCGATAGAAGGAAACTGACACACATGACATGACTTTATCACAAGATTGGAGTCCACAATTCATAATATCATAGGTAGGGGATCTTATACTTCATGTAGTTATTCAATATCTTAAACATTGTAGGGATTGCATGGATATATTTCGTGTATATATTATACATATCCATTATCATACATGCTTCATACCACAACAATAGCAACACATCAATAGCATGGAATTCATATTTAAGTATATAGCTAACATAGACTTGTCATTTAGATATCATGGAACCATGTAAATATAAATTCCTAGAATCCCAAGCATTTTATCAAATACCTAGCATGCATTCTTTAAGGCATAGGTGTGTTTCATAACTTGTACCATATTACACTACCTAAATTTCATAGTTTTCAACTAACAACCATATATATTCCATGAAAACACCTTTAGATATCATCTTAAAACTTAAACAACAATCATCAACATGTAAATGCTCATATCACCACAAAAAATTCACAAAATAGTATTTAAAACATGGTTCTTGAGCTCTATGAATAGATTGGATCCATAGATGAAGACTACCATACCTTAGATTAATAATTCGTGAAGATAGTAGTGAAATAAGCTTGGAATTTGAAACCCCCAATCGAACCCTAGACTTGTTATTGGTTGTTCTTCAGAGAATTTTGATAAAAAGTAATGTAAAGAGCTGATTTGGGGCCTCAATCCTGTGTTTGGGACTTATATAGGGGGGAAGATGACCCAAATACCCCTCTAGATGCGTCACTTAATTTCTGTGAAAATTACCCGATTTGGGCCCCCAGCGCGACGCGGAGACATCGTGTCTCCATCCGTTTGTGACCTGGAAACTCACCGCGATGCGCTGGAATCACAGAGAGACACTGGAAATTGATGAACGTTATTTTCGCTTACGGCGCGACGCGCCACTGACTAAAATGACGCTGCTGAAACTTTAAATCGCCATAACTTCTTCACTGGGTGTTCGTTTTAGGAAAATTTGGTATCGACGGAAAGCTTATTCAATTCTCTACAATTTGGAGGGTATAAATCTACCAGAATACCACCTATAAACCAAGTTATACTCATTCAAAGATGAGCTATATGAAATCACACACAAAAACTTGGTGGATTCAAAAGTTCTTAGCTTGGCTTACTCTAAGTGACTCTTATGAACATGCTTACCACATCATAAGCTCTATTATCACTAGGATACTCATCATAATTCATGTACTCAAATATGAATCATAGGATAGGAGGGTTCATGTGTAGGAACAACGGTTCATTTTCTAGCTTAGAAATATACGGGGTATTATACTTTAACTTCTGAATCCTACAAGAATTATGAACAACAACAAACAAGTCCTCTACATAAAGCTACACAATAATAAAGTCACCATCAGAGAATTTTTGCACAAAAATACAATGGTCTAAAGTAGTCTTCTTGAAGTCCCGTTGACTCATAAAGGAACTAAACTTCCTATACCACTGTCTGGGAGCTTGTTTCAAACCATACAAGATCTTCTTCAATTTGCAGACATAATTCTCTTTTCCCTTAACTTCAAAACCTTCAGGTTGCTCTATATAAATTTTTTCATCTAAATCACTATGGAGAAAAATAGTTTTAACATCCATTTGCTCAACCTCTAAATCTACATTTAGAGCTAAGCCTAGAACCACACGAATGGATTAAATCTTCACAAATTAAGAGAATATTTCATCAAAATCAACTCTCTTTTTTTTTGGTTAAATCCCTTCACAACCAATCTAACCTTGTACCATGAAACTGGGTTACCATCTTCATGTTTCACCCAAAAACCCCACCTGTTTTTTAAAGATTTTTTGTCTTTGGGTAGTTTAACAAAATCAAAGGTATGATTATCATGCAAAGATTTAATCTCATTTTCCATAGAATCAAACTACTTTTCTTTTTATTCACTTTCCATGGCCTCATCAAGACTCTCAGGTTCTCCCCGTCAGTCAAGAGTACATACTAACTTTGGAGAATAACAAGATAAAGGTATTCTCTCTCTAGTAGATCATCTGAGAGAACTCGTTAGAGCATCAACAACTGATTGTTGATCAACCATATCAACTTGCATTGGAGCATCAATAACATCATGCTAGTCATTTTGAATATGATCATCATCTTCATTATCAACTTGATTTTCATCATCATGATGATTTTCTTTGGGAGCAGTAGTCAAAGAAATTGGATCAACATCAACTAGGCTCTCACTATTCTGATAATCAACCTTCTTAGCATTGTCAAAATCTTTAATTGTTAGGTCTTCAAAGAACACAACATCACAACTTCTAACAAGTTTCTTCTCAACTGGATCATAGAGATGATAGCCAAATTCATCTTGACCATAACCAATGAAGATACATTGCCTAGTTTTAATATCCAACTTTGACCTTTCATCCTCAGGAACATGCACAAAAGTTTTATACCTAAAGACTCTAAGATGATCATAAGAAATATTCATACGAGACCAAACTCTATCAGGGACATCACCATCTAAAGAAATGATAGGAGATAAATTGATAACATAAGTAGCAGTATTAAGTGCTTCTGCCCAAAAAGAATCTGGCAACTTAGCATCTAAAAGCATATATCTAACCCTCTAAACTAGAGTTCTGTTCATCCTCTCCGCTAAACCATTCAACTGAGAAGTCTTTGGAGGAGTTTTCTAAAACCGAATACCCTGATCTCTACAATATCTATCAAAAGAACCAATATTCTTACCACCATTATCTGAGTAGATGCATTACAACCTCTTCCCTGTTTGCCTCTCAACCAAGGCCTGAAAACCCTTGAACATATCAAGTAATTAATCCTTATACTTCAAAGGAAATACCCAAAGTTTACGAGAATGATCATCAATAAAAGTCACAAAGTAAAGTGCACCATCATGAGACCTAACTTTAAAAGGACTACACAAATTAAAATGTACCAACTCCATCAAATCAAGATTTCTTGAAAGTGGATGACTCTAAAAAGAAACTCTTTTCTGTTCATTGGTGAAACACCGAGGCTTTGAACCATGAGAATAATATCTTCTTTTGATTTCATTGAGCAAAGTACGACTAGGAGTATGAGTCGTACCCTTTGGATATGAGTCGTATCCTTCTCTCCCTCCCCTCTCATACCCTAGGAAGTATGATCAGGGTCAGTCATTGTCCTAGGTACGAGTGAGCCTCCAACCAATTGTAACTTAATTTATGATTCATACCAAGACCAATTGTATAGAGTAATGCCTTGATCAAAAGTGAACTATTTTTGGTACGGGTGATATGTATGAGTTAGTGCATGAGTCGTTCCCTTTAGATACAACTCAAGGATGTGTAGTCATACCCAAACTAGTATAGGTGACCTGGGATAAGCCTAGGGTATGAGTTAGGGTACCACCCATACCCAAGGGTATGGTTCCTTAAGTGAGTCGTACCCCTGCACGAGCTCATTTTCCAGCTTTTAACTAAGGACCTTGTGGTCATTTTCTACACCCAAAACCTAAGTCCCCTCACTATATAAGTGTTTATAGCCTCCTAAAAATCCATTTTTGATGGATCAAACACCCTAAATACTCTTTCAAACTCATTTGTAAGGAATTAGAGGCTAGGGTTTCAAGGGTGATCTTCGAGGAGTAAAGTGAAGTCAAGACTCTTGGTGAATCAAGTTGTCTAAGGCATGTAACTCTTCCCCTTGACAAATAACTCTAAACCATTATATTTCACACTTGGATTAGTAAGTGTACATAGTGATTTTGAAATTAATTGAAAAAGGATTTTTGTTGTCAATGAGGAATAATGTTTGTTCATGCTTAAACTTGTGATTATGCATGTTATTAGTAATGGTTTGCATGTATGAATACTTGTCATATGTGGTTTAACATATATGTATCTAATAACCCTAATAATGAAGAATTACACCATGAAATTGATCTTGCTAAAGGTATGCTCATAAGGCATTTGTGAAAATGTCTAAATGAAATATCTAGTCACATGTTAATGGTGTATTGAACTATGGTATTGGTCTAGTGAACATGAATGAGATATAATATTATTATAGTGAATGTGAATACTTGATAAGTGGTTGGTAAGGGCATTGTTGGCCATGTATTGAGTCGTAATAAATATGAATGCTTGGTAAATAATTGGTAAGAACCTTCTTAATCATGTAATGGATTAATTTATGACTTTAAATGGTGTGATGGCCCAATAAGTATGAATGGTTGATAAATGTTATTGTAATGATATTTTTAGCCATGTAATTAGTAAAATTATAACCATATAGTTGATGGCTAAGAAAGGGGTTCATTTCCCTAAACATGATCTTGAATTGTATGTGGAACTAAAGTGTGGTATGGAGAGGCTAATGAAGCTTGAATGTCTTGAAAGGGTCTCGATGACTATAATTTGAATTGAATTATGATTTGAGTGATGACATTATTCTAATAAGTGGTTAATCGATGAATACTCCCATAAAGACCTTATGGTCCCGTATGGTGTTGATATGGGTAAATGGTTTAATCCTTTAAATGTGAAATGGATTGAATGGATGTTAATGCATGAACTAAAAGGGGTTAAGAGTTCAAATGTCGCCTAATAATGGAAATAAAATTACTAGTGGTTCATGTCCCTAGTCCGATGAATGGTTTGTGGTTTGAGTCCCTCACCCTATGAAGCGAATAGTGGTTTAAGTCCCTAGTCTGATAAAGAGATTGTGGTTCGAGTCCCTTTCCTAATCGTATGACTTGTGGTTCGAGTCCCTCGCCCAATAAAATGACTAGTGGTTTGAGTCCTTAGTCCAATGAATGGCTTGTGGTTCGATTCCCTTACCTAATGAATCGCTTATGATCTGAGTCCCTTGCTTAATGAAAATTTTTGAATCTATAATTGTGGAAAGTCGGAGTCATTCACCTTGTGGAATAGGAATGAGTGAAATAAAAATGCTTGCTAAGTCTTGTTTCCTTTGTGGCATAGTATGAATATGTCATGTGTTTCTATATGTACGATTATGTATTTAAGAATGTTATTGAAAATGATGTAATGACTTGGCTTTAAATGATAATGTTATTTCATCCTTATCCTTGATTTACTTGCTAGCATTCCAACTGCTAACCATCTCGGGACACTATGTCCCCACGCAACATAGGGGTCGAAGCATTATATTCTCTTCCTAGTAGTGATTAGGTGATCGAAGTGGTTCATGAATTAACTTTGGATTGGTGAGCTTTCTTATTTTGGGAGACATTCCTTCTTGGTCTTCTATTTGTAGACTTAATCTTATTTTGACTTGGTTTGGCTATTGTCTGGGGCTTGTTCCGACATATATAATTCTAAACATCAGTTTGTATAGAGGTATTGTGGATGAATATGGACTTAAGTGTAATGACTAGTTTGATGAATCTAATGAAGTGTAGACATGTTTAAGTTATGACTTGTAGTATGCATTTCGCCTTCTTATCTTTTGGTTGGGATTCGTCTAAACCTTGTGATTTATATTTGTGATTAGGTTGGATTATCGGGGCGACCTCTAGTTTATGTGGGCTTGAGGTGTCTATATGACATAGCCTGATTGTGGGTCGTGTCAACCATCTAAACAATGAACACACTTCTTCAACTTTGCTTGTTTTACTCCAGAGAGTAAATTTTTCTTAGCCAAACTATCAATCCCCTTCTCACTCATATGACTCAACCTTCTATGCCTAATGAATTATCATTCTTCACCAAGTTCATTGAGCCTCTAGAAGTGGAGCCTTGAAATACATACAAGTTCGACAACTTTTCACCTCGAGCCACAATCATCGAACCTCTAGTAAGCTTCTACAAGCCAACACCAAGGGTGTTAACATAACTGTCATCATTCCCTACAGAAATCAGATTCAAGTGGACATCTGGAGCACGTTTGACATACTTAAGAACTAGTTTGGAACCATTGTTAGTTTCCAAACAAACAATGTCAATGTCAAGTACTTTAACTTCATCATTATTCCCCATTTTCAACATTCCAAAATTACCTGGAGTATACAAAGAAAAGAATTCCTTCTTTGGAAAAACATGAGCAGTAGTATCAGAATCCACAAACCAGTTAGACTCATCATAAAAAAGATTAATGGCATTCTCACCACAAGCAACAAGAAGATCATCATTAGCAACAACAGCAAGACAATTTTCATTATCGCCTTCTTTCTTTTGTTGCCTCATATCTCTCTTAGGCTTGTAGCAATATTTTATGATATGTCCCTTTTTGTTGTAATAGTTACATGTATCATTATTGAATTTAAACTTTGACTTGCTTTTACTTTTATCTCTATCATTTAGACCTCTAGACTTGTTTCCCCCTCTCTTCAGTAGCCAAAATATCAGTGTGAAAAAAAAGAAGATGAGACCAGAGATCTTCTTCTCTTCTCTTTATTCAAGACACCACCGTTAACATATTCCATAGTTACAACACCACCGGGAGCAGAATTAGTCAAACA
Source organism: Capsicum annuum (assembly GCF_002878395.1). Classification (NCBI taxonomy): domain Eukaryota; kingdom Viridiplantae; phylum Streptophyta; class Magnoliopsida; order Solanales; family Solanaceae; genus Capsicum; species Capsicum annuum. The sequence goes on along the minus strand of NC_061116.1, from coordinate 166,476,639 downwards.
AACTTGAAGAGTTTCCCAAGAGTCTGGTAGAGTATTAAGAAACCAAAGTCCCTGAATTTCTTTATCGAACTTTACACCCATTCTAGACAATCGGTCAAGGACACCATGAAAATTATTTATATGATCAGAAATAGGATTTTCCTCTTTATATGTAGTATTCATCAATTTCTTAAGCAGGAACAACTTGTTATTGCCAGTCTTCGAAGCACAAAGTGCCTTGAGATTATCCCACAAACTTCTGAAATGTGTCTCATTCACAATATGGTTTATAAAATTATCTTCAACCCATTGTCTGATATAGCCACAGACCTGTAGTCTCTCAAATTCCCAATCGTCATTTGTCATGGACTAAGGTTTAGTAGACGAAAATATAGGCAGATGCATTTTCTTGAAAAATAGGAGATCTTTCATCTTGCCATTCCAATTATGATAATTACTACCATCCAAACACACCATTTTGCTCATATTTACCTCCATCATTCAAATCGACAATCAATAACAACCTACTCTCTGATACCACTTTGTTGGGAAAGGCAAGGCACTATCAAAGTGCACGACAGGGGAGCAGCGAAAGAATACTCAAGTCTAAACTTTTTTTTTTAATTTGAACCAAGAGGAGACAAAAAAATCAAGAAAAAAAGTGATAATAGGAAACAAATATATCAACCACACAAATACAACAAGATAAGAATAAAGGCAATCATACGAAACACCAAATTTACGTAGAAAACCCTTTAATGTGGAGAGTAAAAAAATCACAGGAACAAAACCTCCATTATAATCACCAAGAGTTACAATATTGTTCTCCAAAATTTTCCACAAAATATATGCCAAACAACGAGCAACAACACAACAAGACAACACCAAAACTAGAGAATAAAAAAGAGTAAAAATACAAAAAACATAGTTGTTGTTCAAGAATAAAAAATAGGAGGTACAGGCCACCAAATTCAACTCCGTTAGTTCCTAATCAAATATTGAGATGAGGAGAAACAATCTATCAAAAAATCATCTCAATTAGACAAGAAACGAAGCAAAAATCACAATTTGAAGTTGACAGCTGTGGCTGAAATTTTAGTGCAAAAAGCTGCACTCTCTCTCTCTTTTGTGACTGCTAAAATTCTCTTTTTGGATGTGACACAAGACCTAAAAAGATCTATATATATGCCCTATGTTAAAAAGTAGGTTGATACATATTGAGTTTTATTTATCCACATAGGAAGGAAAAAAGACTCATGGCCCAACACATATGCTCAATCGAATCAAATCCACAATGAAGAGTATACAACTGAATTTTCAATTCGCTAATTTTTTACTTTGATGTCGTAGCATGGGCCAAAGTTAAGTTTTCGTCAGCTGCCCAAGCAATCCTATATTTTGGTAACGCACTCAAATAAAGGCCACAATCCAACTTAAAATTGTTTGATCTTTATGTCCGCAATTATAATATGTAGGATTCAATTGATTTTCACCAAGAAGTATCGCCGGATTTGTTTGAGAGTCACCAAGATGATACTCTAATCTACAAACATGAATCATAGACAGAAATTGCAGTCACTAGAGTAAGAAGTTTGTCGAAATTAGAGGCATAATCGGGATGTCGAAATTAACGCCTGGTTAATTCAAATTTGATTTAACTGTCATGAATAAATTACATTCAATATTATTATCCAATAAATATCAATCTATTTATAATTGTCGTTGAATATAGTTTTGTTGCTTGAAAAAATCAATAATAATAATAATATAACATCAATATTTATATTTATAAATATTGTAGCTTTATAGAGCAAAACTAAACATTCATTCAAGTGAAGGCTGGTAAATGAAAGAAAGAGGAATCTTGAAATTAAAAAGATTCAATTAACCACATATCTTTTAACTTTAAAATGTGAGGGATAATGCTCTAACACTCGACGAAGGGTGAACATGTATTATATGCAGGTATAAGGGTAGTAAAATCAAGGCAAAATACATAGACAGGTCTCTGAACTTTTTGACTTTTTTGTATTGGTACATCAATTAGGCTATACACCTATTGAACCCTTTAGTTATTCACAAACTGTGTCAATAAAGCACAAACATCTAATATGGCACTTTATGTGTTTTCACGTTCCTGAAGCGCGTGTAAACGTTAAAATAGTACTGATGTGGATTTCGCAATAGTAATAATTTTTTCCTATTTTAGCTTTTTTGCCCTAATTTTCCCCTCTTTATCTTAATCTTCTCTCTTCCTCAGCTTCAACTCCAAATTCAAGAACATAGAAGATCTATTAAAGTTTTATCTCTCTTTATTCTTTATAAAAGTGCCTGAATTAAGGGGATATAACAAGATATTTAATCAATATTTTCATATGAAAATCAAATTTGTCAACAAGTTTGAAGATCCAAATGAGTTTGTTGGCCTTGAACGAGCTTTTTCGAAAGATGTGTTTTTTAAAATCAAATCAGTTTCTATCAACAAGTTTTTTCAAGAGATATGTTTTTTTAAATCAAAAGTTTTTAATATTCTACTCAAAACCTCAATCTCGGATTTCGATTTTGGTCCTTAAGTTTTGAATCTTCTTTTTTGATCTTAAGAAAAATAAAGTCATAGAAATTTGAAATTGCAAATTCTTCTTCCACAGTCCGAAAATTCAAATGGAGAAATCATCTTGTTAGAGATGATATTCTCAAGTACCTAAAATTGATGAAGCCATTGTATGTCGGACAGAGCTTCAAAAAGATGCACCATTATCAATGTGATTATTGAAATTTTAGATTTTTTTTTAAAAGATAAGTGTAAAATAAAAATCGGTGTGGTGTTTTGATTGGTTGAAATTTTCATGTGGGGCGAGTTTGATTCACGCGCACAACTCATAACAAATACAAGTCTGACAATTGTGCTTAATTGACATAGTTTATGAATGACTAAAGGGTTCAATAGGTACATGACCTAATTCAGGTGTCAATACGAAAAAAGCCAAAAAGTTCACGGGTTTGTCTATATATTTTACCTAAAATTAAAGTAAAATTTCCTTAAATTTCAATAAACTTACTTCTAAGTACTCTATATCTCTACTCTTTACTAAATTACATATGATCCCTTATTTTATAATTTTTTGATACATAGTTATCATCCGAATACATAATTTTGAAGTTGAGATGCATAATTTTGATTACTGAGATACATCTATTTCTAAAACTACTTGATTGAGATACATAATACATTAACTAGACCAAAGAGAGATACATAATTCAAACTATGTATCAAAAAATTTACGATTTTGTGGATGCATCGACTATTTTATGAAGAAAAAAAAAAGATTTGGGTGATTAATAAAAAGGATAGGGATTTTATGTTATTTAGTAAAGATAAGTAGTGTTGTTGTGTAATTTTTTAAAAATTAAGTCCAACCCACCCATTCCATTCAGGTTTGGGTTGGGTATTAATCCACTCATTTATTGACTCAACCTATTTTAACTTAACCTGATAAAAATTGGGTTGATCTGTTTTGTGGATTGATTTTTGACAAATCTTGTTAAAATATTTTTAAAATTTAATATTTTATACATGACTATAATAAAGGAATAAATAATTTTATTCGGTACTAAAAATTTTTTAAAAAACAAATAAAGCAATTAGAACTAGTAAAGATTAGGCAGGTTGGGTTATAATCTGTTACCTAATTCATTTTGTCCTAACCCATTTTAACCCAAATAAAATTGAATTGAGTTGGGTCTTGACCCATTTTAACCCAAATAAAATTGAATTGAGTTGGGTCTTGACCCATTTTAACCCGCCCAATTGCCACCACAAACCTTGCAAATGAGCACTTAAAGCATCTTACGAGTGCAAGATTGAGTAACCGGGTATCTTCATTCTACGTGATTATTAATGAAAGAATAATTATATGTTAGTGTAAATAATCATCATCAACATAGATCTTATATTTGCACGTTAACAAATTGACACTAAAACAAAGAAAATTAATATTTTGATATGACAATTTTTTCATACTTTGTCTTTATTTTATATAATTGAAACCATGACTTGATGCTCCACACGTCTAGCTTTGACTATATCCTGAAGAAGAAGCATGCATATTCCTTTGAGCTTCTAACTCTTTCTTTTTCCTAATAATGTCATCATCTACATGCAAGTCTTCCTCCACTGATAACATCACACTCTCCGGTTGTCCATGGGGGCCTTTAACAATATTTTCTTTAACTCTCATATTCTCATCGACGTGCTTAGCTTCTGTTTCTTCGACCAATGTTGTTTTGTTCTTCTTCTTCTTTAAGTAGCAGTGTAGCGCAAACAAAGCCATGCATAACAAAAAGAAACCGAATACTGGGAACACAACGATTATGATATAATGTGTGAAGTTCTCCAAATTGGAAGCCATTAATTATGAAATGTTTTGGAATTGATATATGATGAGACTTTTAATGGAATTCTTGAAGATGTTGCGAATGAGGAGGACTAAGATCTTAGCTAGTTATTAATAAGTATGTGGAATGATACAAAGGTCTGCTTGTGTGAATATTGCTTCAAAGATACCAAAGACTTGACTCTCATGTCAAGAGTTGGTGACTTGATATTTTGATTGCAGTGGAAAACACTACTACTTTGCTATGTATTGAAAGTTTTGTCTAAACCAAGTTTGCTAATCGATGATCATACATAGTTATTCTATTGGAAGTTCAAGATGCAACATTGAGCTACATTCCAATTGGGCCCGTTAAATATAACTTTGACTTATTTTTTTTAACGGACTTATTTTTTTTAACGAGGGAAAGACATAAATGACCTCTCAATCTAAACTAATTCGATGAAAATAGCCAGCTGTGTTTGTTGACTTCACAGATCCAATTTAGTTCTCTTCTTTTTCTTTTCTTGCTACTTTCCTGTTTTATTAAAAAAAGATTGCTCTTTTTTTGTCGGCTGATGTTATTTTTGTTATTCGGCGGCTTATTTATTCTTCATTTCTTTTGTTACTTTTTGCTGCTTCTGTTTTTCTTCTGTTGATTATATAAAAGTTGATTATATAAATTTTTCTATTTTTTCAACAATCACACACATATATATATATATATAAAAGTTGAATACATATAAATGTTTCTGAACTATTTAACTTTTTTTTGTATAAACATCTCAATTAAGCATTTAACCTATTGAACTCTTTACTCCTTCACAAATAGTGTTAATTAAGTACAATTGTTGAAACGTCATGGCATATGTAATACACTCTCCTAGCCATAATTTGTTGTAATTTCGTTTTTTTTTAAAAAAAATCATGTCAAAATTTTCAACATTACAATTGAATTTTTGTGAAAAAATTCAACATCAAAAATTGATGTTGGTCAGTGAAAATTAATAGCGGAATGTGTAAATATAGAGAATATTGATTGTTTTTCGGTGAAGTGAATTACAGTTTTAAATTGGTCTCACCGGCAGCTCATCGGAAACGAGTTGGAGGTCTTTGTCGGTGTTGTGGTGGTAGTTTAGTGGTGTTGGAGGGTGGTTAACTGTGTTGAAATGAATTTTCCGGCGAATTTTTTGTCGAAAAAATCTGATATGAACACTGCAACACCACCAACAGTGCAGCATCAACACAACAACAACACCAAAAAAGTTCTTGATGCCATCGCTTAGTTCCTCAAAAGCAACGGATCTATTTCTTCCTCTAATAATTGTTGAGTGTTGTTTTGGTGGAAAATGGAGAAGTAAATGTGAATTTTAATGGTGAAAGATTAGAGGAAGAAGAAGCCAAAAAAATAGTTTTTTCTTTTAAATTGTTATTGTTGTTTGCTCTATATGAAGGTGTATTGAATTGGTACTATTTTTCTTCCTTATGATGGTTGTTGGGCGTTGTTTTGGTGAAAAAATGAAGAATTGAAAGTGAGGTTTAATGGTGGAAGGGTAGAGGAAGAAGAAAGTAAAGAAATAAAATTATTTTTCTTTTTTAAAAAAATAATAATATTTTTTTTATTTTTTCTTTGATGACATTAATTTTACCATTGGCTATAATTTTTATGCCATGACAAGTGAATTTCACGCGTCAAATTTAATCTGAAATTGTATGATTTGTGCTTAATTAACACGATTTGTGAATAAGTAAAGAGTTCAATAGATTTAAGGCTTAATTGAAGTGTCAATACGAAAAATGTCAAATAGTTCAAGACCCTGTATATGTATTCAACACTCACATACACATACACACACCAGATATTTAAGCTAAAATATATTTTAGCGAAACTAACAAAAAAAGCAAAATGAATCATTTAAAAACGGGACTGAAACCAAAAAAGAAAAAGAAAAATTGAACTATTTAAAAGCTGGGGCGAAAGGGCCTAATATTGAAAATGGCCATATAGGGGAATTAGTATGGATCAGTCAGCCAATGACATTACTTTAAAAAGACTATTAAAGTCATCCCATGACATTACTTTAATGGCCATGTGGTGTCCTTTTTCCTTTTTTGTTAAATAAAATTGGATCAGGCCTCTTTTATTGCAATGGAATCTCTAGAACTGGATCTAAGTGATCCAGGCCCAAAAAAACAAAAAATCAGATAAACTAACACCCTGTTTGGATGGTGGTTTCCCATAATATGATATAATAGGGTTACCATGGGAACCATGTTTATTTTCATGATTTTCTAAAAATGATGGTATGGTATGTTACTATTTCATGATTTGATAACCATGGAATGAAGCAATTTATTGAACCACCAATTTGGTGGTGTGCCATGGTTTTCATTTTTCTTTTCCAACTATACCCTTATATAATTTTCTTTAATCCTATTTTATCCTTATCAATAAAATATATGCTAAGACTACATATTTGTTAACAAGATCGAAGATTGCAAGACTTCCTGTTAGCAATATAAAAATTCAAAGAGTGAGAAAATGATCACAGTTATTTATTAGTAGTAGTTTTTAATACCAATAAAAACTCAATTCGATCAAAAAAAATTAAAAAATTGAAATGGAGGAAAACAGAGTGAATGCACACAAACGATATATATATGGGAAGTGATTTTTGAACTCTAAGATACATACATGTATACCAATTGTTTTATTGATTGGGAAGTACTTCTCGATTGTATTAGTTTGCGTTTGTCAAACCTTTGTTTAGCAAATACCCTTGTGAATTTGGAGTATTAAAAGGATCATCGGGTAGCTATGAGAAGCATCAAGAAAGAAAGAACACCTGGTTATGCTAGCACTGATATGGATAAGAAAGTTAATATCTCAAATTTATTACAATTAGAAGTATTTTAATAAATTTACTTGTTACCATATTGTACCATACCATCAAACCTAGGAGTGGCAATTTAACTCATATTTGTGAAAAGAGCCAATTTAACCCATATTTAGTGAATTAGATCACTCATATTTCAAATGGGTAAACATGGGCTTCAACTCATTTTAAAAGGGGAAAATTTCAGAAATAGCAACTCTATAGACTTAATTATAACTTTTATAGCAACAGTTTCATAATTACGAAAAATAGCAAATTGTATTTTGTATTTAAGTAAAATGTTGTTATATAAATACATATACAAATATGTATGTATTACTCATAAATACACATGCACAACTGAAAAATACATATTCTTCTATTACTATGAAGTGGGTAAAAAATTACTACTTTTGCTATAAGTTGCAATTTTGAAGAAGTGTTGTTATTTATTGTAATTATAGTCTTAAGGATGCTAATTTCTGTAATTTTTTCTTTTAAAAGCTCATACAAATATGGACAAAATGAGTAAAATGTGGATACTCATTTAAACACAGAGATCACCCACTTATGCTTAAAGTTTTAGTTTTTTTTTCTTTTCTAGTTTCTTTTCTTCTTTTTTTCTTTTTTCTTCCTTTAATTTACTTTTTTTCTTTTTCATTTTTTTTAATTTTTTTACTCATTCCTTATAATTTCTTTTTTTCTTTCTCATTTTTTCATCTATTTTTTATTTTTTTTATTTTTATTTCTTTTTTCTTTTTATTCTTTTTCTTTTTTGCTTTCCCCTTTCTCATTCTTATTTCATCATTCGTATTAGCTTGAATCCTACATGGGTTGATAAATATAAGCTTCTAATTATCCCATTTAGCCTATATAATTCATAACATCTCTTATCAATTAAATATAATCCATAGTCTCACTCGTTTATTATTATTTTTTTCTATCTTTTATTTCTTTTTTTTTCTTTTTTATTTCTTTTTCCTTTAATTTACTATTTTTTCTTTCTTTTTTCCTTTAATTTACTTTTTTTTATTTTTCATTTTTTCCACTTATTTTTTACTCGTTTCTTACACTTTTTTCTTTCTTCGTTTTCATCATTTTTTTCTTTTTCAATTTTATTTATTTGCATTCTTTTTTTTTGTATTTCCGTTTCCCCCTTTTTCATTCTTGGTTCGTCATTTTTGTTATTTTTTTATATTTTTTTTCTCATCTTTTTTTTTTTGTTATTGCATTTTATATTTTTTACTTTAAATTTATTTGTATATACTATATATTTCAAATGAATTTATCATTTGTATTTGAATAGTTTAGTTGCCAATATGTGCAATTTATCATTTGTATTTATATACAAATAAGTATATGAATTAAAATCAACATGGGTTGTGGTGCAGTGGATGGGTCTGCTCTACCCTTAACTAGAGGTCGAGGGTACGACCCTAGTTATGAAGAAAACTATGTTGGGAGCGCTGCCACCTTAATGGGCCCTGGAACACCCGATCCGAATTAGTTGGGGCTTTAATGCAGGCACCGGACACCAGATGAAAAATAAAAAAAAAGTATATGAATTAATTGTATTTTCTTGAAACTAAAATATATATGGTTGAGGATCCACATAGCCCTCGAATCATAAATGCTGGGTGAATATAAATTAATATGCGATTATGGTATTTTCGTTATCATAAAAAAAAAACCAAAAATAGAAATAAAAATCAAAAAAGTAGAAAGAGAGGTAGAAATTAGAGATAGAAGAGAGAAAAAAGCGTAAAGAAAGAATTGAAGGAAAAAAATACAAAAAAAATTAAAAGGAAAAAATGATGAAAAGGAGAATAGGAAAAAGAAAAAAGAAAAAAGAAAAAAGATGATGGCAAAAATAAATATACTGAGTGGTTACGATAGTTTAGTCATCATCCATAATTTGTACTCGACTTAACCATGTTCTTCGAAAATAAAAAAATATAAAACATAAAATACAACCAAAAAAGTAAAATTGAGAAAGAAGTAAAGACAAAAAAATAAAAATAGAAAAAAAAAAAAAACAAAAAAAAAAATGAAAAAAAAGTCAAGTTGATATGATATAGAAGTTTTAAGTTTTTGACTTAGAAATTAAAGTGGGTTGAAATCATTTTTATCCAATCCATATTTACTCATATTTATATGGGCGGATTGCAATTCAAACTATTTTTTCTCGATACATATTTGACCCGTTCAAATCTAATCTAATCCATCCATTTGCCACCCCCAATCGAACCAAACAAAAAATCTATTATTAAACTGCAGTAAACGATACAGTCCATCCAAACATATTACTGTACCATATTATACTATACCATATCATACTATACTATACCATACATTATGAAGTCACGAAAAAACACCATCCAAACAGGCACTAAAGGAAATGAAAACATATATCCTAAACAAATCAAAAAAGGAAAGAAAAAAAGCAAGTCTGTAGAAGTGTCAAGCTCTCATTCAATCTTACACTCCTTCCGTCTGTTCATCTTTCCATCTGCACGACCAACTGTTGGTGTCGTCAATGAGTGTCTCAATGAAAGACCAGCTGATGAGAGTTTAAAAGGAGATCGACTGCAAATCCCAAATTTTAGCTGTCAAAATTGTGTGTAAACAAGAGCTTGGGAGTATTTCACAAAGACGCTTTAAATCTCACAAGTGTCATGAAATCGAATATCCATTGAAGACTTCTTTGACTCTATATCAATAAGAACAACATCTTAAATAAGGTATCTGTAGATCTATTCCTTCATCCTAGTACTTCAAAATTGGTAAAGGAATTACCATTTCCTTTTATTCCCCACATGATGAACCTTAAAGGAGGTTGATGCCACTGCAAAAATCTAAATAAAAGAGTTCCATCCTTGGCCATCATTTAAAATTCGGAATCACTTCGGTAACCAGCAACTCCATCGTATGGCCAACTTCAGGTATTGATTCGCCTTCACTTTGCTATTTGAGTACCATTCAATTTCTATAACCTGTATTTTAACATTTTGTGATGTGAATAGTTGGAAATAGATTTTTCTCCATGTTGCTTATTGCCCTTTGATGGTATTTCTTGAATTGTTTCGTACTTTTAATTTGTTATACCTACAAAATTACAAAACTCGTTAGCAACAAAATCCGCGAGGCTATTTTCCTCTCTGAGAATGTGTTACACTTCCACCTGCCTATTTACTCTCAATTGATTTATCTTCTTAATCCCCAAAACTTTACTCTATGGTACATCCTAAAATACCATTCCAAACCTTCTTTATCGTTATGAACTTGTCTCCACAACAACTGAGAAAAGATGATTTGTAATGCAACGTACAAGACCAGACATCATAACTCTAGCCTCAACCCCGCATTAACAAAATCTTCATTCACATTTCTAATGTAGAATACACTCGAGCTAGGCCCGTGATTCCCTTTAGTTGAGCCATCAATGTTGCATTTAGAATTCCCTTCATCAGGCATTTTCCAGTGTATAACTTTATAGTCCAGCCTGGAACTATAACCTTTAAAGAAATTGACCGTTATTGGCCAAAAAGTTGATATTTTTTTTAACTAAGTATACCAACTTACTGCTAAAGGTGCAAATTTCTGTTGATTTCCAACAGAATGGTGCGAATAGACATTTTTCATCCATGCATAATCATAGTCCTTCTCTTTCAGATTTGCCATAATATAAAACAGGGATAGCCTTATATAAAGGCTTTAATTTATTTGCACAATCAGCTTTCCATCATTTAAAATTGGTCTATTTGAGCTGTAAAAAGTTTCTTGCATACCCAATGCATCTGTAAAGGACTTCTAGATACTATTAGCAACATGACAAAAAATAAAGAGATGCTCAATTGACTAATGGGTATCTGTGTCACAACAACAACATTTGATCTCATCTGCCATTCCAATCTTGACCAGAAAATTTCTACTAGGAATTCTCTTTTTCCACAGCCTCCAAAAAAATAGAGAAATTTTGAGTGGTACTCCTTTTATCCAAACTTCCTTCATTAATCCCTCAAACTCACCTTTATGCCTCATCAATTCTCAAGCACTGTACAAAGAACTTACCATTGTTGTTAAGCATCCACTATGGTCTTGTAACGCCCCGAGTCTGCACCCCGGACGCCACACAGTGCTTACAACCCCGAAGGACCACAAGCTAACCCATGACTGATATCTGTTGTGAGCACTGAGCAACATTTCTGAAATAAATGCGGAAAAATAGACCGAAATGCCGTAAGGTTCAAAAACTGAAATACTGAATAAAATACCAAATGTAATAAGAAGTTCTACAACTGAATACTGTCTGAAAGTCTAGTCCGAAAAACCTCTAGCTGAACTTTCTGAAAATGAAGTTGATGGGACAAGTCTCCAACTAACCCCGACTACTGAAATGAACTGCATACTGAAATAATGAAATGATATGATAACTTTATCCTCGATCTATGAGGACTCACCACTAGGTCTGCTGATAGTCTGGGCTGCTAAGTACGGTCAGGAGCCCGTGCATCTGAACCTATGATATAAGACATCACAGCCCAAAAGAAAGGTATGGGTCAGTACTTTGAATGTACTGGTATGCTAAGTGAGGTAGGCTGAAATACTTGGGTTCATGTACATGAACAATAATTGACTGAATAACATTAATACAACTTAATGAGAGTACATGTATAACTGAAACTAATAAAACACTGATTATGAAATACTATGCACATATCTACATATACTGTGTCTGAGATTATAGTAACCCTGGATAGTGAGTTCTGATAACTGAATGACTGATATCTGAGTTTACTGATAATTATATTATTAATAGCTGGGTGACTGTTTTTGACAGTCTTGATTCTGTAGAATTGATCTGAGTTTTATACTGAGCTGGGTGATTGTGTCTGACTGTTCTGATTCTATAGAACTGGACTGAGTTTTATACTGAGACTAAAACTGAAATTGTGGGAGATAATCATCTAACCGATATGCCCCTCTCTGAACTGATAGGGGTCCAACCTGTAACCCCAGCTGGAAGGGTGTTAGTACCGTGTCACGGGTAAAGACAAGCTGAAGAGTCACCTTCATCTGGCAGGTGCTATGAACGAGAATGGTGGTACCCTCAACTGGAAGGTAGAACACCTCATCAACCCTCAATTGGTAGGTCGATGATCGCACCTTCTACTGACAGGTGAGTCCCCATCCCTGGGTTCACTCGGTGCTGAATCTTACTCCCAACTAAATAGATACTGAACTGATTTCTAAACTGTTCTAGGCTAGACTGAACTATTACTGATCGTGTTAACTGACTGAACTGGACTGAATTCACGGAGTATTGTAACTGATTGAGAGTTTTGAGATTTATTTGCTGATTGGATATACTGAATTCTGTACTAACTGAATACTACTGTACGTGACATCACTGAGACTATTCTGAAACTACTGTAGGTAAACAACTAGATTATCGGGTATTAAATACCCCTAGGACTCGATAACATGAAAAGTAAAGAATATCATGATCTTGAAAACATTATAATGTTCATAACTCATTCATAGAGACATTTTATCAAACACTTGTAAGATATAAGCTTGCACATATGCTAGCATGTCATGATTTTCCCATTTAATCCACATGATCAATTTATCAAACACTTGGGAAACATAATCTATGCACATAATTCTAATCAACATGTAGGCATCATGATTTCTAATCCCAACTTACAAATTTTAAGGGCTTTAACATGAATTCACATAATACTACACACATGTCAAATAAATTTACATGAATCTTGTAATAAATCATGAATTAGAAACCCAATTAACATTTTAATCAAGAATACATTCAAGCCCAACATGGAATTCATGAATTCAATAAACTCGAAGTTTTAAAAGAGGTTTTTGAACTCTAAGGGTGGAAGAAAACCCTTGGATGAACACTTCACATACCTTGAGGCTTGAATTCATGAAGACTTATGGTTTGTTCTTGAAGATTTGCTCTTGAAATTAAAAGCCCTAGGGTTTGTTCTTGAGTAGCTTTGAGAGAATTTGAAAGAAAGTGATCAATTTAGCCTTTAGGGTCGTTTGATTGTATGTTTTGGGGCTGAAAACGGGTGAGATAATGACCTAAATACCCCTCTGGACATGGGCTTTTAATGACTGAAAGCGTGCCCAGTGACGCACAGACCGACGCGCCGCGTCACTGGCATCAATGTGATGACCAAGGTGCCGCGTCGAGTTTGCGTTGGTTCACTGGAATTGCATTGAAGCTGGGGGAAAATTGACTGTCGACACGATGGGCGATGCAACGCGTCGAGGTTGCATCGACCCACTATTTTGGTCACCTAAACATGGTTCAAACGAGGTCCGAAAAATCCGAGACTCACCCGAAGTGACCTACTAACATTCCTGATCATGAATAAACCTAAAATTCAATATTTTAAGGTCATAAGGGTCATGAAATAGGATCGCCAACTTACGAAGGCCAAAATACTTCTAAGTATAAACACTTAGTTGAAATTTCTATGTCTGGGACCTCTTTTCAAGCTCTAAATGACTGAGTTAAGCTCGAAATTTTTGCGGGGTCTTACAATTTCTACCCTTTGGGAACATTCGTCCTCGAATGATACTGCCTAAGCTGAGAAACACTGATAGTCTGAGCTTAGACCCTGAATATGCATATCTTATGCATGAAATACATGACTGAAACTACTGATAAGCTGAGTTTTCAAACTGAACATGCATAATCGAAGCATTACTAAGTTCTGAAAACATAACACATGATTGAGCTGTTTCATGAAGGTATGCATGATATAAAAATGCTATGCAACTGAACCAAGACAGAGTTGTAATGGTAATCTGAGCATGGAACTAAATAAATTCAAGGAAAATTGTTACCTTGAATTGAGTCTGAGTTTGCGGAGAAGAGGTGAGGATACTTGGTTTGCATATTTGCTTCTGCTTCCCAAGTAGCTCCCTCAACAGATTGATTCCGCTAAAGAACTTTGACTAATGGAACTTCTTTGTTCCTCAGTCTACGAATCTAATGGTCAAGAGTTTCGACTGGTATCTCCTCATAAGAGAGACTTTTCTAAACATCTATACCCTCTAAAGGGACTACAACTGTTGGGTCTCCTATGCACTTTTTTAGCAATGAGACATGAAACATTGGATGTACTGAAGCTTAGTCTGTAGGCAACTTAAGCTCGTAAGCTACCTTTTTGGTGCTGTTATTAATAGTTTTACTATTATAATCAGTGGGACTATTAATATACTTATTATGTAATTTTTTTAAATATACTTATTATATTAATATACTTAACCAGTGGTAATATTAATATACTTCTTTTTTTTTCTTATAACATTATGTAATTTTTTTAATAACTTATGTAGATTGTAGAATTAACATAGCATGATGGTAATATTAATATACTAATTAAATTATTTGATCATTAACTGCTTTCAATTTCAATTGTTGAGTCATTTAAGTTATATACTTTTAGTATCTATATACTATATATTTTTAATTCTTGACCTGAAATATTTCCTAATATATTAGTGTTATTGAAATTTTGATCATATATATGTTATTTTAATTTTTTTATATTAATTATCGCCGCACATTCAAAAGGCTCTCGTCTCCCCGCGTGGCGAGGCGGGACCTTATCGCCTTTTCTCACCTTTCACCGTCCAAAACACTGCCTGGATGAATAGAGTAACGCGCACCATGTGCTTCTACAAGAATTCGTTGCCTCAATTCACTTACACATGGTGCGCATAACCGATCCTATCAACGAAACACACCATCTCCCCCTTGAGAGAAAACCTCTACTTTCTGTTCTCTGACTGACTCTTTCAACTTGACTAAACTAGGATCTCTGTCTTGCTTTTCCTTCACTTTGGAAACCAGAGATGATTCTGAATTATTCTGCACCCGCACTTCCCTCTGCTGAATCGACTAAGCGGACACCTAGTTGGGCAAGCTGATGAAGTTCCTAAACCAACTTCTTTTTATTATCTTCCACGTAAGCAACACTGCCTATAAACATCCTACTGAGAGCATGAGCCACTACATTGGCCTTGCCCAGGTGATACAAGACGCTCATGTCATAGTCTTTCAACAACTCTAACCACTTCGTCTGACGTAGGTTCAAATTTTTTTGACAAAACACATACCGCAGGCTTTTGTGGTCTGTGAACACATCCACATGTATCCCATATAAATAATGCCACCAAATCTTTAAGGAAAACACCACAGCTGCTAACTCAAGATCATGAGTGGGGTGATTCTTTTCATGGGGCTTAAGCTGTCTAGAGGCATAGGCTATGACCT
>NC_061116.1:166358402-166458094 GCF_002878395.1 Capsicum annuum | reverse complement strand
TTTGTTATAAGTTGTAATTTTACCAAACTATAGTTATTTCTTGTAATTAAAGTCTTAAGGTTGTTAGTTTATGTAATTTTTCCTAAATATCCCAGGTCCATTAAAAGTATTCTAGTTATCATACAATTTTTCTAAAATGGTTTCACACATAATGATAGTTTAGGTGATAACATTAGATAGCAATTTACCCCCCGGTTCATCCTACATCAGCCACAGGTATGGAATACAAGTCCCTAGCACGACTACACAATGGAATTCGATCTATGATACTTCAAAAGAAAAATGCCTTTTTAATTTATAACAAAATCATATATTGACCATCCCAACACTTTAGCAACCTTTGCATCAGTTTACGTTATATTTATCCAATTCACAGGAACTACGGAAGAAAGTTGCAAAACATTCTCATGCAAATTATTTCAAAATGTTCAGAGTTCACACAAAAATCCAACACATGAAAAGTTGAGACAAACATGGACAACCCGAAGGTTTTGCCACTGCAGTAGTTGATTACCGATGCAATGATGAATCTACTGTAGTAGTGATTCACGAAAGTTCAAATAGGGGAAATGTTTCATTTTTCCTCCTTTCAAATTCTCTCTATGAAATCTCCTTCTGACTTCTATTTTAAGATAATTTCTCCACCTTTACTACTTATTTTATGCATTCTCATTATAGAATTATAGAAACTGCATTAGAATGTAGGATTTGGGTTGATGTTTGGTACAACCTTTGAGACTTGAGTTTTGATGGTGTTCTTGAACAAATGATGAACATGTTAGGTTTTCTTATGTGTACAGAGCTCCTACAGCATCTAAGGCATAAGATTGACATGTTCATGTTGAATTTTGGCCATGGAAGGGTTAGAAGGTAAAGGATTATATTTTCCAATAAATTTAGGTAATTTGATGGTGAAATTAAGTTTTATACACTCCCATTTTGGTGTAAAAAGTTTCATACAAACTTTACTAAGCCTGATCTACCCTTAATTCTTAAAATTATGGAGAAAATTTAAAATTCACTATCGGTGAGGAGGTTGATGGGTTAAACATAATGGACCATCACGGTGGTCATTTTTATACCGCAGTGGTTCCATTGTTGGTTAACTAACTGTTGCGGAGATATCTGGAAGTAGCCCTTAAGGTTCTTATTCTTGTAGTTTCAAATTTCTTCCCTCCCATAGCCCATAATATGGTTTCTAACCTTGAAATTACAATGTTTGCATGATATCATGGCCCAACAATAATGCTACAGAAGATTTCTTAACATCGCCAGCCGCAATCACTATGAGGGGCAGCATGATATGGGTTTTTTTCACGAGAAATATTTTGTAATGAAGGATGGGGAAGATGAGGCCTCCAACTTCTATAACCAACTAAAAGCTTTTCCGGATGGAAGATACTAACGAAGCCCATCCCTGAGTACACCCTAACTTTAGTCCAGGAGTTTTTTCCCATTCTCCACTCCATGGAGTGGTCAGTTTCTCTTCTCATAATTCACATCCGAGAAAAGAATGTCCTAGTGGACGATGCCACTATTAATGAAACTCTGGGGGTCCTACCTCAGATGTTTCCTTTAAAGCTAAAGTTTGGGAAATGTACCTAAAATGGGTGGTCAGGGTTTTAGCATTGAAGGGTCGATCAAATGAGATGAAGTGGTCGGGCCTCAAAGAAACCAAGAGGGCTTACTTTTTAGCAGGAGGATAAGGTGTGGCTGCAACTGGTGTCTAGAAGGATTTGTCCTTTGTGAAATATAAAGGATATGGTTTTCCACCAGGGAACGGTGGTGGCATGTGCTTTAATGGGGATCGAGATAAAAGTGGGGGCACGAATTATGGACAAGTGGTGGCATTTCTATACCTGGGAGAGGTCGGTGAGGATATTTTCTTTTCTTTCTTGATTACCGAGCTGTGTAGGTGAGCAGACATACCTAAGAAGGATCATGATACTATAGAGAAATATGATATATCATTTAAAATAGAGAGTCAGGGGTACACAAATAGGAGGTAAGAAGAAAAAAAAGGCCGGGAAAGAAGATCAGAGTAGTCAGGCTGGTGATGGCGAGGATTTTGGAATCCCTTCCACTCAGGCTCCCTCACCTTCTGGGTTGGGAGGCTAATCTTGTGGCTATGCATGGGTATTTGGAGAGAAATTAGCTACCTCCATGGGGATTATCCTCCTTGAGCTCGACTGCTCTAGTGGACATGGCCTAATCATATGTTGAGCTCCAAAGAAAGCAAGTTGAGGAGAAGAATAAGTGTCACTTCTGGGACCGCATACTAGTGAGGATATGGAAAGTTGTGCAGGTGATGTTCAAGTGTGCCTCCCCTACTAAGAAGCTCTCAAAGCTGACAAGAAAGGACACTGATGAGTTCTCATTCTTTAGCGGAATGGAGAAGGAGGGTCCAAATGCCTCGAGCCTCAGAGATGACGCCACTAGTTAGATGTCCCCCTTTATATTTATGTTTCATTGATTTAGATATGGGTTGCCCTTGTTTGGGGAAAGTAACAAATAATTACTCATTTTATTGTTCTTGCACATTTAAGAATTTTTCATTCCCGCATTTCTAATAACAATCATTTTAGCTTATACTATCATGTCACAATCGATTTTTATCTTTGATTTTCATGAATAAAAAGTTGCTTTACAAAATTTACAAAATCTCAAAACAAGGAAAAACTGGTAGATTACTGCCTGAAACTGCTGTTGCAGTTAATTTTACCATTGAAGTGGTAAAATTCTAGTTGCAGTGCTAACCTCTAATGGTTCTACTTTTCCCTTTTTGCTAATTATTCCTAGGTCTTTTCTCATGGTATGACATCCCTTGAACACTTACAATTCTAACTCTCACGTCACATAGCTTTTAAGTTCTAGCATGATTATATCACGATCCAAACTATCGTAAATATAAGTAACTCCTCAACTTGATTAAACCTCACGCACTTTTACCTTCTTTTCATTTCAAGTTTCATATCCCGCATGACATTTCTCATGAAATAGCAAGGCACCTGGGTAGTGGGTAGTTAGTTCATCAAGAGTCAAATAAAAATTAAGGTACTTCAAATCACAGAGAGAGAAGGTGTGCCTCAGGTTACAAAAATAAAGATACACCTCGAGATTACATTGATCCTCACCATCCCTGGGTCCTTTGGCCGCATATTATACAAATCAACACACAAAATCAACTTTTTACACTTAAGAATTTTGACAATCCAACAATCAGGCAATAATATGATCAAATAATAACCATCCATATAAGTAACACACATCACATTCTATCATATCACAACAAAGTATTTAGATCCTTAGTATTTGATACAAAATCAAGCAAATTTCACAACATAATCATTAAACGCCTATGCTTTTTACTGACCACTACTGATTGGAATACCCTATTTCATCCTTTCAAATATTTGGTGAGATACCAATTGGAATCAACTAGTCCCCAACTGTGATGGTTGAGATACCAATTGGAATCTGCCATATACCAATTAGACTACACTTAGGAGACAACACTAAGGTAGCATGATGGGACAGAATAAAGTGAACTAGATTCTTAGATACATTATATCCTCCTACAGATTTGATGTGGACGGCAACACATCAATCCATAAGACTACTCAACATTTGTTCATGTACTGAGAGTTTGGTAATTTGGAATCTAATACCATCTTGTCATGACCCGAATCCCAAATCGTAAAGGCACCTACCTAACTCACACCCCCGATATAAAAACCCTTACTAATCAACCATTCATTTAGCGAGGAAGTTAAAACCATTCATTTTTAATAGTATAAATCAGTCATCTAATTAAAATAATCCTTCATTCAACCTATTAATCCAGTTAGCATTATGAGTATAAATCCAGTTTAATATATTTGATACAAAAAAGTAATGCAGAAGATAATCAATATGAATCTCCAGAAACTAGCCTAAATTGGTACAAAAGCGCTAGACAAGAAACAAAAAAGTCCATGACACACCATCCATGCAAAATAGAGATGGCATGAGCAGCTGCAGAGTGATAGTTGTCACTGCTATGAAAACCCAAATTGATTTCCACCATGACTATATTCTCAGTGGAAGATATAGTAAGTGTAGCATCAGTACAACCACACACACCGGTAGGCATCATGGACAACCAGGGATAGACACAAATAACATTAATAATAACTAGGAAGAAATCACACATCAAATAAGATTCCAATTTGTCCACAATTTATGAAATTATTAGTACCATACTTTTAGTATATTTGTGACCTATCTGCCTTTTAATATTTTTGTGTATATTTGTTCATTGGAAATCAACTCTAACTTACATTCATTAATATTTTCCTCACCCCTTATTTTGGTTTCTGCAATTCCTAGCTCGCTATAAATAGACTTACCGACTTCATAGAATTAGGACTTGAGTCCACCCATGATGTTCCCAAACCTCCTCGATCTATTAGTAATGCAATGTGCTATGGGTCTACAATCACTCTGACAATAACATTTCCCAGTCCCTTGTTGGGAGGGAAAATAATGTATATCCCCACGAAACCGTATATGTTAGGAAAGCGTAATTTACATAACACAGAACATACCTAGCATTCACGCTTCACTAAAATGCACTACCACCATTATCAAAGGATCCAGTCCACTCAAGGGACCAATAACAATATGAAATTACAATCAAACATGCAATACACTTGAGTAACGTATGTATGCAAGATGTGCACATCATTTCTCTTTATCCTCAGTTCAACGTCATTCTTCATATCATGATCAATATCAATATCACTAACATTATCCTCCACTTATAAATAATAGCATCATGAACGGCACAATTTATATAACATCATCATCATCACCACTACCAATCCATCCTCATCAACTTGTATGGATATGCATATGAAATCAACAATCACACAAAGTTCTCAAAGGAAATTATGATCCTTGGTTCACATACAAGCACCATACCTTAATCTTATTACCGTACATATATTCAATCACATATATCTATGTAATTACGTACACCTATACCTTCTATGATACTGTGATAGTTTTATCGAGATGTAGTTACTAAATCATTAAATCTACGACTCGCACTCATGTTTCCGACATCGCTCCCAATTCCTTACTAAATACTCTATCAAAATTTCATACTTGACCTCATTAACCTTACCCCGATTATTCTATGACCCCTTCCCCCTCCCTCTGATCTACTCTGCCACATACTTGCGACTAAACTATTTTCTAAACTATTCTACTCCCTTGGTTACGTTTATAGGTCACCTAAAACTCTCTTACGTTACTAGTTACTACTAAACCTTACTTCACACTCATGTCTCGTTAGACTTCCTTAAGGTTGTCACAATTATCTAGATTACTTAGAACACTTTTAATCAAACCCTAACCTACTGCTTGCTCTCTCATTTCACCGCACTTAACCCCCACCATACTCATGAGTCGTGGTAGTTATTCAACTAGTCGAGATTCTCACAAGTTTCATTTCATGATACGAATATCACATCATGCTATACAAAATTAATTAATCATATTATTAAAGCCTAATCAAATTTATATCATTTTTGTCCTTCCAAACACAATGCCTGAAGGCCTAATGCATGAGAACTCCCGACATTACTATTGTAGTTATATGAATCTAACTATGAATCTAACACAAGTCTAATTGCTATAATAGGAAAAACCATAACCTACCTCACAGATGAAACATACTGCTATTGAGAGGAGAGGTTGTCCAGCAAGTGTCATGGTCTCCCCATGTTGGGTTCCCGTCAGTTGTTCCTTGAAATCATCCTCACGAAGTTTGTCCTTTGAAATCTCATAAATATAGAGGTGGGAGTTTATTCTGGGTGTTTTTGAAGGGAACGAATGACTGGAGAGGGTTAAATTAAAAGAGGTTTTTTAAAATATCCCAAGCTAGTTATTGGCGAGTTTCATTGTAGGCTGCAGACCAGACTAGTTCCCTTTTCGGGCCTCACTTTTCCTCAAGAAATAATTTCCCCATGTCCATTAAGAGTATTTTAGTTGTCCTAAAATTTTTCTAGGGCGGTTTCACACATAACAACATTTTGGGTCATTGCACTAATCAAGCAACTAAGATTCTCCTCATTCTATAATTGTCATTGAGTCGTGTAAGGAACTTTTTGTAGGACATGACTACCTGGCTAGGAAAAAATGAATCAACAATGAATGATCCAAAGGAGATTTTATGATTAGTTTTGATTTTCTTATGGACACCGCAAGTTAGTGATATATGAACAATTATCATAAAAGGGTGACCAGCCATCAGTTGGCATACATAGTTTAGACAAAACTTTACACTGAAACTTCTTAGACGTACATAGCAAAAATGTAGTGTCTTTCACTGCAATCAAAACATCAACATTAATACTCTTGGCATGATAGTCAAGTCTTTGGTATCTTGGAAGCAATACGTTATACACACATCCAATGATCCAAGGAAAAATTAGAATCAGGATAAGACTTTGTATTAATCCACATATGACATATCTATAAATAACTAGCCAAAATCTTTGCTAGCCTCCTCAAATTCCCAACATCTTCAATAACTCCATTCAGATTTTCATCATATATCAATTCCAAGGCATTTCATAATTAATGGCTTCTAATTTAGAGAACTTCCACATTATATCATAATTATTGTGTTCCCAGCATTTGCTTTCATTTTATTGTGCACGTCTTTGCTTGCACTACACTGCTACTTAAAGAAGAAGAAGACGAAGAAGACAACAATGGTTGAAAAAACAGAAGTAAAGCACATTGAAGAGAATATGAAAGTTAAGGAAAACATTGTTAACGGCCCCCATGGTCGACCAGAGAGCGTGGTGTTATCAGTGGAGGAAGATTTGCATGTTGATGATGACATTATTAGGAAAAAGAATGAGTTAGAAGCTCAAAACAATATGCATGCTTCTTCTTTCAGTTATGCTCACAGCTAGTCGTGTTGAGCATTAAATCATGATTTCATATATATAAAATAAGGACAAACTATTATCAGAAAATTGTCCTGTCAAATTATTGATGTTTATGTCAAATTTGATGTTCTTTGTTTAGAGTTAATTTGTATTTTGCTTAAGAATATGATCTATATTATCGGTGATTTAAATATGCCTATAATTATGATTTCATTAATAATTATCAATTATATCATATACAACATGGACAGTTACCAATATATAATATTGGAAAAAAATGTATATATACAATCTTAGATTGTTTATTGCAACTTATAACAATATTTATAAGATTGCAAGAAATAGCAAATTTAAGAAAAAAAATATTTTTTTTATATATAAAAATTGAAACTGAAATTATTCTTAATAATAAAAACAATTACATACAGATTTCATCCATCCTATTTTATCTCTAAATCTGTTTTTACAGATTATTATATATTAAACAAAATTTAAAAAAAAAATGTTTTCATAACAACTGGAATTCTTAATAATAGAAAACACTTATCCATCACACACTCCCTATTTTATCTCTAAAACCGTTATTTTTATTATTTAATAAGTCACGTCTTTTTATTTTCATCTTCTTCATACAGCAAACAAGAGACATATAGAATCTTCTTTTCTTTCTTGAACATTCCAACAAACTACCTGATATCAAAAAATTTAATTTCTTTCTCTTTCAAATCAAAATATTTCAATTGAAATACATATTTTTGCATTTGATTGAAATAATTTGAATTTAACAGTTAAAAAAAATAAATCAAAAAATGATATAAATTGATGCATTATGGATGATACTTGTTTACATTCAATTATGATACAATATGGAGAAAGATGGGACGTAAAAGGTAATATATTTTATGAAAACAAACAACATATTTTTTAAAAAAATTTTACATTACTAATATGTTGTGCTGCATTCTGTGTTAATATATTTATACAGCCAATGTGTTGTGTTATTTCAATATACTTACATTGTCAATTTCATTTGATTTGTTACTTAGCGTGGTATTTTCTTTTTTAATCTACATTGAAGTTTTACTTTTACTAATGCTTTTACATTTTTTTAATATTGTTCTAAATTGTAATAATAATATTTTAGTATTTGTTGTGATTGGCTTTTTGATATATAATTTTATAATATAATTTTTTTAATTATTCAATTACATCTTACTGAAATTAAAATATTCAACAATCATATATACATTATGACAGGAAAACCCAGAGATTTTTGTGTTGACGAAATTATGTATGATTCAAATACAAAATATAATGGGTGGTAAAAGTAATAGCGACTCAACTGAAGCTAGACACTAATTATTTTTGGATTGAAATTCGATACATAGTTAGTGATAGTTGTCCACCAATGATCATACACAATGATACCGGAGTTAGAGTGTATTTGGACCAAAAAATAACAACTTTAGATTTTTTCATTAAATATCTATTGTATAATGATATATCAACGAATCCAATAGAATACACAGAACGATCAATTGTTTGTGTTGGGAATGAAAGTTATAATGAAGTAAATGTGGACCGACAACATCTATACACAAATGATTTAGTTCGTTTGTTTGGATTAAGTCCGAAGGTAGAATTATTTGGTGAAGAAAGCATTGAAATTATATGTGATCCAAGAAATTCAAAGATAGCTGTTAATCAAGTTTATAAGGACAAGGAGACACTTGCAAATGTTATGAAACTTCATGCATTTGTGAATCAATTCTCATTTCACGTCAACGGTCTAGTGCCAACAGATAAAAATTTTGGTATTCAATATTTCTTGAAAATAATAAATTATGATTTGATATATTAATTTGGTTTGATTGTTTAATGCTCGCTTATACTGCATGTTAAATAGCTATTACATGGTTTGTCTAGTGAGTGATTGTACATGATTTCTTCGAGCTTCAAGTATGAATGAATATGAGATTTTCAAAATAAGAAAGTATTGTGAAATACACACATTATCAATAAAAGATCAGATATATGTGAGGCGACAAGGAATGACAACTGTTATCGTTGGATTAATATTGCACAATTATGTAAATGTTAAAAAAGTGTACACCCCAAATGATATTATTGCTGATATAAAGAAACAATATGAGGTGTCTTTAACTTACAATCAAGCATGGCGTGCAAAGAAAAAGGCAGTTAAGATGTTACGTGGTGATCTTACAGAATCATATAAAAATTTTTTATGTTATTTGTACATTTTGGACGAAACTTATCCTGGATCTGTTTTTAGTTTGCAAAAAACAGATGAAAATCAATTTTTGTATGCTTTTATTGCATTAGATGCTTCTATTAGAGGTTGGGAATATTGTAGGCCAATAGTAGTTGTTGATGGAGCTGCTCTAAAATCACTATATAGTGAAACTATGTTGATTGCATGCACTTTGGACCCTGGGGGTAACTTTCATTATTGTTTTCTATTACAACTGTATGTTTATCTATGTTGCTGATTTTGGTGTGAATTTGGTATGAATCTGATATGAATTTAGTTATTTATCTGTTATTTTGAATTATTTGTTTAATGAATACTTATCTTGCATATACTTATTGAATGAAATCAGGTCATATACTACTACTAGCGTATGCCTTGTTGATTCTGAGAATATTGCATCGTGGACATGATTTTTTGAAAAATTTAGAGAAGCATTTGGTTAAAGAGAGGGTATGTGTATCGTATCAGATAGAAACGATAGCATATGGAAAAGTACTTCAACAGTATATCCCAATCTTTCACATCATGCATGCATTTGACATTTGTAGGGGAATATAAAGACGAATTTTTGTAAAAATATTGATGAAACGTGAAAATTTTTTTTTGCCATGGCAAAGGCATATACTCTGTAATAATTTGAAGAAATAATGGGGAGGGTGGATCAAATAGATAAAAGAGTGAGGAGATTATTGTTTGAAGTTGGATATCACAAATGGGCAAGAATATATTCTACAGTTGAAAGGACTTAGACATTGACGCCAAACATAGCGGAATCAATAAACAATACCAATAGAATTGCTAGAAGATTGTCTGTTGTTTCAGTAATGAATTTTATGAGGTTGACTATTGAATTATGGAATGCAAAACATAAAGAAGAAGCAGATAACACATTCACAAATCTAACAATCAAGTACAATGAAATCCTTAAGGAAAATCGCGAAAAATCTTACGATATGACAGTAAGTTTTTAATTATGCAATAATACATTATATAAATATTATGAATTATTTATTAATATTTTTTTAAAGATCATTATATGTTTTGAGCATGACTAATATGTTTTTTTGAAGGTAAGAGCATCAACTGAATTTTTGCATACAGTGACTGATGTGGCTAAAAGTTTCACAGTTTGTCTGCAAAGTCGAAAATATAGTTACAGACAATTTCAATTAGATGAGATACCTTGTAGTCATGCCATGACTGTTATTACATACAGAAATCAGAATGGAGAGAATTATTGCTTCCCATATTATAGCAAAAAAATTTTTTGAGATGCATATGCAATACCAGTTGAACCTCTTTCTTGTAAAAGCACATGAAAAATACCACAAGAATTGCTGGATGAAATGGTATTGCTGTCAGATTATAAAAGGCCGCTTGAGAGACCTTCTACAGATAGATAGAAAGCACCAAATAAAGACAAATGTAAGAGGTCAAGGGGGACTTGCAGTAGATGCAATAGATAAGGTCACAACCGAACGACATGCCACAAACATCCGCCATGTGTTTAGTTAAAAACACATTTTAGTTCTTTCTGTTGTTTATTAAACTAGTGATATGTTTTTTGGATGATATTTTCTAAATAACGTTTGATGCTTATTTTTCTGAAGTTTTTAATTTTTAAATTCATTCAATTGAACTTTTCAATACATTTTTGTTCATGATGTGAATGGTATGTTTCAATAGTTTT
The DNA here is from genome assembly GCF_002878395.1 of Capsicum annuum. Classification (NCBI taxonomy): domain Eukaryota; kingdom Viridiplantae; phylum Streptophyta; class Magnoliopsida; order Solanales; family Solanaceae; genus Capsicum; species Capsicum annuum. The sequence goes on along the minus strand of NC_061116.1, from coordinate 166,447,188 downwards.
ATTTGATAATCGGACAACCAGCAACTCAATTTCATGAATGTGTTCCCTAGTGAATATAATATTATATTATTTCAGCTGACGGATTTGTTGAAAAGGCCGGGGATAATATGTAATATCCTCCCCCTACTTGTAGATAATACAAACCTTGATGGTTGTTTAATTCAAAAATTAAATTATCCTATGTTAGTGCCAAGATTTTGGTGCAATATTTATGTTGTTATTAACTAATATCGCTAATCAATCTATTGTTTGTACGGATAGTCTTTTACACACAAGTAACTACACACAAGTAACTGCATATCAAAATTCAGATATGCACCAGAATCAACCAAATCAAAATAATATTTCAATATAAAATTTCTTGATAAATCCGGTTCTAAAAATGTGATTATGAAATATATCCTTCCAATTTTGTACAAATTTTCATTCATGAAAATAATTTTTTTGCCAGTAACTTTTTTCCCGGTATCATTTTCACCGGTAAAATCTAAGTAGAAATTTGATCTCTTAATCTTTTCCTGTCTGGAATAGTATTTTTGCAACAATCTATTCGGTACTGTCGGATCAGAAAAAAATCATATTTCTTCCCACATTTCAATCCAGTAATAACAGAAAACTCCCTTTTTTTCAAAGTGTAACTCCTTAAAATTCAATCTAAAAATAATCATGTCATCTTTATCATTAACAGTTTCTACATTCAAAAAATTACAAAGAAGCTAGGGTTGTACTTTAACAATTTTCATGTTCATAAAATCACTTTAACAATATAGAGTTTTCCACAGAAGATATTTTTTAGAAAAATTAATTTTTTTCATAACTGACTCACTTTGCTGAATGAAAAGATGCTCACTTTCAACATTCTCCAAACTCTTAATCTTAATTGGTGGTGAAGGAGTAAAACATGCCAAATCAAAAGATGGCCTTGATAGCAATATTGGAGTTCTGTCTTCTACAAATTTAGGACACTTCCTAATAGGAGTAAAGTTAAATTTTAATTTATAAGACATGAAAATTCACTAAATCATACAAAGTTCTTAAAATAACCATGAAGAAGAAAGAAAAAAATATAAAAAAACACGATTACAAACCCTAATATTAAAAAAAATTACTGAATCTATTAAAACAGTAGAAAAAAAAACGAGAAAACTAGAAGAAAATAAAGTTCATACACAATTTTTTTTTAAAAGAAACACAAACCCAGATGACAAATTAACAAGGAAGAGGGCTTTACTTGTGTAAATTTGGTAAAGAGAAAAAGTAGTGTAATAAATGCACTGACAACTATTATACTTGAATATCGTGTAAATATAGATACGGTAAATAAAATTTAAATTTTTTGAGAAAGGTAAAATCTCTCCCCTATATAATCTTTTCAGAATACACGTTAACATATGCAAATTATTTTTTAATAGATAAATATGAACCTATTAAGATGCATATAGAATTATATTATATATAAATATAAATAAAAAAGTCAAGTAAATAATAAGTTTTTCTGAAAAGTTAAGCCTACACTTTTAAAACTACACATTAACCTATGATAGTATTTTTTAAAAGATAAATATGAAACCTATTAAGATACATATAGAATAGTATATATTATATATAAAAACGTAAGTATTAGAAAAGTTTTTCTGAAAAGGTTAAAATCTACACGCGGTAATCTAAGATATTGATATTTTAATAGATAAATATGAGTATTAGAATAAATATAAGATTAAAACTAAAAAAAAAAAAATTTAAATAAAAATAAATAATACTTAAATTTTTATATAACTTGCAATTAAAAATATATTTCAATAATTAAGAAAAAATAGTGTTATAAGTTGCAATAAACTATCTAAAAAGTATATATGGGATAATTTTCACTATAACATTCGTCCATTTAATTTAGTTTACGAAAAAAATGGCCAAAGTATACACTACACATACACTGGCTTTATATTTTGTGTATAAATATGTATATTATATGTATAAGAATTTATATTATATGTATAGTTATGTGCATAATATGTATATGTATGTAAGCTATATGTAAATTAGTATAAAATATACACTACTATACATGGTATACATATTTTGTAGACTTGGCAACCCGAAGATATTGAGCTGTAATTTTCTCTATAATATATGCGTTTTGTTTTGGCAAAACATAGACATACGTTAACTTGGCCTCAATTATCTCTTTGAAACTTAATGATCATCTAGACATTTTAACTGTGTGTCTTTTGTAATCTTGTGAACACCCCAATCTAGCAGATCTCATTCGTAAAACTCCAGTGGCATCTGATGTATCAAATGAATGAATTAGCGGATGGTAAGTTTATTCTTTATTTATTTTTTCACAAAAAAGGGATGGAGGGAGTAAATAAGTTGATTTTGTAAATATCTTTTACATTGGTTGTTTAAGTTATCTCTCAATAGTAAAGTTTCTCACTAGCTCGATTAATATCCTTTTTGAATGTTATTTAAGATTTTCATTGCACTTTCATTTTCTGTTCATCTGAAATTAGTGGATTATTAGTTGTCTGCATATATATATTCTATCCTCCAACACCATTTAGATTATTAAGAGTTAAATGCTTTCATTGGAACTGAAATGTAATAGAATAATATGTAAACTTGAAGTGAATGAAATTATAAAATGGAAAAAATTAACAAAATCACAACTTAACATATCTAAATTACTAATAATTTCTTCAATTAATAAAGATTATAAATATCTCTTATTCACAGTCTCTCTCTTTAAATCTCCAGATACATAACTTCTACCCTAAAAATTAGGATATATTTACTGCCCCTAAAAGTTTACCTTAAAATCTTCTCTTTATCAATTTAATATCATTAATGTCTAACATCCTCCTCCTTCAAATTACTTTTCAGAAAACTAGAGCCTCCTCATTCTCCGCCAGAGTATCCACCGAAGAAATAAAAATCGACGGTGGCGTACAGTGTCTCCAATCACCGTCAATCCTTAACCAAGCAAACAACGATTCAATAGACGGCTGAGGATAAAAATTAAAGATAATTTTTGTAGTACAGATACAACAATTCTGGGATCCCTCCTCCTTTACACCTACTATGCTCTGTGAAGCTCACGTTGGTAGAGTTTCATAACTCTGTACTACAAAAATTACAGTCATTGGGAACATTAAGTAGTCTCTCTCTTTCAAAGACGTAATTATTCTCTATTTTTCTCCAATTTATTTTTTAAAAAAACTTCAGCTGACTTGATGCAGACAAAAGTGAAAGCTTTATTATCAGTGCTACAAAGATTCAAGAGGGCCATTGATTGATCCATTGCAGATATTGTGGGTATTCCGCCTAGTCTTTGTACTCACAAGATCTAACTTGAACCGGATTGTGTTCCTAGCACAGAACATCAGCGTCAGCTTAATCCTCCTATGCAGGAGGTGGTGAAGAAAGAGATAATCAAGTGGCTAGATATTCCATTGAACTCTTAATTCAAAATTATTGTATCTAAATTAATTTTACGAGATAGTAATTTTTATATTTGAGCATTTTAATTTGAGATAAATTTACTATTAGCTGAAGAGACATAATTAGCTCAGTTCTATATGCATGTTCCAGGTGTATATTTTTGTATCTGTATGTCTGATACATTTTTTTTATATAAATCTCTTTCATATATATGTATATAGTCAGAAGGTTTCTATATGTATCTAATCTTTTAAAATATGTATCTCTGCACCTGATACATTTTTTTATTGTGTATCTCTTATACCTTTGTATTTCAAATCTCATTTTTTATACTAATACATCATGTCTTACCATGATATGTTTTTAGCCAATATTTGTATCTCTTTTTCAGGGTTTGAAATTCATTGAAAAGGTTGAAAAGGCAAATAACACCAAGAAAAAAGAGAAAAAGCTAATATGGAGAAGAATATTTTCAAAGAATTGCATTATTAACTAAATGTCGTTTGTAGGGGATATTTAGATGTTAACTGAAAGATTTGCAGAGTAAATTATTCTTTAAGTGAGATAATTACTGTTACTTTCCATAATTACAGCGAATTAGTTATTTCTTAATATGTAACATCAATCATGTATCTCTTTTAATATTATGTATCTGCAAACTAAAAATCAAAATTTTATGAAATTTTGAAAAAAATTGAAATAGAATGTAATTATAAATAAATTAGTCCAAATTTATATAAAACTTTCTTATAAAATTGAAACAAATTATAAGTTGAGTTATTTACGGATGATTGGGAACTTTTGACAATTTTATCTTTTATTGAGTTAGTTATATAGGACTTGACATTCATCATTTTTAAGAAAAATCATTCATCATCAACTTACATTTTTATTTCAATGATCGCTTTACACTTTTATTTTATGTCTTAACCAATTTTAAATAGATTTCCCCTTGAGTTAAAGTGCATGCAGATTACGTATCTTCAAAAATAGTACAATTAGTTAAACAAAAAAGGGTCAAACTATTTCTGAACTATTTGAGATGGAGTAAAAATATCCTCTATTTATTTTTTAGCTCAAAATTATTTCTTCATTTATTTTTTAACTTAAAAATATCCCTCACCTTAATGGAGTGTCACTAAGCACACTACATGAAAAAAATTGTCACACGATCAATCCACATCAGCATCTCATTTAAGAAAAAGGGTTAAAACTATCACTAAACTATCTGAAATGGACAAAAATATCATTCATTTATTTTTTGGCTCAAATATACCCTCCGTTTGTTTTTTGACACAAAAATACCCCTCACTTTATTTTTTTGGCTCACAGATACTCCTCACTTTGATGGAGTGCCACCAATCACACCACACGAAAAAATGGTTGTCACATGGTCAGTCCACATCAACATTTCATTTAATACCCAATCGAATCATTTAACCATCCAATTTAATAGCCCATTTAATATCCGTACTCAACCTATCTTCAAACATTCAACCAGTCTTCATAAGTAAAGTGTAAAGATAAATCCACCCTTTAATTCACTTGAACTCTCCCGAAAAAAAAAAATGATGCAACTAAGGATTTTGATAGAAAAGAAAGCCCTTAGTACATGAGTTGAAACTCGATCCATCTTTATCATGTCAAAGACTATGGGAGAGTTCAACCCATGTACCAAGGACTTTCTTTTTCCTCAAAATTCCTAATCTGCATCAATTTTTTGGGAGAGTTTAAGTGAAGATGTGTTGAATTTTTTGAAGACGAATCAGGTAGAGGTATTAAATGGAATGTTAAGTTGGATGATTAAGTGGGCCGGTTAGGTATTAATGGGATGCTTATGTGGCCGGACTATGTGGTAAATCTTTTTTCATATTGTGTAGTTGGTGGCACTCCATTAAAGTAGAGGTATTTGTGAGCCAAAAAACAAAGAGGTATTTTTGAGCCAAAAAATAAATAGAGTGGTATTTTAAGTTCATTTTGGATAGTTTAGGGGTAGGTTTGACTCTTTTTTGTAAATAGGATACTGACGTGGATTGAACATATAACTATTTTTTTACGTGGTGTGTTTGATGACACTTTGTTAAAATAAGAGGTATTTTTGAGCCAAAAATAAACTGAGAATATTTTTACTATCTTTTGAATAGTTCAAAGATAATTTTGACCCTTTTTATTAGTTAAATGGAAAATCATTCCAACTAATTTAACTGAAACATGTGACAAAAGTTATATTTTACTCCTGAACTATTTAAAATATTCCATTTATCTTTTGTTTATATTTTTAAATTCATACCCATACTATTAACAAATGGTTAATAATCTTATATTTATCTTTGACAGTAGCGGAGAGCGGAGCTTCAATTTAATCAACAATGATTCAAAATTACTCCCAATATTTTGTTAGGAGTAGTAGGCGGAAGTTACTATTTTTTCGGATGACCATAATATATTAGTTTTAAGAAATATAGCTGAAGATAAATCACTCTATTTCCAATAATACAAGAGTTAATTTTACCCTTTTTCTATTATAATTAAACAGTAAAATAGAAAACAAAAACGGAAAAGGGACATATATATCATGAACTATCATAAATGATATGTATAGACTCTTCGTTTTACTTTGCTTATGTATATGCCCCTGTCATTAACCATTTGAATTGTATATACCCTTTACACTAACGGAGGGACACGTGACACAATCTTATACATTTACACAATTTTTATTTATTTTACGAAAAAAGAATATATATATATATATACTCGAACTATCATAAATGGTACGCATATACCCTTCATTATACATTAGGTACGTGTACACCGCTGTCGTTTATCATCTGTATATACCCTTTACACTAACAGAGGACACGTGACACAATCCTATAATGCAGAGGAGAAACACGGATCGAATTTTGGATTTGGATATAGTTTGAGAGAAGTGGGTGAAGTGTTTTGACAGAAGCGAATGAAGTGTCGGGTCTTTGATTTGGTCAATATTTGTCTCTGAAAGCATATTTAATTTCGAGTTGGGTTGAGTTAATTTAATTTCAAGCAATTGATTTAAAATTTTAATTTCGAGTCTAAATTGAGTTTGAGGATGGATAGTTGGGTGGATTAATTTAATTTCGAATAAAATAAATAAAAATTGGGTGAACTTAACTTTCTTTGCTGTAATTAAATAGTAAAATATAAACAAAAATGGAAAAGGGACATATACACCACGAACTATCATAAATGGTATGTATATACCTTCCTTATACTTTGGGTACATATATGCCCCTACACTTAACCATTTGAATTGTATATACCTTTTACAATAACGGAGGGACACGTAGCACAATCTTATACATTTACCCATTTTTTATTTTATGAAAAAAGGACACATAGAGCCCGTAATTATCATAAATGGTACGTATATACCCTTCATTATACTTTGGGTATGTATATGCGTCTGTCGCTAATCATTTAAGCTGTATATATTCTTTACACTAACAAAGGAACACGTGGCACAATCCTATTATGAAGAGGACAAACTTGAATCAAATTTTGGATTTGGATAAAGTTTGAGAAAAGTGAGTGAAGTGTTTTGACAAAAATGAATGAAGTGTCAGGTCTTTAGTTTGGTTGATATTTGTCTCTGGAAGCATATTTAATTTTGGGTAATTGGTTAGGATTTTAATTTAAGATCTAAATTGGATATGAGAATGGATAGTTGAGTGGATTAATTTAATTTCGGATAAAATAAATAAATATTGGGTAAACGCATAGAGTTGTGCCACGTGTTCCTCCGATAATGTAAAGGGTATATAAAGATGATTAACAATATGGGCATATATGTACCAAAAGTATAACGAAGGGTATATACATACCATTTATGAAAGTTCGGGGGTACATATATTCCTTTTCCATAAAATAAATAAAAATTGGATAAATGCATAAGATTGTGCCACGTGTCTCTCCGTTAGTGTAAAGGGTATATACAATCCAAATAATTATTGAAGGAGACATACACGTACCCAAAGTATAACAAAGGATATATACGTACCATTTATGATAGTTCAGGAATATGTATATCCTTCTTTCGAATAAAAATTTACTCATGGAATCACTGTTACTAGAGAGAATGAATTATAGGTGACAAAAAAAAATTTAAATTGAGTGTAGGTGACTCAAGTCTTAAAAATTAAGTGTGGGTGACATTAAGTAAATGATGGATTAAGAAAGTTTGACCCATATGTGAGAATTGCTCTCAAGTTTTTTATTTTACACTTTGACCCAATATAAAAATCTAATATAACTAAAAATGGAGGGAAAAATATGGGACCATGGCTGCTGCTCTTGTTTTCTCTCTCTTCTCTTGTATTGTTGTCCATTGTTGTTGTTGCTTTTTTCTTTTTCTTCTTCTTGATTATCATCATCATTATCATCTCTTCTTGTTCATCATTATCATCTCTTCTTGTTCATCATCATCATTATCTTCTTCTTTTTCTTCTTTATTTGTTGTACCATTGTTGTTGTTATTGCCGCTACTGCTGCTACTTGACCAAATTTTTAGGTCAAACTTTTTTCGTATATCACTGGGCATTACATTATAGATGATTTTGTAAAATTATGATTATAAGTTCAATTTCTCAATTGGATATATCTGTGATTGTTTTTTCACTTTTTAAATAAATTTATATAGACATTTGTTGCAATAGATGACTAATCTTTTGGAATAAATCAAAACATGTCTTGCTAGTTATTTGATTTCTTCCAACGGCTAAGGTCATCTATTATAACATATTACCCATCTATTGGAAAAAATTAAAAAGGTCTTCAAGACGTAAAAATCTCTTCCAACAAATAACTTATTTGTTACAACAAATGGGTCATCTTTTGGAAGAGATCAAAACAGGTCTTCAAGAGGTTTGATTTCTTTCAACAGATGACCCATTTGCTGCAACAAATGGATCATCTGTTGGAAGAGATTTCTTTTCTTAAAGTAATTTTCTGGCCTAAAAACCAAACCCGGTCCAATCCTTGGGAACTCAAATATTTTTGAAGCAGCTTTTTCAAAAGTTGTTGTTTTGTTTTCTCAAAAGTCACTACCAATTATTTAAAATCAACTTCTTTACTCATCTTTCTTTCAGTTTCTCCACTATTCTTTCCTCTTTCTGTTTCTCTTCCTGTTTCTCTCTCTTCTCTATCATTTTGCCTAAGCTTCAGTTGAGAGATTTTCCCATGGTGGTTGAACTTTGAGACTATATGTTACCTTCTTTGGGTCATCTTCCATCTTGTACCAATATAATTCATATACCTGCTCTATCTATCATCTTCATTCACACTCACACCCAATAAGTACTTTCAAGCTTAGTTTTTCTCCTTCTTGTTATTTATGCCTCTAAGCTGTTCATCTTTGTTTTCTTTTCAGGTGTCGGGGTTTATACCTAAGGGACTATTGCAACACCTTATACCTACAAAAATTTATGCTATGTAATATATGATGATATCTGTCAACACTTTTTCCTTTTGTAAACAATGTTCCCATTTTTAAAAGGTGTTTCTTTTCCATATTTCAGCTGCAGAGTAGATGGAATTACTTTTTCTCCAGGGTTCTTGATCTTCGTAGCTCCAGTGACTCTCACTCCCTACCTCTCTTCTTTTGTGAAGTTTTTTGGTAGCTAGAGCCTATAATCTTAGCTTTTATTCACACAAATGTGATGTCTCCTTCTGGGCATACGTTGTTAATTGATATATGCCTTATTTTTATTTTTGTGTATGTGAATGAATGATGAAATGTATCTCCAATATTGTGATGAATGAATGAATGACTATCAGTTGTTGGTAATTATATCTGCTTTTCTGTTGTATTTATTTAATTTTCTGTTACCTTTTTTTATTGATGCACAAATTAATTGTTACCAACAATTACTAACAACGAATTAAAATCATAAATTCCATAACTAAAACAACAACAAGACTATTTCCTAATAATCGTTTAATATGAATCATTTCATATCAAATTAGTCAAGCAGATATAGATATATGTTGCAACAGATGACTAACTTACTGTAATAGATGACTCATCTGTTAGAAATTATCAAATAGATATAGATATCTGTTGCAACAGATGACTAATCTATTGAAAAAAATCAAAACTGATCTTGCTAGTTGTTTGATTTCTTCCAATAAATGGGTCATCTGTTAAAACAAATGACTAAACTGTTGGAAGAAATCAAAACAGGTCTTGCTAGTTGTTTGATTTATTTTAATAGATGAGCCATCTGTTGTAATAGGTGGGTCATCTGTTGGAAGATATCAAAATAGGTTTTCAAAAGGTATGAAATTATCAAATAGATATATGTATCTATTGCAATAGATGACTAACCTATTGCAACAGATGACTAATCTATTGGAAATTATCAAATAGATCTTGACATATATTTTAATAGATGGATTATCTATCGGAAGAACTCAATCCAGCAGTAGAAAAAATTGTTTTGATATCTTCCAACAGATGAGTCACCTATTGCAACAGATGGATTATCTGTTGAAAGATATCAAAATTGGTGTTCTAGTGGTTTGATTTTTTCTAATATATGACCCATTTATTGCAACAGGTGAGTCATCTATTAGAAGAAATCAAAATAGTTCTTGCTACTGGATTGGGTTCTTCCAACAGATGACTCACCGGATAAAACAGATGGGTCATCTATTGGAAGATATCAAAATAGGTGTTAAAGTGATTTGATTTCTTCTAACAGATGACCCATCTGTTACAATAGATGGGTGCAACAGATAGGTTATCTATTGAAAGAACTCAATCTAGTAGCAAGAACTGTTTTGATTCTTCCAATAGATGACCCATCCATTGCAATAGGTGAGTTATCTGTTTGAAGATATCAAAATAGATGTTAAAGTGGTTTGATTTCTTCTAACAGAACTCAATCCAGTAACAAGAATTTTTTTTGATTTCTTCCAACAGATAACTCACCTATTGCAACAGTTGGGTCATTTGTTGGAAATATTTTTGTACACTGTTGTATTTGTTTAATTTTCTATTACTTTTTTTTATTGATGCATAAATTAATTGTTGGAACATAAATAAAAACACATTTTCTATAATAAATAACATACATTACCAACAATGAGTTAAAATTATCAAGTTCATAACTAAAACAACAACAAGATAAGACTATTTACTATTACAACAAATACTTACTATGACAACAAATATGATGCATTTCGATGCGGACATGTAGTTCTTTTGTGGCCAACCATCTTACATATGGAGAACTTATTTTTTCATTGGAAATGATTCTCCGACTCCACATATCCTCTTCACTCGCATTCTTTTCGATTTGCTTGGATCAACATATGGATCGGAAGAGGTATTTCTTTATCCAAAATCTCTACAGGACTAATCCAAGAATCAGGAGGCACCGGATTAATATCCTCACAATATGCCATTTTGATAATTTCCAACAGATGAGTCATTTGTTGCAACAGGTTAGTCATGTATTATAATAGATGTCTATATTTATTTGATAATTTTCAACAGATGCGTCATTTGTTGCAACAGGTTAGTCATTTATTGCAACATAAATCTATATCTATTTGACTAGTTTGTGTCAAATGATTTATATTAACCATTAGTAATAACTAAATTGATTTAACTAAAATTACCTTTCAATTAATAAGTTCAATTACAACTTCAATGAGTTACATTGTAATTATATGATCAACTAAGTGTATTCGTCCTGAATAGAGTGATCAATGGACTAATTTGATGTGAAATTGTTCAAATTAAATCATTACTAGTAATAACTAAATTGATTTAACCAAAATTATTTTTCAATTAATAATTTCAATTGCAACTTCAATGAATTACATTATAATTACATGATGAATTAAGTGTATTCGTCCTAAATAGAATGATCAATTGACTAATTTGATGTGAAATGATTCAAACCAAACATTATTAGTAATAATAAATTTGTTTTACTAATATTAAAGTTGAATTAATACATTCAATTGTAATTTTAATTAATTTCATAGTAATTATATGATCAACTAACTATATTCGTCCTGAATAAAGTGATCAATTGACTAATTTGATGTGAAATGATTCAAACCAAACCACTATTAGTAATAAATAAATTTATTTAACTAGAATTAAAGTTGAATTACTAAATTGAATTACAATTTCAATTAATTTCATAGTAATTACATGATCAACTAAGTGTATTTGTCTTGAATAGAGTGATCAATTGACTAATTTGATGTGAAATGATTCAAAGCGACCCATTATTAGTAATAAAATAAATTGATTTAACTAGAATTAAAGTTGAATTAATATGTTCAATTACAATTTTAATTAATTTTGTAGTAATTACCTGATCAACTAAGTCTATTCGTCCCGAATAAAGTGATCAATTGACTAATTTGACGTGAAATGATTCAACCAAATCATTATCAGTAATAAATAAATTGAGTTAACTAAAACTAAAGGTAAATTAATAAGCTTAATTACAATTTCAATTAATTTTATAGTAATTACATGATCAACTAAGTCTATTCGTCCTAAATAGAGTGATCAATTGACTAATTTGATGTGAAACGGTTCAAACCAAAGCATTATTAGCAATAAATGAATTGATTTAACTAAAATTAAAGATGAATTAATAATTTTAATTACAATTTTAATTAATTTCATAGTAATTACATGATTAACTAAGTGTATAACCTATTGCAATAAATAGTCATCTATTGTACCAGTGTTTATATTTGTTTGATAATTTCCAATAAATGAGACACTTGTTGCAACAAATAGTGCATCTATTGCAACAGATGTCTTTATCTATTTAATTATTTCTAGAAGATTACTGATCTGTTGCAACAGGTTAGTCATCTGTTGCAACACATGTCTATATCTGTTTAATAATTTCAAACAGATGAGATATTTGTTGCAACAAATAATGCATCTAATGCACTAGAAGTCTTCATCTATTTGATAATTTCCAACAGATGGGTCATGTATTTCAACAGGTTAGTTATCTATTACAACAGATGTCTATATTTATTTGATAATTTTCAATACATAACTCATATGTTGTAACAAATAATGCATTTGTTGCAATGTATGTCTATATCTGTTTGATTTCTTCGAAAAGATAACCCATTTGTTGCAACAGGTTAGTCATCTGTTGTACTATGCAGATGTCTATATCTATAATGCATTTGTTACAATATTTGAACTTAGTAATCTATTTTTAGTAATAATTTATAAGTTCTCAAATCTAAAGATAATATAGAATTCATGAAAAAACAAATGAACTTCAATTTAAATTACTAAACTGTTGTCATCAATAATATTAAAATTAAATACCATTTTATACATTAACTAAAATACTAAAAATAAAATATTTTCATCAATAATATTTTGAGATAATACCCAATTACTCCCCTGAACTATACCCAAAAAGTCTATGACACACCTCAACTTAAAGGGGGTCCTATTATCCCCCTGAACTAATTAAAAGTAAAATTTTCACCTCCTTAGTGCCTATGTGGAACATACGTAGAACTTACATGGCAAAACACACTGAATTGTCCACATAGTCACACATGTGTGCCACGTATATGCCACATAGGCACTAAAGGGGTGAAAATTTCACTTTTAATTAGTTCAGTGGGTAATAGGACCCGCTTTAAGTTGAGGTGTGTCATAGCCTTTTTAGGTATAGTTCAGGGGGGTAATTGGGTATTTTCTCTAATATTTTTACATATCCACATAAATAAATATAACCAAAATTAGGGCTCCAAACTTTTATAGAGTACCCCAGCAGTCCATACCTTTTGCATCCTTGCCGCTATGTTGTTAATGAATAAGGTCCTTGGAGTTGTCATAATAGTGTCAGTTAACAAACATTCAATAAATACAAGTATGTATGACCCATACATAGCACCAGTCTCATTATGGGGAAGGTTCCATCTTTGACTTTCAAAAGACCATCTTTTGTTGAGAAATTTCTCTAGTAAGTGATATATTATGCCACTTTAGTTCAACAATTTTGGGAACAACTCCGACAGTGGCTCCATGCAAAATAAAAATTCTCACTCCTTAAATACTGGTAAGTTACAGTTGTAAACATTCATGTCTCCCTCATTGGTGAGGATCTCAAGAGCTATAAAATATTTATTCTTCAAGTTCATCAATACAAGAATCCTCTTTTACCCAATCCAATCGATGGCACCTAGATATGTCCTCTTCCCTCTATAATAGTCAATTACATCATCATCCCATACAAACTATAATGCCGCAAGAGTACACCCTGGGACCATGCGGTGCTTACAATCCCGAGAGACCACAAGCTAACCCATGAGCTGGTACCTACTGTGAGCACTGAATAAAACTGATGACAAAGATAACCTGTGAGGAATTTAACTGAAATGCCATAAGGTTTGTAAAAACTGTAATCAATACTGAATCATGAAGTTAACATTTAAAAACATACTAAAAATCTAACTAACTGTCTGTTCTAGTCTAAAAGCCTCTAACTGAATAACTGAGGAGTTGATGGGACAAACCCCCAACTAATTTCGACTATCTGCTAAAACTGAGAGAAAACTAAAATAACAAAACTGGTCCTCGGAACATGAGGACTCACCACTGCTTCTGCTACTGGTGTACTGGGATATCTAGGTACGATCAGGAACCTGAGCGTCTGAACCTGTGAAATGAATCATCATAGCATAAGAAACGAGTATGCAATCAGTACTTTGAATGTACTGGTATGCTAAATGAGGTAAGGCTGAGATGTATGGGCTTATATGCATGAATGATAACCAACTGAATGGTTACTTTTTCTATCATCTCCCCCTTAGCTTAAAACCATCATTCTAAGCCTTGGAACCACTTGATCAACATCTCTAAACTGTATTACCACCACTTCACTCTAGAATCTGAGGTATGAAAATACACATAATTGGTAAACTCACTTTGAATAACTATGCTAGATAATGTAAAACTTGCTGCTAGTACTTTTTTCTGAGATACAACTCTTAGCTTTCTATAGCCCCAACAATCATCATGCAACAACTTAAAGTTGACTAACCTAGAATTTTTAACTTTTCTTTCTATTAGCTCAACCTTCAGAGATTCAAACTTAGATTGTAACACACATCCTGGATATCCCCAAATGTGTTAAACTTAGATTTTAACATACAAAAAACCTATGCAATTGATGGGCAATCTGTTGTAATGGATGACCTATCTGTTATAACAAATTAGTTATCTATTGCAATATATCACCCATCTGTTGCATAAGTTCCAGTAGATGGGTAATCTATTAACACAAGTTTAGAGAACCTATATAATAGATGGATCATCTATTGTAATAGATGAGTCATCTGTTGTAATATATAAGTCATTTGTTGCAACAGTTGACCTATCTGTTGTAATAATTGACCCATCTATTGCATAAGTCATAGGAGATAGGTAATCTGCAGAGATATTTTCCAATAGATGAACCATCATTTACAACAGATGACCTATCTATTGTAACGTTTTAACTCGAGTAAAATTATTATATTTAAAAATAAGACTTACTGCATCATTAGGAGGGTTGAAGAGATCAAGGAGATTTATCTTGGGGTTATTCTTGGCAAATAACCACTTAAGGATCCTTGGATAAGAAACCTCATCCGAGTAATCCTTGACCTGCTATTGGAGGTGAAGAATTACTTTAAATTTCCAAGCCTAGAAAATGTAAACATAATGCAAAAAAAAAAGTCAGAATAATTATTCAATAGCATAACTAAATGAAAGACTAAAGAAATAGTGATAAGATTTACAATAAAAGCCCAAGCCCAAGGAAATCGTATAAGTTGATCGTCTTTGGGGATAACTTTGTCAATAAATGTTTGGCAGTCAAGAAATAGCTTTCACATCCCCATGAATAATTATTGAATGCCTCAAAATTCCGAGCAAGCACCAACAATTATGGTTCCATGACTTTGTTGATGTCTCTAGCTCATATAATAAAATGCACAAACCAAACTAAGCACAATGGCTCCTTGTGCTTCTTAGGAAACCTTTTATTCTGGATATCGACTATCAACTCTCTGGATTCGTATCTAGGTCCAACAATGGCCAATAACTTATTTATTTTTTCCTTGCCAATGTTGGTTTTAGTGGGCGGTGGCTTGGTTAATGTCTTTCCTTTCTTTAATGTTGGTTTGGGCGTCCTGCTTGCCTTTGATTTTTTCAAAGGTGTCACTTTTAGAAGAGGTTCTAATGGATGATGGTATCTCAGGCCAGTCACTATTTCAAACTCTTTTATGCCAAAACAAATTGGCATGCCGCAGTAGTTTATCCAGATTTCATCCATCTTCTTGTCCTCATTCTTCAAATCTTTATCATCACCCTTATACTTGATCCTGCACTTGAAAAGATCATATACCATGGTCATTTGAAATATGCATTATTGTCCTTTGGTAGATCAAGAAAGTATACAAAGCAGTTGGACTTAAAGTAATCCTTCAGTTTTCCTCCCTCAAAATCTTTCTAAACACATCAAAATTTTTAACCATTAGCGATTTAACTACAAAATCACCAACTAAATCTATAAGGTTATCTATAGACATCTCAATTTGGAGCTTGTCAATACTAAAAGTTTTAACAAGATCACGCTGACTTTTTGATCTAGGTTTACGTTTACTAAATGATGTAACAAGATCATCATCTTCATCATCTTTCTCATTTTTTTCAGATCTACCTTCTTCCTCATTATCTTCTACCTCACTTTCTCTTTCCCCTTCTTCCTCACTTTTTATTTCCTCTTCATCTTCACCTTCATCCTCATCTTATTTATTTTCATCATCTTTATCTTTTTCCTCACTTTTATTTTCATCTTGCCCCTCTTTTTCATCTCCCTCAAATTCCTTTTCTACACATCCTTCAGTAGATTCTGCAATACTTCTATCTCTTTCCACCTCTTCATCTTCTACAGATAATAATACTTTATTTGTTTTTGAAAGAACTTTTCAGCAAGCTCTTCCAGTGGTGTTTATAATTTATTCTTTTTGGTTGCTTGGTTAGAAGTTGATCCACTTTCTTTTCCTTTGGAAGACATCTTTTATCTATAAACAAGAGAAAAATAAATAAGATTACATTTGATGTGTGCATCATTACAAAAATGGTAATAGAAAATTGAATAAATGCAACATATTACAAAAATATTTCTAATAGATGACCCATATGTTGGAAGAAATCAGAACAGTCTTGTTACTAGATTAAGTTCTTTCAATAGATGGGTCATCTTTTGGGTGACCAGTTTTGATTTCTCTAACTGATGATTGATCTCTTACAATAGATGGATTATCTATTGGAAGAACTCAATCCAGTCTCGCTACTGGTTTGATTTATTTTAATTAATTACCCACCTGTCGCTATAAGTGGGTCACCTATTGGAATAAATCAAGCCAGTTAACCAACAAATTAACACCACCAACATAAATAATCTACCAATAATACCAATAATATCAACAACATTAACAAATCAAAATATACCAGAACACAAATAACACCCAACAAAATAAAATAAACTAACAACACCAACACCAACACCATCAACACCAACATTCACCAACAACACTAATAAATACCAAGTGAAGTGATCGAATACAACAACAAAAACAACAAGATAAAATTGTCAATTTTCAAAAAAAGTCAAAGTTCAAATTTGTGCAATTTTTACAATAATGTTCGAGAACAAGAACAACAAAAAGAAGAAAGAATCATATTCCACCCATAAAAGATACCCCATTTACTTCAACCACCATATTAAGAGAAAAACTACCACAAATTTGGGTTTTCTTGGGTTCTTACATTTTTTAGCATCAAAACTGAAAATTATTAACCCATACTTGAAGATAATACAACTAAGTTTTTTATTTTTCTATATTAACTAAAGAATACTAATTTTTTGAAAAAATAACAAATATAGAACTCTTACATGCAAGGAGAGAGAAAATAGCGGCTACAAGGAAGAAGAAAGTCAAAAATGACAACTAATATGGTTGGAAATAAGAACAAAACTGATCTGTTGTCAAAGGTTTGAGCCAATCTGTTGTAACAAAGTCAACATTTTGAGTAGTTATTGAGAGAGGAGAGAAGAAGAGAAGATAAACTATTTTGAGATTTTTGAAAACAGATGGAAAAATGATTGGTCCTTTGTATTTTTATTACAGACATTAGTTAGAATTATGGGTTATCGGTATTTTAAAAAACAAGTTTTGAAAATGTTGATATGGTCCCAATTATAAAAATTAATTTTTAAAATAGATTTTGACTAATAGAGTGATCAATTGACTAATTTGATGTGAAATGATTCAAATTAAAACATTATTAGTAACAAATAAATTGATTTAAGTAAAATTATCTTTTAATTAACTTCATAGTAATTACATGATCAATTAAGTGTATTCATCCTGAATATAGTGGTCAATGGACTAATCTGATATGAAATGATTCATATTAAATCATTATTAATGAATAAATTGATTTAACTAAAATTAGTTTTCAGTTAATAAGTGTATAACCTATTGCAATCATGTGTTATGGTTTCATAGCACTTTCGATGCTTAAAATGATGAAAATATGCAAGTTACTTAGGTATTTTTGTGAGATATGATGTATTTTGTATTGTTTTTTTTTTTTAAGAAAACCAGGTTTTGGAGCTATAAGGGAGAAAAGGTGAGATAATTGATAATTTTGGGGCACCTACGTGGGTACCTACTGCCCATAGGTACTACATAAATGGAGGATGTATCAGAGTAAGTGCCAGAAAGTTAAAGTTCAGAAATTCAACAGCTGAAGAAAAATCACTGTAACCTACACCAGGTCACCTACCCGTAGGTCATACCAAAGCCCCGTAGGTGACAGAAACCAGGAAATTCAGAGAAGTTTTTTGATGTATTTGCTCTGGTCACCTATGTAGGACCTCCTACTCCCGCAGGTATCACCCATGCCCCATAGGTACCACCTATGCCTCGCAGGTGCCACCTACGCCCGGTAGGTGGTCACCAACTTCAATTTCTCTTCTTTATTTAGGATTTGATTCCTAGGGTTTCCACGTATTCTATAAATATCCTTTTGACATTGTTTCATTAGTTTACACACTCTTATAACTTACAAACATAAATTTGATTCTGAGATAGAATTTTGATCTTAGGATTACTTTATTCTTGATTTTGATTGATTATTCAATTTAAGAATCTAGGTTTTGTTCATCTATTATTGCAACATTGATTCTATGGTTTCTTTATCAAATTCTATGGATTATCTTGCAATAATGAGAGGCTAAAGCCCTTATCTAGGGTTGTGGTAACCCTGACAAATTAATAAAGTAGGGGAAGTACAAGTTATTCTACACTGATATTCTTGCATGTATTGTGATCAACTTTAATTTAATAGGCGTCTTAGTAATTTTGAATGTTAAGATCCCACCTATATTCACTACTTCCTTCAAAAGAGAGGTAAAGAGTAGGAAAAAAAAATAATAGTATTTAGAGTTAATTGTCAAAATAAGCTAATCATCATCGTCTACTAAAGATAATTATCTGTATCTAATAAGTTGAAACTCAAAAGGTAATAGTTAATTTGGGATCTAGGATATGGATTAGTAAAGCGACACTTTGAGACTCAAAAGGTAAAGAGAAAATTCATCAGTAAATCTACAAGATAATTGGTGATACATAACTTATAAAATTGTGCATACAAGATATTAGGTTAGTTCAACAGTGTATGATAAACCTACGGAGTTGAGAAGCCAGGGAAACACAGTCCTAGTGTTCGTTTTTGAATTGATTACAACCAAAGCATTCCACAGCTTACTAATTTTCATAGTTTACAACTACAATCCCCCAATTTACTTTCCCATACTGCCTGTTGATTTCAACAAGTTTGAGAGATAGTTCATGTATTCCCTGTGGATTCGGCCCAAACCTGAGTTGGGTTACTGTATTTTGCATGGACCATTTTATCTTTAATTTGAGGTATAGTTTGGGAGATATCAAAATTTTGGCACTGTTACCAAGGAACATGGTGATTGTTGATCAAAGTTATTAAAGTTTTTAGGTTTTTGTTTTTTTATTTTAGTTAGGTGTACACTGGTGTATGCCTAAAATAGGGAGTAGAGGCAGTTCCTTACTCCCACATAATTCTAACCCAGATAGAATTCTACAGTTGAATCATATGATGATAGAACACATACATAAAGTCCATCTTAAAGAGGTTCGAGATGATCCTACTGTTGTACTTTCTCCTTATCCTAAGAATGTTCAAAACATTGTTGATCTGAGAATTGAGCAATTATTAGCAGAAGTTATTAACTAGAGAAGAGAATCAGATGCTTAAGAGGCAGAGCTAGCAAGAGAGAGTCAAGAAGTAGATCATCGAGCATCACTCTATGAAAATTGAGATAAAGTTAGAGATGGTAGAGCTCAAGTACTTCCAGCCTATTAGTACTTACCTCCATATGAAGATCCAGAGAAGAATTTGGGATACGTTGCATCTACCGATACAAGAGATATCATTCCTCTTATTTTGTTACAAGGTGTAAAGCTCAACATTACTAGTGCCATGATCCAGCTCTTGAATCTGAAAGGTGTGTTTGAAGGCTTACCGATAGATGATGCATACATTCACCTTACAAACTTTATTAGGATCTGCACTTCATACACTATACCTGGGGTAAATCAGGAAGTACTAGTTCTTAAGTTGTTCTAGTTTTTGTTGACTGGTGAAGCTACTTTGTGGTTAGGGGAACTTCCTAGCTGATCAATCACTACTTGGAATGAGCGATAGTTTTTTGACCACTTCTTTCCACCATCTAGAATACTTTTGTTAAAGGAAGAGATATATAATTCAGGCAGTTACACTTTAAGTCTATGTATGAGACATGGTTCTGATTCAAAAAGAATTTGATGATGGTGCCAAACCATATGACTTCGGGGGTAGAGCTTGCTTGAGGTTTTTTATCCAGCCCTAACACCAGTTCGAGAGCTATGGCAGACACTATTACTGGAGAAGCATTCATGCGTATACGCTGGGAAATTGCATCAGATATTTTACACTAGATCTCTCCACGAACTAAGGATAGCATACTTGGGAAGCAGAGACAGGCACTGACACTTATTCTATTGGTACTTCTAGTGAGCACAAAGTTATTAATAATATAGTAGCTTAAGAGGTTGTACAGATTAGAACTGATATTGGGCCCTCGACAAAGCAGTTCACAATGATGAATTATGAGAAGGTGAATGAAGTTGGATCTAAATCATATGATTCTGATTTAGAAGAAGAGGCAAAGTATCAACATCAAGAATTTGTGGGTTTCCAAGCCAAAGGGCAAGGAAACTAAGGTCAAAACTATTATAAGGATAGATACAGAGATAAAAGCGGGGAGCGGGACCGTGACAGACAATGTAAGGATAATTACAAGAGAAGGTGGTGTCTATATTTCACCAGGCAGTCATGACACTAAGTCAGGGATGAAGGATTTGTTGTCCAATTCGGTCAAGGGTTAGGAAAATCAGGACACCTGCCTTAAGTAGATTAAGGCAAATATTTTAGTGTTGACCCAAAAAGTAGAGTCATATGCTACTACAATAAAGAAATTAGACTATTGGTTTGGAAAAATGTCTACAACATTGAATCAAAGGTAGTCGGGCACCCTTTTGATCAAAACAGTGCAGAATTCTATGATGGTCACTGTCTAGCTATTACCACTCGGAGTGGTAGGGAAACTATTGATCCTCCTATACTGACAGTTGATGAGACATAAAATAATAGTATTGTGGTTGATGAGACACTTGAAGAAGAGTCAGATAAGGATACATGTATTGATGGTGATGTTGCAAAGGACAAAGGTATGGGAAAGGTCGATGAGCCTATATTTCCCGTTGATTTTAGCAAATTAGAAAGATAGTCCATGTAATCCTTGAGGGTTCGACCCCATCCTTAGTTGGGTTAATATATTTTACATCGACTGCATTAACTTTAGTTTGAGGTGTAGATTTAGGCGATATCAAAATTTTGGCACCATTACCGGAGATATTTTGGTGCCATTATTGGAGATGATGCTGATAAGAACAAAGGTAAGGGAAAGTTCAATGAGCTTGTAGTGAAGCAAATTCCACGACCTCCCTCACCTTTTCCATAGAAGTTGAAAAGGAAAAAAGAAAGAGAGAAGTTAAAAAATTCATTGCCATGCTGAAAGAGTTGAGCTTGAACATCCCTCTTCTTGAGTCTCTTAAGCAGATGCCTGAATAATCCGAGTTTATAAAGTAGTTGGTGACAAAGAAGAGAGTTGTGGGTTTTGAGGATGTTGATAGATTACACCATTGTAGTGCAGTTACTTCTAGATCTCTATCCCAAAAGAAGGGCGATGCACCATTGAGACATCCAGGTTTGCTAGAGCATTGTGTAACTTGGGAGCCAACATTAGTTTGATGCCACTGTCTATCCTCAAATAGTTGGTCTTGAGCCCTACGGAACCTACGACTATGCTATTGTTGATGGCATACCGCATAGTAAAGAAACCAGTGGGCATATCGTTCGATGTTTTGGTAAAAGTAGACAAGTTTATTTTCTCAGCTGACTTTTTATCATGGATTTGAAGTTGACTTTGAGATGCCCATAATCTTGGAAAGACGATTCATGGCCACGAGTATAGAAATGGTAGATATAGAGAGGGGGGAGCTCAAGTTCAGAGTGAATGATGAAGAGGTCACACTCAACATCCGTAGAGCTATGAAGCAGCCAACCAACCTGAGGGTGCTATCAATTATTCATTGTGATGATGACCTAGGAGGCTACTCTTTTGGTTACCTTAATGAATTCTGAGTAATCAAGGTACCCACATGTAATACCCCGTATTTCCTTAGCTTAAGATTAACTCTTAGTCCATGAGTTATCCAATATATTTTTTTGAAACACTCAGTATTTTTTAGTTTAGATCCTGCCTATTGAATTAGCATTCCAACGATATAAAATTCGCCTAAATCCGATAACTAGGTGAGAAGTTATGGCTATTTTAAATTTAAGTTGTTAAACACCGCCATTCAGGTCAGTAGCGCATCGCAGAGTATGTCAAAATAGGAATTGTCAGTTTCTAGTGAGGTACCACGATACTGTCACATTGCTCCTCAGCTTATTTTCATATTTGTCAATTTCCAGTGTACCAACGCAATTCTACCACGTCGCGGTGAACATCTAGGTCCTAACAAAAGTGGCAACGCAATACCACTGCATCGCACCACCATGTATTTTCTCAGTTGGAAATTTCTAGAGACACAACGCGATAGCACCACGTCGCGCCAGGTGCCTATTTTAAAAAATTTCAATGGAAATTAAATGTTTCGTCCAGGGTTAAAACATTCTTTTCTCATGATTTTAACACGTGCAGATACGGGATTTAATCCCTAAAAACATTTTAAATCATTACTCACTCAATTTATCCCTAAATTAAAAACATTCTCTCTCAAAACTACAAACCCTAGCTTTAAGAAACCAAGAGCAATCTCAAAGGATTCACCAAGAACTTCAAGAAACTCACAAATTAAGGTATGTTAGGTGTTCATCTATGGGTTTCTTTCACCCATAGACTCCACGAATCCATTTTCAAACTATAAGATTGTTGAATTATGAACTTCCATGCTTGAATTGAATTGAATTGAATTCATGTTCATGTTATTGTTGGATTTTAATCCATGATTAAACTACAAGATTTTATGAAATTAATCATTGGATGTGTTGAATTACATGATTTTCATGATAAACCCTTCAATTTGCAAGTTGATTGATGTAGCCATGATAACTATATGTGTTGATTACTGTATAACCTAAGCATGCTCCCTATGTGTTTAATAAAATACCTATATGAATAAAATAGTGCCATTATAACATGATAACATGTATTCCTCATTCATGTACAAGTTAATGCGTTACATATGTTTGATAAAATGCCTCTATGGATGAATTATGAATAAGTGAACGATGTTATGTTATTTAAGATTATGCTATGCTTTACTTTTTATGCTATCGAGTCTTGGGGTATTTAATACCTGACAATTTAGTTGTTTACTTAGAGTCAGTGTCAGTTACAGAATCTCAGTCATGTCAAGATCAGTAGTACTCTTAGTCAATTACAGAAATTAGTAGAACTCAGTTGGTTACAGAACTCAAGAAAACTCAGTATTCAGTCCAGTACAGTTCAGTATAATCAGTTCAGTATCTTTCAGTTGAAAGTAGTATTTAGCACCGAGTGAACCCAAGGATGGGGACTCACTTGCCAGTAGTGGGTGTGATCCTTAGAAGCAATCCTTGTATTCTAGAACTATGTATCCAGCGTAGGTTGAGACATCAAACCTGCCATTTGAGGGTTGATGAGGTGTTTTAACCTGTCAGATGAAGGTTCTACCATTCTCATTAAAGTACCTACCAGATGAGGGTAACTCTTCAGTGTCTTTACCCATGGCACGGTACTGACACCCTTTCAACTGGTGTCACAGGTTAGACCCCAACTTAGTTATCTTATTTAGGGCATATCGGTTAGATGATTACCTCCCACAGTCTTAATTTCAGTCTTTAGAAATTAGATGATTACCCCAACTTAGATGATTAATGTCAGATATAGTCACCCAATATCAGTAACTCAACTATCAGTAACTTCAGATATCAGTTACTCAGTATCAGAATTCAGGACTTAGCTTCAAACAAGCTCGGTCACAGTATATATTTATATGCACAGTAGTGCATACTCAGTTTTTACAGCAGTATCAGTTACCTATGTACTCTCATGTTCAGTTACTTTATATAATTCATTCAGTTATTATTCATGCATATAAACCCCTGCATTCAGCCTTACCTCATCTAGCATGCCAGTATATTCCACGTACTGACACATACTCTTTCTCTATGCTATGATGTCTCATATCTTAGGTTCAGATGCTCAGGTTCCCGACCACACATAGACAAATTCATATTCAGTCAGCAGCATCAGAGTTAGTAGTGAGTCCTCATCTATCAAGGGCATATTTTTATTTTAGTTATTCAGTAGATGTAGTATTTTCAATAGATGGAGTTAGTTGGGGGATTGTCCCATCAATTCCACATTCAGAAAGTTCATTTTAGAGGCTTTTCAGACTAGTTTTAAGACAATATTCAGTTTTACAGATTGCTATTATTCGTATTTATAGATTTTGAACTTTATGGCATTTCAACCTATTTTTTCATATTTATTACAATATCATGTTTCAATGCTCACAGCAAATATCAGTCATGGGTTAGCTTGTGGTCATTCGAGATCGTAAGTACCGTGTAACATCTGAGGTACAGACTCGGGACGTTACAAACTTGGTATCAGAGCCTAAGGTTCAATAGAGTCCTAGGAAGTCTAAAAGCCATATCTAGTAGAGTCTTGTGCACGAGTGTGTAGTGCACCACACTTATGGATAGGAGGCTTTGAGATGTTTTAGTAAATAATTTCCCTTCTTTTCATATTCATGTTGTGCAAGTAAGTATCAGCTCAAGTTAAACTCTCAGTCTAATCTGTTTTCTCCTTTTATTTAAAGAACATGCCTCCCAAAAATACTAATAAAAGGAGAACCAGAAATCAGTCAGCACCTCATCTCATTCAGGAAGATCCCCTGGACGAGCATATCTCTCATGCAAAATTTTGAGCTGCATTTAATACTCTATCCAATTCATTAGCAGCTCAAAATGAATGGCCAGCTACTATTCAGGACAACCCAGTGGCCAATACTATTAAAGCCAGGATTTGGGACTTCACCCGAATGAATTCTCCCCTATTCTCAGGATCTAAGTCAGAAAAAAATCCACAGGAGTTCCTCGATCAGGTTTAGAAAGTTACAAACATTATAGGAGTGAATTCCAGTGAGAGTGTTGAGTTAGCTGCCTATCATCTACAAGATATAGCTCATACATGGTTTAAGTAGTGAAAGGTAGACAGGGGCACAGATGCAGAGCCTATAGAGTAGGAAGAGTTTGATATTGCTTTTCTAGATAGATTTTTTCCCTTAGAGCTGAGAGAAGCCAATGTGTTAGAGTTCATCAATCTCAGGTAGAGAAGTATGAGTGTGAAAGAGTATTTCCTCAAGTTTACTCAGTTAACCAGGTATGCTCCCCATGTAGTAGCAGACAGTAGGTCCAGAATGAGCAAGTTTGTATTTGGGGTGTCAGATAGTATGGTTAAAGAGTGCAGAAAGTGATGTTAATTAAGGAGATGGACATATCCAGTATCATAGTCCATGCTCAGTAGATAGAAGAGGCTAAGTTCATAGAGAAAGAGGGAGAACAAGAGACCTGGAACGGGTAGCTGTAATTTAAATCAGCCTAAGTCAGAGGGTGATAACCGTTCCCAATTTTGCACAAAGTCTTCAGTTCTAGCTTCGTCCTTAGCCATTGATCCAGTACCTAAGTTCATAAATGGTAACAATGATAGGGTGCTTGGCTCTAAATCTCAAGGTAGTATCAGTAGTGCTCGAACAAATCTTCTTTGTCAGACATGTGGCAGAAACTACAAGGGTGTCTGTAGACCTGGCAGTGATGTTTGTTTAGGGTGTGGAAAACCAGGCCATAGAGTCAAAGATTGTCCTCAGTCAGATTCTCTATCGTCCTTCAGCTCAGTCTGGTTGCCCGAATCAGTAGGGTACTGCTTCCAATACCACCAGTGGGCAACGCCCAAATAGGCTTTATGCACTTCAGTCCAGACAAAATTAGGAAAATTCTCCTGATGTAGTCACTGGTACGTTACAAATCTTCCATTTACATGTTTATGCCTTGCTAGATCAAGGAGCTTCTTTATCTTTCATAACTCCTTATATAGTTGTTAACTTCGAAGTCAGTCCAAAAATCCTAGTAGAGCCTTTCTCAGTTTCTATGCTAGTGGATAAATCTATCATAGCCCGATGGGTATACAGGAACTGTTCGGTTATGATATCTCATAAAGTTACTTCAGCAGACTTTGTAGAGCTAGAGATGGCAGATTTTGATGTCATTCTCAGCATAGATTGGCTCTACTCATGTTATTTCTTACTTGATTGTAGAAACAATATAGTTCATTTTTAGTTTCCAAATGAGCCAGTCCTTGAATGGAGGGGTATTACCACAGCGCTTAAGGGTCAGTTGATTTCATACCTTAAAGCGAGAAAAATGATATCCAAAGGATGTATCAACCATCTTGTGTAAGTTAAAGACTCCAACTTAGAGACTTCAGCTCCTGAGTCAGTTCTAGTAGTAAATGAATTCTCAGATGTATTTCTCAAAGATTTTTCCAGAGTTTCTGCCATCAGGAAAATTGATTTTGGAATAGACCTTCTTCTAGATACTCAGCCTATATCTACTTTTCCATACAGAATAGCTGCAGCAGAACTCAAAGAGTTAAAAGAATAGTTAAAAGATCTCCTAGATAATGGATTTATCATACCCAACATCTCCCCGTGGGCGCACCAGTTTTATTCATGCATAAGAAAGATGATCCTCTCAGAATGTGTATAGACTACCGTCAGTTGAACAAAGTCACAGTCAAGAATAGATATCCACTTTCTAGAATTTATGACTTATTTGACCAACTTTAGGGTGCTAGTTACTTTTATAAGATAGACCTCAGATCAAGCTATCATCAGCTCAGGGTCAGAGAATGTGACATTCCAAAAATAGCTTTCTGAACTCGGTATGGTCACTTTGAATTTCTAGTTTTGTCATTTAGTCTGACCAATGCCCCAGTACCTTTCATGGACTTGATGAACCGAGTGTTGAATCAGTACTTAGACATGTTCGTTATAGTCTTCATCAATAACATTCTTGTCTATTCTCGTAGTAAGAATGATCATGCAGACCACCTTAAAATTGTACTTCAGACTCTCAAAACTCATCAGTTCTTCGCCAAATTCAGTAAGTGCAAATTTTAGCTAAGGTCAGTAGCATTTCTTGGTCATGTTTTGTTTGGTGATGGCATTAGGGTTGATCCTCAAAAGACCGAAGTGGTGAGAAACTGGTCTAAACCCATCCCTTCATTAGATATCAGAAGTTTCTTAGGTTTAGCTGGCTATTACCATCGGTTTGTTAAAGGGTTCTCATCTATTGCATCCCTCATGTCCAGATTAACTCAGAAGAATGTCCAATTTCAATGGTCATATTCTTGTGAGAAAAGTTTTCAGGAGTTGAAGACTCGACTCACCTTGGCCTCAGTTTTGACTCCACTAGATGGTTTAGATGGGTTTGTTGTGTACTGTGATGCATCTAGAGAAGGTTTAGGTTGTTTCCTCATACAGAGAGGTAAGGTCATAGCCTATACCTCTAAATAGCTTAAATCCCATGAGAAGAATTATCTGACTCGTGATCTTGAGTTAGTAGCTATAGTGTTTGCCTTAAAGATTTGGAGGCACTATTTGTATGAGGTGTATGTAGATGTGTTCACAGATCATAAAATATTGCAGTATGTCTTTTTTCAAAAGGATTTGAATTTCACTACAAAAAAATGGGTGATATTGCGAGGGTTTATTTGCGGGGGTTATTTTAACCTCCGTAAAATTATATGAAATGCTAGGGTTAAAAATTTGTTGCTAAAATATATAAAGTTGCGGTAGTTATAGACCCCCGCTATAAATTGTGAGGGTTTTAAATCCCCGCTATCTACCAAAAAATAACGTATGCTTATTTGCCATAAAAATATAAATTTGTGGGGGTTTTAGACCCCCGCTATGATAAAAAAATAGCTTAACATTTTCCCTCTTTTTTTTAACTGGGCAAATATTTTCCCTCACTTTCCCAAATTGGTAAGCATCTCCCAATTATCATCGACCCTATCTTATTTTCCCTATCACTTTCCCTCTCTCATTTCCCAAATTGGCCGGCCATTTCAGCTATGGCTAAGGTGGATTGATTTTTGCAATGACCACAGAAGCACAGGAAATCCCCACTGATTGTTCCACGGTACCACAATGTACTCATTCTGTGGTAGTTATTATTTCCAATTTTTGTGTAATTTTTGTAAACCAGGAATAATCTCAACTAAACTTGAATTCACATCTTCTTTTGTAAACCAAGATCCATCTTGAATTCAAATTGGAACTGAGTTTAGTGTTGTAAGTCAAATTGGGGCTTATTTTTTATTGGAGGTTATTTAAGTTTATTCATGTTTTGAAAAGATGTTTGAGCCTATTTTAGTGTTTATTTATATTGAAAATGTGTTGCATTTTGTGGTTGAAGTAGGGATTCTTTTTTTTTGGAAGAAGTGCTTAAGCTACTATTTCAAGCTGAAATATTTTTGAGAAATCCTGAGCTTGTTAGAGTTAGGAAGTGAGAAGTGCTAATAAATTGTTGATTATGTTTTATTTGTCATGATATTTGCTTATAGTCTTTGGGTATTCAAGTTGATGAAGGGACACATGATATACTTGAATTTCTTAAAGATAAGAACCTTATTTTTGCATCATTCGTAATGGTTGGTTCTGATCTGTGAGTTAAGGGGTCATGTGATAAAGAGGTCATGAATTCAAGCCGTATAAAAACCTCTTGCAAAAATGCAGGGTAAGGCTGCATACAATAAACCCTTGTGGTCCAGCCCTTCCCCAACCCCGCGCATAGCGAGAGCTTAGTATATCGGCTGTCCTTTGTCAGGGTAGGTGAGTGATCACCCTAATCAATACTATTCATTACTTGAAGTGAATGTATATATATTGGGTGTTGTAATGCTTCTATGGGTACTGTAGTTGAAGTTCCATCCAGTTTATTTGGATTAGGTGTAACTTGGTTGTTCTTGGATTTGGATAGATTCAGAAGATGAATTTATTTGGTTAATAAATCCTTTCACCTCGGCAGTTCTGGCTTCTCTTGTTCTTTTTATTTTGCAAACTTAAGAGTTTGATTTTTTATCTTCGTGGTAATGTATATATTGATGGTATTAAGATAGTCACATAGTGTTGAATACTAAAGATGTGAAGTACAGTAGTTTCCGTGTATTCATTATGGGAACTACAGTCTATAAGGTTCACTTTCTTTGTTGTTTTTTTGTAAATACTTTACGGGTATTTGATCAAACAAAGACTGACAAGAGTAGGATGGATCTCACCAGATAGAGGATGTAAGTAGCACATATAGAGGATAAACAAGAGAGGATTACGTAAAGTGGTTTGTTCGTATCTTATGTAGACAAGTTGTGCACTGGTTCATATGTGTGACAATGCAATGATTGGGAATGTTCTAAAAAGAGACGTGATAGACCTAGACTTACAGATTGAAAGACACATGATCACTGAGTGCAGACTTCGTTAAGAATGGAACATGATGTAAGAAAATGATAGGTGATTCCTACCTACTAGTTGTGTCTTAGATATATCCCTCATGCCATCTGATTCAAACTTATGGATTAGATATTGAAGTGATCTGTTGGAATTGATACTCACCAACGCAGTGAGATGTGCATCCTGTATGATATTTCCATCTATGTCTAACCGAGCAATAGGAAACACTGGAAGATATCTAGACTACTTTCTTCCAAGTAAGTCTCTGGGTCCTCTCATTACAAGATCCATATTTTCAAGGTAAAAATCGTCGGATGATTTCTCGAAAGCATGAAACACTAAAGTCTAAATTCAACCCCATTTTTTTGTGAGTATATTGTAACCTTCGATGGTCAATAATTACATCCATCTTGAAAAGATCTTGCTACCGGGCATATCAACAAAAATAATAACCCGCTAATAGTTGGCATAATCTATTTGCATATTTGGGAAATTTAATCTATTTATTTATCATTATTGAATTGTATGAACCGTCTCATCTAAAAAATAAAGGTGTTAGAGGGAAGATACTTTTATTTTTATTAGGTTTGTGACATCATGTGTAAGCATGAATCTTGTTCTTGAATCAGGCTCCTACCAAAGATATTTTATTGATCAATGACGAAGTGACTCGAACTTACAAAATTTCCTTGCGCTGGTATCATGTTAAGTTATATGAATCTCCTACCTAAAAGCTTAAATGAAGGACTACGCTAGAGAATTCTCCTTAATATCACAAAATTACCTATTACTGATATGCTTTTTGTATCAATGGCTTTATATTTCACCTTTCAGTTTATTTTACTGTTTTCCATCTGTTTGAAGGGTATCCAAGCTGGAGATATCTCTTTGGTCATTGGGATTCACAACCTAATTGCTGAAAAAGTGGAATTTTCAGCTTTACACATCATTGTTGTGGATAAGAAACATCGCTTTGGAGTAATCCAGAGAGGATGATTCAACAGCAAGGTAATTTGCTTGGATCTCCCGCCCTCATTAGTGATTTTGTTGCTATAAATCTCCGAGGATTTCCCGCTATACAATCAAGATGAAACCGAACAATGAATAATAAAAGATTGTTCACTCATTCTTCATCTACTGTATTATTTATAAATGTCAGGTTCTTAGTTTCTTTTTGCGTGTAATGAAGTAGAGATTGCTTTGTTTGTGTCTATATGGTCAAGTTTCTCTAGCTAATGACGAGCTTGCGAAGGAAAGAATCAGTCATTTGCACTAGTGCAGAATATGATATAATAGTATACTTAATTTGATGAGTACTGAAGCTATATGTTACTTAGATGATTGGATAAAGTGAATTGATGAGAACATGATTTACTGTTAAAAACTTACACTGCTTCTTTGCAGGGATGCTTGATTGTGAGTTTCATGAATCAATATGATATCTTATATTTAAGAAAAACATTTTAATGTTATGTTACCTTCTCCCAAAAAAAAAATTCAAATGTTGAAAATGCTTTTGACTACAACTAACCAGATTTTTGTAGTTAATTGTGCAACTTTCTCCTCCTCCCCCTCCTCCTTTTTAATAAAAAAAAATCATATTGTGGTATAACATAATCACTTTGCAGTTATTCTATAATGCATAAGCTCCAAACTGGTGAATGAAGATCTCTTTTTATGTCAATAGACCATAACACTTAAATATAAGATTGTGTGTAATTTCAAGAATCTGTAACAATCTCCATGCATTATTTTTAATGCACTGATTTAATTTGGTGAAAATCTCTTTATAAAAAGAAAAGGAAGCGTGTGAACTCATGCACATGTTTGGTTTAACTTAGTTTCTTTCTTTAACTGGGAACTAATTGTAACCTATGGAGTTGTAGCTATAATATAACTCAATAAGTTCCAAGCTCTCTTCGAACATCCCAGATGATTCCTCCAAGAAAGTGCAATTATGGCTCCCCATATCCTAGCTATGTCAGCCACTCCAATTCCAAGGTCACTGGCTCTAGCTTTGTATGGAGACATGTCTTTGACACAGGTGTGTTCAAGAGTTTGTATACTTTGTTATGTCAATATCCAGCTGCCTGATTTTCATTTCTTATTATTAATGCATACTTTTAGTACTGGAACTGGAGTTATGAAATATTAAGTTGTCTTTTGCCCAAAGCCTATTTCCATATACTCAATTTGACTTTACACTCTCATATTCCGCCCACTTATGTATACCTTTTGGGGAGTAGCTTAAGGTAAGTGTTTAAGGAAAGGACCCATACAAGTTTTGAACTATGTGCCTCTAGTCCTCTTTCTCGGGTATAAAAACAAAAATTTGCAAGGAAAAAGGAATGTCAAGACGAAAATAAAATGGCAAAAACAATAACAGTGGTAGTCTTGGTTTTCGTCCTTTACGTATTTATTGTTTTATTTTATTTTGCATTGTTCTTTTGTGAACGATGTTGCATGCAAAGATTTGTTATACCTACATTTGAGCTTCTAGCAAGTAATTCAAGGGGTGGGATAACAAGATTTTGTTAGGCATATTTAGAAAATTCTGAGACAAGAATGCCTTTTGCCCCTTGAGTTCTGTTTACTTGGCCTTCTTGATTTTATTGGCAGTTCAACATTGTGACTTGGTTTGTTAAGTTGTTGTGTTAATTGTTCTGATAATTAGTAGTTACAATTTAGTTGGTGGGGCTGGTTAAAGTAGAGATCTTTTTTGCTAATTCTGGTGTCTTTCCTTAGCCCCTATATCTAAGAACATTTTGAAACTTATTAGTTTGAGATCATGTATCTCTTAATCAATTAGTGTACCAAGGAAGAGAATTTCTGCCACTATCAAATTCTTCTTGGTGTTGTTTTGAAATTCTTGTGAATAATTATATTGTTTGCATAATATATTTATTCAGATTGCTAGGTCTGACTCGTTTAATGTCCTATTTACTTATATTAAAATAGTTTATCGATTGCTTTTATACTTTCCATTTTTATGTAGCCAAGTGATGCGGCTAGTGGACCCATTTCGCCCATGGATGCAAGGAGATCACGCGATGATAATGATCCTAATGACATTCTTTGATTTCGTTGCATTTGTCTTGGATATTCAATTATGATGATGTAATTGTATGGTTGGATTGGATCTTAGAATATTGAAGTTTTTGTGTTTAAATTTGATTTTGGAGTTTGAAGATACTAGTTAATGTTGAAAATTTGAAGTTTGAAAATGTTAATGTTGAAAATTTAATTTTGAAGTTTAATGTTCAATGTATTTTTGATATGCTTGTCAATTATAATGTTTAATTACTCATGTTGTATAAATGATATATGAATTGAACAAATATTGGATTGTAGGTTATGTCTAAAGGAACAATTAAATTTGAGCTAAAATTAGAATATATAATTAGTTATTGAAAATTGATGGGCCTACTAAATTTAAAATAAAAATTACAGAGGTTTAAACCCCCACAACTTTTAAATAAAAATTTATTTTAAAAATAATTAAATATAGAGTAACGGGGATCAATCAAAAATTATCGAGGTTTTTAAATCCCTGCAACTTTTAAATAAAAATTTATTATAAAAATAATTAAATTTAGAGTAACGAGGGTCAATCGCCGCAAAATAATCTCCATAAATTAATTATGGAGGTTGAAAAAAACCGCCGCAACTTATTTGTGACGGCTCAAATTGTGGGGGTTTTGGGAACCACCGGAATTACATTTTGCAGGGGTTTAAAACCCCCGCAAACTGTAAAATTAACCCTCGCAATTAAACCCATTTTTTGTAGTGTTTGCGTCAGAGAAGGTGGTTAGAGTTATTGAAATATTATGACATGAGTGTTCTTTATCATCCGGGCAAGGCCAATGTAGTGGCTGATGCTCTCAGTTAGGGGTGTTCAAGGGTTTGGTTAAAAATCAAACCGAATCGTAAACCGAACCAAATCGATTAAAAAAATCAACAGTTGGTTTGATTTAGTTAGGTTTGGTTTTAAATTTTAAAAAACCGATGCTATTTGGTTTGGTTATGTCTTTACTTAAAAAATCATGAAAATAACCAAACCGAATCGATAATTTATATATATATATATTATAATTATTTATATATAATTTATAAATAAAATATAAATATTTTATTAAATTTAATCTAAAACTAAATTTCAGTCTATGTCTAGCCCAACCAATACTTTAGCCCAATTGCCGAAAGCCCCAAACACAAGCCCGACTCTACCTACTATTACTAATAAGTTAGCCCTACGGTACCTAGCTCACTTTTTCTACTTCAGCTTTCACAATATGAGTTACCATGGTCCCTGGTTCAAATGGTAGTTTTATGTCTCCTTGTTTATTCAAGCGTTTCCTTATATGATTAGCTCACCTAGCAAGTCTTTAAAGTAAACAGACAACTGAAATTTGCCCAACTCTGTCTCTTCTTGCAGTACACTGCAACAGAATACAAAGCTCTATTTTACAATGTACATGTATGTGTTAGTATATTGTTGGATAATCTTAGTGCCTACAATACAAAGCTGGTGCTTTTCATCTCAATGTTGGTTTTGTTTGATGTGTTTGTTATGATTTTTAAGATTTTATAGTGTCATTTATCCATCACTGTACAAGTATTTCATGAGAAATTGTTCAATGTGATACTCTTTTCTATGGGTTAAAAAAAAGAGTTTATTCTAGAGATGGTTGGAGTGGCTAGTCAATAACTGAAAAAATTGAAAAACCGAATCAAACAGAACCAAACCGACAAGAACCAAAGCGGCGGTTATTTTCTTTTTTTGGTTTGGTTTGGTTTTAGAAATTCAAAAACCAATTAAATTGGCTTTGGTTATGGTTTTTAACCACTAACCGATCTAAACCAACCCATGAACACCCCTACTCTTAGTAGACTATCTATGGATACTGTTACTCATGTGGAGAATGATAAGAAAAAATTAGTTTAGGAAGTTCAACAGCTTGCCCGACTATGTGTCCACTTAGTTGATTCAGCATAAGGTAGTATGTGGGTGCAGAACAGTTTCGAATCCTTTCTAGTTTCCGAGGTGAAGGAAAATTAGGATAGAGATTCCAGTCTAGTTAAGTTGAAAGAGTCAGTCAGAGATCAGAAAGTAGAGGTTTTCTCCTAAGGGGGAGAAGGTGTTTTGCACTGCCAGGGTCGGCTATGTGTGCCAGGTGTAGAAGACTTGAGGTAACGAATTCTTGCAGAAGTGCATAGTGTGAGTTACTCTATTCATCCAGGGGTCACTAAGATGTACCGTAATTTGCGGGAGATCTATTGGTGGAGTGGGATGAAGAGAGATATTGCAAAGTTTATAGCTAAGTGCTCTATGTGTCAGCAGGTTAAGATTGAGCACCTTAAGCCTAGTGGATTCATGCAAGAGTTCAATATTCCCACCTGGAAATGGGAAGAAGTGAACATGGAATTTATGACGGGTTTGCCTCGTACTCATCATCATCATGATTCTATTTGGGTATCATATACAGGATGACCAAATCAACTCCTTTCTTGCCAGTTCGTACTTCCTATTGAGTTGAGCACTACGCCAAACTCTGTATCAGATAGTTGGTTAAGTTACATGAAGTCCCAGTAGTTATTATATCAGATAGAGGTACCCAGTGTACCTATCATTTATGGAAAGCATTCCAAAAGGGTCTTGGTACCTAAGTTCATCTCAGTACAGCCTTCCACCCTCAAATATATGGTCAAGCAGAAAAGACCATTCAGACTCTAGAAGATATTCTAAGAGACTGTGTTGTCGATTTTAAGGGTAGTTAGGATGACCACTTACCTTTGATTGAATTCACATACAATAACAACTATCATTCCAGTATTCATATGGCTCCATTTAAAGCTCTCTATAGTATGGGGTAGAGATCTTCAATTGGTTGGTTTAAGGTAGGTAAGGCTGCAGCAGTAGGTCCTGACATAGAGTTTGATGCCTTAAAAAAGGTTCAGCTAATCAGAGAAAGACTTGGGTTGCCCAAAGCCGATAGAAATCGTATGTAGATGTGAAGAGAAAGGATCTCGAGTTTGAGATCGGTGATTTTATGTTCTTGAAAATATCTACTATGAAAGGAGTAAAGAAGTTTGGCAAGAAGGGAAAGATCAGTCCTCGATATGTCGGTCCTTACAGAATTCTCAGCCGTTTTGAAAAGGTAGCTTATGAGCTTGAGTTGCCTTCAGATCTAGCTTCAGTACACCCAGTATTCCACATCTCCTTGCTAAAGAAATGCATTGGTGACCCAGTAGTCATAGTTCCCTTAGAGGACGTAAATATTCAGAATGATCTCTCTTTCGAAGAGGTTCCAATCCAGATCCTCGATCATCAGATTCGCAGAATGAGGAACAAAAAAGTACCCTTAGCAAAGTTCTTTGGTGGAATCAGTCCATTGAGGGACCTACTTGGGAAGAAGAAGCATATATGCGGACCAAGTATCCTCACCTCTTATCCTCAACCTCAGATCCAGCTTAAGGTAACATTTTTCCATAGCTTTGCTCTGTTCCATGTTCAGCTATAGTTATAACTTGGTATCTATTACTATTGCATATTTATTCATGCATTTATGAATCAGTTCAGTCATGTACTCATGCATCAGATATGCATATTCAGTATGAAAACCCAGCTTATCAGTAGCTTCAGTCAGGTATTCCATGCATCAGATATGCAAGTTCAGTGTAAAAGATCAGTTTGTCAGTAGTTCAGTCATGTAGTAATGCATTAGATATGCATGTTTAGTGTGCAAACTAAGTCTATCAGTGTCTCATCTTAATTGGTCTCATTCGAGGATGAATGTTCCCAAGGGGGAGGTATTGTAATACCCCGTATTTCCTTAGCTTAACTCTCTATCCATGAGTTATCCAATATATTTTTGTAAACACTCAGTATTTTTTAGTTTAGATCCTGCCTTTGCGTAGGAAATAGAATTAGCTTTCCAATGATATAAAATTCGCCTAAATTCTATAATCGGGTGAGAAGTTATGGTCATTTTAAGTTTCAGTCGTTAAACACTGTCATTCAGTCCTGTAGCGCATCGCGGAGTATGTCAAAATGGCAATTGTCAGTTTTCAGTAAGGTACCGCGATACTGGTGCGTCGCGCCTCATCTTATTTTCACATTTGTCAATTTCCAGTGTACCAACATGATTCTACCACGTTGCGGTAAACTTCCAGGTCCCAACAAAAGTGGCAACGCAATCCCACTGCATCGCACCACCATGCATTTTCTAGGAGACACAGCGCGATAGCGCCGCGTCGCCCCAGGTACCTATTTCGAAAAATTTTAACGGGAATTAAATGTTTCATCCAGGGTTAAAACAGTCTTTTCCCATGATTTTAACACGCCCAGATATGGGATTTAATCGCTAAAAACATTTTAAGTCATTACTCACTCAATTTATCCTCAAATTAAAAGCATTCTCTCTAAAAACTACAAACTCTAGCTTCAAGAAACCAAGAGCAATCTCAAAGGATTCTCCAATAACTTCAAGAAACTCACAAATTAAGGTATGTTAGGTGTTCATATATGGGTTCCTTTCATCCATAGAGTCCACGAATCCATTTTCAAACTACAAGATTATTGAATTATGAACTTCCATGCTTGAAGTGAATTGAATTCATGTTCATGTAATTGTTGGGTTTAGTCTATCATTAAACTACAAGCTTTTATGAAATTA
Source organism: Capsicum annuum (assembly GCF_002878395.1). Taxonomy (NCBI): domain Eukaryota; kingdom Viridiplantae; phylum Streptophyta; class Magnoliopsida; order Solanales; family Solanaceae; genus Capsicum; species Capsicum annuum. The sequence goes on along the minus strand of NC_061116.1, from coordinate 166,409,764 downwards.
ATCATTGTATGTGTTGAATTACATGATTTTCATGATAAACCCTTCAATTTGCAAGTTGATTGATGCAGCTATGATAACTATATGTGTTGATTATTGTATAACCTTAGCATGCTCCCCATGTGTTTGATAAAATGCCTATGTGAATGAAATAATGCCATTATAATATGATAGCATGTATTCCCCATTCACGTACAAGTTAATGCATTACAAGTGTTTGATGAAATACCTCTATGGATGAATTATGAGCAAGTGAACGATGTTATGTTATTCAAGATTAGGCTATACTTTACTTTTCATGCTACCGAGTCCTGGGGGTATCTAATACCCGATAATTTAGTTGTTTACTTAGAGCCAGTGTCAGTTACAGAATTTCAGTCAGGTCACGATCAGTAGTACTCTCAGTTAGTTACAGAACTCAATAGAACTCAATCGATTACAAAAATTAAGAAAACTCAGTAAACTCAGTATTCAGTCCAGTCCAGTTCAGTGTCTTTCAATTGGGAGTAGGATTCAACACCGAGTGAGCCCAAGGATGGGGACTCACCTACCAATAGAGGGTGTGATCCTTAGAAGCAATCCTTGCATTCCAAAACTACATAGCCAGCGTAGGTTAAGACATCAAACCTTCCAGTTGATGGTTGATGAGGTCTTTTAACTTGTTAGATTCGGGTTCCACCATTCTCATTAGAGTACCTACCAGATGAGGTTAACTCTTTAGTATTTTTACCCATGGCACGATACTGACACCCTTCCAACTGGGGTCATAGGTTGGACCCCAACTTAGTTATCTTATTTTGGGCATATCGATTAGATGATTACCTCCCACAGTCTCAGTTTCAGTCTTCAAAATAGAACTCAGTTCAGTTCTACAGAATTAGGACTGCCAAATATAGTCACCCAGTATTAGTACTCAGCTATCAATAACTTCAAATATCAGTTACTTGGTATCAGAATTCAGGACTTACCTTCAGATAAGCTCAGTCACAGTATTTATTTATATGCACAGTAGTGCATACTCAATTTTTACAGCAGTATCAGTTACTTATGTACTCTCATGTTCAGTTACTTTATATCATTCAGTCAGTTATTGTTCATGCATATGAACCCCTACATTCAACCTTACCTCATCTAGCATACCAGTATATTCCACGTACCGACGTATACTCTTTCATTGTGCTATGACGTCTTATATCATAGGTTTAGATGCTCAGCTTCCCGACTGTATATAGACAGATTCAGATTCAGCCATCAGCGTTAGAGTTAGTAGTGAGTCCTCATCTATCAAGGGCATACTTTTATATTAGTTATTTAGTAAATGCAGTATTTTCAATAGATGGAGTTAGTTATGGGATTGTCCCATCAACTCTACATTCATATAGTTCAGTTTAGAGACTTTTCAGACTAGTTTTCAGACAATATTCAGTTTTACAAATTTCTATTATTAGTATTTATAGATCTTGAACCTTATGGAATTTCAGCCTATTTTTCTGCATTTATCATAGTATCATGTTTCAGTGCTCACAACAGATATTAGTCATGGGTTAGCTTGTTGTTCTTTGGGGTCGTAAGCACCTTGTAGCATCTGGGGTACAGACTTGGGGTGCTACACCACATTGTGTCGCAACGTTACATCAAGTGCTACATGAGAGGCAACCCATGAGCTTATTGGTGAAGTTTAAGTATCCAACATAGCCACGCATACCACGATGGAAAATCAAGTGTTGGATGGGAGACAACCGACTATATTTTAGTATTCATGTTGTTTTTCTTTTTTGTTAGTATATAGCATGAGGAAAAGCCTGAAACGTGGTAAACCATTGCTAAATTCAGAAAATTCCAAGTAAGAGGACTCATTAGCCCAATCTTGGTGGTCATAAGTCCCACTCCAGTCAGGTAAGTTGTGCATTGAATGTCAAAAAGAATTTTTGAGGATTTTAGGGAATTTCTAGACATTAACCTACGTACCTACTTATGATGTTGTAAGTACCACTTAATACCTCATAAGTAGTGCATTATGTGTCAAAACTAAAGTCCAAAAAGCAGGAAAAGGCCAAAATATGGGGGTCCACCTACGGGCCGTAGGTGACTAGGTGGTCCCGTAAGTGACTTATTTTGGGACCAATTTTTTTTTAAATCTAGGAAAAACTCGATCCAAACTAACCCCCTAGGGTTATTTAAACACCTGAACCTAATCCTCAACCCAATAAAACCTCAAAATTTCCCATTTTCTCTAAAATTAAAAATTTCCAACCGTCTCCACACTTCACATAAAGCAAGAACAAAACTTTTGCTCGGTACCAACTTGTCCAAATTGCACATATTCCGCATTCAAACTAGGGTTTCTTCATCTTTTCAATCTTCACATCTAGTTCTCAAAACAAAAGGTAAGAATTCTTTGCTCCTAATCGTATTATATTGGGCTACGGTTTGAAATAAGTGTGTTGGTATGTTTAATTCCTTGCAATATATGTAGAAATCAACAAACTTGTGTATAGGAGCCTAGAATTAGCCTAAAAAGCTTAAAGTGAGGCATTGTTCTTGAATTAAAACTCAATGATCATGCCCTAAATGAAAGTAGAAGTTGAAAATATCGAGGAATCCCAAAAGTTTTATATGCCGCATTTGTTTTTAAAAATTTAGCCTACATATATGTGCATAAATTGTACTTATTTGGATTGAGTAAAGGTTATAGGGATGTAAAATTAATGAAAAATTTGAAGTTATATAATTGTGAGTTTTTCTTCAAATTTTGCAGTCCCTTACTCTCTTTTGGGAACTAACACTTGGTTTTTCAGGAACCACGGCACCAAACAAGGCAGGACCATCGAGGCGATAGGATGAATCCCTTAAGCGCAGTGGCTTGGTGGAGGAGTACCCTGTTACCCGACCAGAGCAGCTCACCCATGGACTAGGGCTCAGAGACAGGTTGCAGGTGAGACTATTTATAAAACTACTTTGGGCATACAACTCTGAGCTCAGACACAGTGGGGAAGACGACCAATATTTACTCGAGCTGGTGCCCAGCCAGAGGCCAGCAGACCAGTTTTTAGGATAAGGATGAAGTCATCCAAAATATCACCTCCACACTCTCGCCAGTCTAAGAAAGGAGAGGATGGGGGAGGAGGGAAGGGAGTTAGAAGCACTAGAAGAGGACCCCCAAATCTGAGGAGGGATCACAGGATGAGTTCATAGCAGCAGTTGTTAAGCCATCAGCTACAGTACCCTAGTCTGAGAAGGGATATAACCCAGACATCTCATCAAGTGTCTGCATCAGTCACAGAGCTACCAACTTAGACTGACCAAACTTTCGGCCCTACTTACATCTCGGTTAAGGTTATTGATGAAGTAAACCCGAAGTGGTGTTTAGAGGGGTTACAAATGATTTATAATAGAGACAACTTTGTGACTAAGATAGGCCAACCCAAGACGGCTATTTGAGAGGAGATATAGATTAACTTATCTGGTTTAGCTGGAGTACCACTATTACCGGTTGTGTTTGATCGTTATCATTTGGCGTGGATTACTAGACCCCAGGGTTCATACAGCCAGGCATTGGTGCAGACGTTCTATGCCTTTTACTACGCTATAGTATCTTTGATTACTCCTAGAGGCGGCAGGGGTACAGAACAACCCCAGTTAGAGAAGACACTAGTGAGAGGTGTCATGGTTGATATTTTAGTGAGGCCATCCATTGAGCTCTTTTTTTTGCTGATTATATAGCTTTAGTAGCTACAACAGAGTGTAATTTTAGATTGGCATTTACGCGATATAGATGGTATATGCAGGATGCTGAGAATAGGAGACAACGGCTACAACTGCGAGATGGATCGCCCATTATTTTTTAGACCTCGGTGAGGCAAACCCCTGGATTGAAGGGCAAGGAGTGATTAAGAAGGTGGCACTAAATTATTCCGCTAAGTTTTGGTGGATGGTGGTTCGTTATGTATTGTATTCAACTTCTGCGGACAACTTACTTACCTGGGATGGTGTTGCATTGATTGCGAGTCTGATGGCTAGTTATGATATCGACTTTGTATCCATTCTCAGGTATGAGATACATGAGCAAGATTTTAGTGAGATGACTACACTACCCTTCCCTTGCCTTGTCTAGTTACTATGCAATGAGGCAGGTGTACCTGAGTGTAACACCCTGAGACTACCCCGTGGACATCACACGGTGCTCAGGACCACAAATGATCTCAAGCTAACACTTATACTGGCATAACTCATGAGCAACTGATTTAAATACAAAAAACTTGAAGTAATAAGCGGAAGAAATATATTTAGCAAAACATCTTCAAAACAAAACTATTAAAATGATTACAACTCTGGTTATACAAAACAACACTGAAATTAAATACATCAACTCTACTAACTGTCTATGAAGCCTCTACTAATATTGACTCTAGGTAGATGGGACATGACCCCCAGCTATCCCAAATCAATAAGACTTGATAAAGAAAACAAGATGATACTCAAACTATGATTGACTCAAGCCCTTGAATCAAAAGGACTCATCACCTACTAATTGAAATTTGCACACTATCTGATTATGTTGTGTGGGCTACAACTGGTACCTACATTATGAGATAATGTAGCACATAGACATATATGTGGATCGGTACTTTTGGAATATACTAAGTATGTGAGGATGAATGCATAAGTAAAATAATTACTTAATATATTCATATATTTTCAAATAATGCATGCTAAGTGTAAATGACTCACCTTGAGCTTGAATAGTTGAAAGCTAAAAATTGTAAATCATTAATAATAAAGCATGTTGTATAAATCTTGTGAGCCATAACACTTAGTTCTAAAAGCTTTATTTTTAATATTTCTTAGGGAGGTTCTTCTAACTGACATACACCATATGAGCTATCATGGAGTCCAGCGACTTACCCAAGAATGGGAGAGCTCCCACTGGAGAAAGTTGTCCTACCCTTGTCATCGAAATAGGACCTTAACTTAAGTGATCACTATACTTAACCCATATAAGGACTTTAGACCTATGTTGGATCGTAGTTCTGGGGCATGAGACGTTGAAATCATATCCAGCTTGGTGCTAAATACTACTCCTATACTTATAAGCTCAGACTTTAGGAAATCCACCATAAAATAGCATAAAGGTTTATAATGAAAACTAGTTATGCTTTTATTTGCTTTACACTATAATCAAGATTAATAAATGTGGATTCCATCTCTTAGCTAAGGATCAAAAGATCAATTCTTGCATTAAATCTTGATATAACTCATCAAAAGAAACTTAAGAATATAATCTTCTTAAAATCTCAAAACTCATGCTTGAAGCTCAAAACATATGTACTTAAATTTTTAGAATTTCACAATAAAGATTCATTCTCAACATTCATATTGAAATCATCCAATAATAGCAATTCATGAGAAAGAAGTGAAATTCATGATATAAATCTTCAAGTCAAACCATAAATAGATGAGATAAACATGCTTCAATACTTAAATCACTTATAAATTCATAAACTCAAAACAAGATAATTTGGGTATGAACCCTAAATTTACAAATCACGAAATCCTAATTTAAAAGCAAGTTCTGGGCACAAGGATGAAATAGTATCCTTGTTCATAACCCCACATACATTAATAGGATTGAATTGGTGTATAAAGCTCGACTTTGAAAGCCTTGGAGATGATCTTGAAAGCTTTCTTGAATTCTTGGATTAGAATTCTTGCTTATCTTGAAGAAAATGTAATGGAGTCTTGAAGTTATTGGGAAATGACCTTAAGAAGAAACCTTAATCTTGTTCTTGAGAATAATGAGGGTTAATGGCTTTTAAAACTGATTGATAATGGCTAAATACATTTATTTAGAGATTTAGGTCGTGGGGGTAAGGTTTGAGATAAGTAAAAGGCCAAAATACCCCTATGAAACTGAGTCAAAGTTGCTGAAATTTTCAGTTGATAACTTTATTGATAGCTTATCAACTAAGTCATCAACCCAAAGATTGATTTAGACCCTTGTCATTTAAGGGTGATGACTTGGTTGATAGCTCGTCACTTAGTTGACGGCTTATCACCTCAAGTCGTCACTTTATAGGTGGAGTTGATCATATTCTAGTTAGGGGTGACGACTTGGTTTATAAGTCGTCACTTAGTGGACGGCTTATCACCTCAAGTCGTCACCTTGTTGACAGACGGACATACTGAGATAAAATGAGTATAACTTTCCACTCCGATATCAGATTAAGGTGAACCCAAGTGCATTGGAAAGAATATTCAAAAAACTTTCATTTCATAAATAGTAGGACACCTAAATTGATATCTTCTAGGAGATACCCTCATTTAAAGTGGACACTAGTTGGAGAATCCGTTAAAACTCAATCGATAGAAGAGTCCTCAACTTGTCTTTGAGGTAGGAGGTTTTTATGACCTCGATTTATATAAAAAGGTTTTACCATACTATAGAGTTTATAATCACACATATATAGACATAGAATCATTGGGTTCAGGTCTAAATACTTAGGAACAACAGTTTGAATTCTAGCCCAAAATTATAGGGTGTTACATTATCTCCCTCTTGGGATCATTCATCCCCGATTGATACTGACTTAGTTGAAATACTATGGAAAGCCTGAGATGATGTTTGGGACACTTACAATCTAAATCATGACTTAATATCAGAATCTAAAACTAATACATAATGCATGAACTAACTTGAATTCATAATTTGCATGAATACGAATATTTTACCTCATGGAATGGCCTTACTCATGAAACTTTGGGTAGTAAGGCTAAATGTAAAGTTGGAAATCTATAGGAGATTATTTGCTTGATTGCTAAACTAGATATAGGCTATATGGACTGGACTATACCTACTACCTATACTCAAATGGAGTCTTTCTTCAACACTCTTCTAAGAAATTCTAATAATATTGGAGAGCAAAGAATTTTGGACATGATCTGAACAAGACATCTGAATAAGAAATCACAACATTGATACAACTCTATAGCTGGAACATAGATATATAAGTCATAATCTAGGATAGAGTTACTAGACCTTAGGCAATGCAACTTCTTACTTTTAAGCTTAGCAACACTTCTCAAATATTCCCTTAACTATACTATTACCCTTAAATACCCTACTCATTTGATTCAACTTATAATTCTCACATGGACATTGATAAATCCATCTACTAAAGTCTAAACTAAACTAAATTCTCTCACCATGATTAAGCCTAACTCAAAATCACAAGGTACAACACGCCACACCATAATACTAGTCTAAACCACATGATTCAATCTTCTATGTCTTTTTAGAGCTCACACCCTAAGCATACCATGCCTTACCACTTCAATGACTAACTCTGAACTCTTTTTATGGATTCACTAGTTCATATTTCATTCATCTTCTTACATCCTAATATGACATTCCAGCCTATCATTATTACCATATATGAACTTCCAGGAAAACATCCATAAAGGCATACTTCTCATATTCTGTAAACCTCTATCAATAACAACTTTCTTGTACTATTCTTAAGAAGACATACCTAGAATTCTAAACTAACTATTACATATACCAATGATGTATCTCAATATTCCTTCCTCCTTTAGCCTTAGAGAGAAAAAGCATAAATAATTTTTTTAATGAGGGCCATCAACTCTCTCTCATCTAAACCATTCTAATCCAGTATCATCACTACTATCTTAACATAAGAAGAGGTCACTGAAGGGATAACGCATAAGGACATAAAGCACGAAAGAATACTATATATAACTTTAACACTTAACTGAGGACTGAGGAATAGAATGTCAAAGGCATGGATTCATTAAAGAGATCTAAACTGAGGACATACATGATACAAGGCAAATTTTACAAGTATTATTAGTTCTGAGAGATGATTATACTCTTGAAACATAAGTTCATACTTGTCATAAGCTATTCAACATAAGACTAGAGTTCATAGATTTATGAGGGATGACTCGAATCACAGAGTGAAGATGTTACTTACTTACTAGAAGCTGAGAATAAACTTGAATATGCATGAAGTGTATAAGCATTGGCCTTTAGCATGGATCTATCACGCAAGACATGAATATGATGTGGTAATGATTAAAATCCACGGAATACTCTAGAGTAAGAAAGGATCACCATCTCATCACAACTCTTATTGACATGTATCACAATCTAATTCTCAAAAATTGATTTGGTTATTCATTCTACCATCTCCCCCTTAGATCAAAGCTAACATTCTAAGCTTATGGGTCTACTCCATATCCTCGAGACTGAGCCATAATTGCTTTGCTCTAATGGTCTACACATGAATGCTCACTCATATGAATAAACTATATCTAGACAATACTAACTTCATTCTTGGACACTCTCTTAATATATACCACCCTGAACTTCCTTTAGCTTCAATAATCATCATCATAGACTTACACTCTACTAAATCGCCAAACATACCAGCCTCATTAAATACATAACCTGCCTCACTAACTAAAATCATACCAAAAGGCTCAACATCATCTACCCATAGATCCTTAACATAGCCATCAAGAATACCATATACTATATGACTAGCCTTATTCATACTTATAAACTCACGGGCATTATCTAAGCACGCATAACACTTAATAATCTTAGAAAATAATTCAATCCCTATATCACCTTGGGTACACCTCTATATCAATCCTACGGCATCAAACTTAATTGTGAATAAATAAACTTAAACTCTTGCATACATTATCTTAAGCCTACTCGTTCACCTCCAATACAACTAGCCATACTATCCCAAGTAATCACTCTTTCCACCTTGATAATCATCCACTGTTCAAGCTTAGATTCTAGTACTAGTCATGATTAACCACAACTTCACACACCATTCTTACATGTCAGAACATCAGGAAACACTAGTCCACTAGAACCTTATAAAAATAATATTTGATCGTAATCATACATTTTATCTAATTACAGTCCATAAGCACATCCCTCTTCCACACATCTTTAGTACTTATCCATCCATATATTTAAATTATGCCCCTAGCTCTACAAACCTCAACCAATTTCTTTTTCACAACTACATGGGGAACCCTACATTAACAATCCTTAATAACCTAATACCTTAATTAATGACCTATACTTTTCTAACACCATACATACCATCAAGATCTCCTTTCATACTTCAAGCAGACCAAATTCACCTTAACTAATAACACATTCTCTACCTTCCACCAGGAAAAAAATAGTACTACACTACCATAAGTTGACACACAAGGACATATTACCTTAACACAAACTCAATAGCATGCATAAATTCATCTATATACTTTTGATTAATCGTCATTCCCACCTTTCTTGTCACTATATTTCTAAACCCACACTTCTAACTATAAGAAGGTTCTAATACTTATAAATCATAACACTATAGGTTGCAAATCCCTCGAATACAAACTCTATTTCACAATCTAGGTTCATACTATCCATTTTCATGAGAACTATACGTATTGAAGGGTTAACGAGGAATCTGAATACATATCTTATTCTGTCTTAACTGAAAAACTCAATTAGATAAAGACATAAAATTAAAACTTAAGGAACTTGTAACACACTAGTGAGCTCATCTCAAGCCCCTTGTATGACTTCTGAAGTTACAGATAGTAAATCTGAGAGCATCGTCTTTGGAGGAATTGGAATCTAGCACTCATGTTATCTTAGAAAGTCATAGATGGAGAATAATAGAGTAACGCATGAATCGATAGAAGTTTCTAAAATAACAACTTTACTGCATGATCTAGAGTATGAAAGAAATAAAACTCTTCTTAAATGCCTTGTAGACTCTCAAAGAAAAGTACAGACGTCTCCGTACCATTTTGCAAGACTCTATAAGATACAGCTTCATAGACACCCTATGTTACTTGAAATCTGTGCTCTAATACCAAATTAGTAATGTCTCAAGAATACCCCCTGGATGTCACACGGTGCTCAGGACCACAAATGATCTTAAGCTAACCTTTATACTGGCATAACTCATGAGCAACTGATTTAAATACATAAAACTTGAAGTAATAAGCGGAAAAAATATATTTAGCTAAACATCTTCAAAAAAACTATTAAAACAATTACAACTCTGATTATACAAAACAAGACTGAAATCAAATACATTAACTCTACTGACCGTCTATGAAGCCTCTACTAATATTGACTATAGGTAGCTGGGACATAACCCCTAGCTATCTCAAATTAATACGACTAAATAAAGAAATCAAGATGATACTCAAACTATGATTGACTCGAGCCCTTAAATTAAAAGGAATCATCACCTACTAACTGGAATTTGCATACTATCTGGTTATGATGTATGGGCTACAACTGGTACCTACATTATGAGACAATGTAGCACATACACATATATGTAGATCGGTACTTTTGGAATATACTGAGTATGTGGGGGTGAATGCATAAGTAAATAATAACTTAATATATTCATATACTTTTAATAATGCATGCTAAGTGTAAATGACTCACCTTGAGCTTGAATAATTGAAAGCTGAAAATCATAAATCATGAATAATAAAGCATGTTGTATAAATCTTGTGAGCCATAACACTTAGTTCTAAAAGCTTTACTTTTAATCTTTCTTAGGGAGGTTCTTCTAACCGACATACACCATGTGAGCTATCATGGAGTCTAGCGACTTACCCACGAATGGGAGAGCTCCCGCTGGGGAAAGCTGACCTACCCTTGCCATCGAAATAGGACCTTAACTTAAGTGATCACTATACTTAACTCATATAGGGACTTTAGACCTACGGTGGCTAGTAGTTCTGGGCATGAGACCTTGGAATCATACCCAACTCAGTGCTAAATACTACTCTCATACTTATATGCTCAGACTTTTGGAAATCCACCTTAAAATAGCATAAGGGCTTATAATGAAAATCAGTTATGCTTTTCTTTACTTTACACTGTAATCAAGATTAATAAATATGGATTCGATCTCTTAACTAAGGATCAAAAGATTAAATTCTTGCTTTAAATCTTGATATAACTCATCAAAAGAAGCTTAAGAATATAATCTTCTTAAAATCTCAAAACTCATGCTTGAAGCTCAAAACATAGGTACTTAAATTTTCAAAATTTCACAATAAAGCTTCGTTCTCAACATTCATCTTGAAATCAACCAACAATAGCAATTCATGAGAAAGAAGAGCAATTCATGATATAAATCTTCAAGTCAAAGAATAAATAGGTTAGATAAACATGAACTTTAATACTTAAATCACTTATAAATTCATAAACTCAAAATAAGATAATTTGGGTATGCGCCCTAAATTTGTAAATCATGAAATCTTAACTTAAAAGCAAGTTTTGGGCACAACGATGAAAGAGTATCCTTGTTCATAACCCCACATACCTTAATAGGCTTGACTTGATGTAGAAATCTTGACTTTGAAAGCCTTGGAGATGATATTGAAAGGTTTCTTGAATTCTTGGATTAGAAATCTTAAATTCTTGCTTATCTTGAAGAGAATGTAATGGAGTCGTGAAGTTCTTGGGAGATGACCTTAAGAAGAAATCCTAATCTTGTTCTTGGGAATAGTGAGGGTTAATGGCTTTTAAAACTGATTGATAATGACTAAATAAGTTTATTTGGAGATTTAAGTCATGGGGGTAAAGTTTGAGGTAAGGAAAAGAACAAAATACCCCTATGAAACTGAATCAACGTTGCTAAAATTTTTAGCTGATGACTTTGTTGTTGAAGGCTTATCAACTAAGTCGTCAACCCAAAGATTGATTTAGACCCTTGTTGTTTAAGGGTGACGACTTAGTTGATAGATCATCACTTAGTTGATGGATTATCACCTTAAGTCGTCACTTTATAGCTGGAGCTGATCATATTCTAGTTATGAGTGACGAATTGGTTGATAGTTCATCACTTAGGTGATGGCTTATCACCTCAAGTCGTCACCTTGTTGACTAGCAGACATGTTGAGGCAAAATGAGTATAATTTTTCACTCCAATATCGGATTAAGGTAAAACCAAGTGCATTGGAAAGAATACTCAAAGACGATTCATTTGATATATAGTAGGACACCTGAATTGATATATTCTAGGAGATACAATAGTCTAAAGTGGATACTAGTTAGAGAATCCGTTAAAACTCTATCGATAGAAGAGTCCTCAACTCATCTTTGAGTTAGGAGGTTTTTATGACCTCGATTTATATAAAAAGATATTACCACACTATAGAATTAATAATCACACATATATAGACATAGAATAATTAGGTTCAGGTCTGAATACGTAGGAACAACGGTCTAAATTCTAGCCCAAAAATACAAAGTATTACACTGAGGATCCAGGTGTTGATAGGAGAGTCGAGGCTACGGTATTGCCCAGACTCGGTCCTTTCTTAAAGGACCTGTAGACCTCCTATAGTGATTTCGGCCCATTGTGAGGGTCCTCAATTCTTGTGGAGCCTAGTGATAGATAGGGTGTTGATGCAGATGTAAGTATGGATTTTGGGACGAGTGAGTAGAGAAAGGAACCCAAGATTAGAAATCAAGGGGAGGAGACCCCAACTACATATACTTCAGCCTCGGCCTCTACTTTGGATATTGTTAGGGTTATTTTTTTGTCATGACCCAAACCAAGGCCTGGCTCTGATGAGTATCTCAAGTCCCACATGGATCAAAGAACAACCCCTGCATCTAACTTAACCAAACACAACATCCCCTAAAGTCGGATGAATTCCAAACATATAACAAGATAGCATGTGACAAGCATAAAGAAAGTCAAAACACGTCTATAACCGACGATCATCCAAACAATCAACCAACATCACCCAATATCCAGAGTAATCAAATCAAGGCTTTCTAAACAACCAACCAAAACAACTCTTAGTCGGGACATGTCCCTGACTTTGGCGGATAACAATGAAATGAAAATGATAATGTTAATGATAATGAAAATATTTATCAACTTGAATCTAAGAAAGATAGTTGGTGAAATGCCTAAGACTTCCGAGGTATGAAAGCTCACCACTTCACTACAACGCAACGAACCGAGCCGACCGACCTAACTTTGTGCAAGAAAGTAGAAGTAGCTTTGGTTCCTGCATTGCATTGGGATACAACATCCGGAGGATATTAGTGGGGTGAACACTAGCATGTAACTCAGGGATAAGGATAACATAATGACATGATCAATAGTTAAATATCATTCAAAACCAATGCACATAATCAAATGCATATCCATACATATATATCATATGCTGAGATAGGGAACAAGGCTTAACATGCTCTTTGTAACTTTAGCCTGGATTGTGTAGCTCAACTATCATAAAATACAAAGGTACCCATTGTCTATATGGACCTTGCTCTCCCCCAGATGGTAGGGCCCCAGTACGTCTGGACAGATGAACCAGAGGGTATATATATGTACTATGGGAGACTCGAACCTCTCTTCATATCAAGGTGACACGAGGACCAAATCATGTAATAATATATGGGGGACTCAAGCCTCCCAATCATATGATAATAACATTAAGGGGGACTCAAACACCTAGTCATATGTACTCCTGCATCGGCAACCACAGTTTCCAGTGTTGGTCTATCAGACCTCCACATTCATGATTAGCTACACAACCCTCATTAAAGCCTAGTTAAAACAAGTGTCACACATTTCTATTCATTGAACCACATTACACATTAAGGAATTGTTGGTATCGTCATACCAACTACACTTGCAAGAAAACATCAATATGCTAAACCAATTATCATCACCTTAGGGAATTCACAACCCCGTTGGTTCAATTTTACAAATTCCCATATTTTTCATAATGAAAAAATAATTTCACGATATCGGGTTAGGATCATAACCACTTTAAAAGTCACAAGTTTGGAAAATCACAATCTCAAGTTCATTCACCATTCCCATGCATCAAATTTACTTTAAAACCACCATTTAAACTTAACCATACAGTGACAAACATGAAACATCACATAAAAAAAAGTTATACAAAAACCCTCAAGCCATGTTTTCAAAATCAACATAAATATCTCATGAATAATACCTTAAACCATATTTTAACAAATTAACAATGAGGGAAGAGTATGCCTGAAATATTCAAGATTACATAGATAATTCAACCCTTGAAGCTCTACTTGACCCACTTCTTGAAAATCGTAAGTATGGTTGCTTAAAAGAGTTTTTAAAAGCAATGCTAATAGGGTACCCAATAGAGTATTAGGTGGTAGTTTACCATTGGGGTAGAGGAGAAATGTCCAAAGTTCCCTTAATAAAAAGATTAAAATTTGTCACAAGTGATACGGGTCACTGTACGACTCGTATAGATACATTATGACTCATCACAAGGAGTCGTCATCAAGATAGAACCACCAAGTCCTCATATTGGTCTGGCTATGATTCATACCACCAACTTGTAACCACACTCAACTACTCATAACCACTTCTTGTACTCAAGACAATAATAATTTGGGATGACACACTAGATACCCTACGATTAAGACATAACGACTCGTCATGAGTCTTTACGACTCGTGGCCTTAAGTCATAATGAAGACAGTGTCTTGGGATAAACTTTATAGACACCTTACGACTTGGTCCTTACGACCCGCAAGAAGTCTTGATGACCAGTTAAGAGGCACTAGTACTCAGAGCATAATACGAAGCCACTTGTTTTGATTAAGTCACGATCGAGTCCCTACAACCCGTCAGGACTCTTCATAATTCATCACGGGAATTGTAGTTAGGATAGTAAGGATAAAATTTACAAAATGTTCAAGGGACAAAAAAACTAAGGTGTTACACTTCTAGGCCCACTCACCCCACTGCCACTTCTACAACTCTAAGATTCATTGTCGTACCTAGATAGTTCTTACAACGCCTTGTAGGGAGATAGGATGAGACCACAACCTATTTGGCTGAGGCAGAGTCCGAGATTACTAGATTATATAATGGACTTGGGTTTGAATAACTTTGGAGAGCATAAATACTCAAATTTGGGCTGCTGTGAGGGTTGAAATGGTAGAGATAAGGGTCGAGTTACTTGGCCATATTAATCCTTTTAAGAGGAGAGTGTATACACAACTTAAGGATATCAAGGCACCTGATCTAGCTGGTGTTGACACCGAATTTTGAATCTTCGTACTTAATTAATGTCTTCAGGGCTTCCTGATAGTTAAAGGGCAGAAAATACAATTTTCATATCTTTTTGACAATCGTTAACAAATTATTGATAATCATCCTTACTTTGGAATTTTATCAATTTGTTGTCATATTTTTATTTTTCATAATTTGTTAAAAATTCTCCTTATGTTAGGATTCTTACCAATTCATTATCGTTCTTAACATTTTCACAATCATCTACACACTTTCACGACATCACATCACATTTTTGTTAATTTTTTCAAGTTAATTATATTTTCAATTTTCTTTACATTTTTCTGTAATTACACATCAATACCTACACTTTGCACATTATTTACAGTCTACAAATGCTAAGTCAAATTAATTATTTTTACACAGTATAATAGTTTAGTGTTTTGTCACATCCGATAATGACCACACCATAATGTCTTGTCACATTCGACAATGACCACTCAATAATGTATTATCACATCTAGCAATGACCACATAATGACACGACCCTTTGGATAATAACTTTACCAATTGGTCAAAAGGATGAAAAATCCTTTAGTCAATAACGTAAGGACCAAAGGGTGTTCTATAATAAAAAGAGGGAATGCCCTTTTATCCTTTGGATAAAAAGTGTGTCAATTTTTACTATAAATAGGGGTGGGGGGTTTAACATTTTTAGAATAAAAATACACACCCATATATCTTTAACTACCCACACATATTTTTCTTCTTTCTCCTCTCTATAAAACACACAAAAATATATACACAACAAAAAACATATACAAAATACACACAGCAATAGTTCATATTAGATTTCTTTATCCTCTTTCAAAATATTCATACACATACAAATACACAAAATGTATACACACAAATAAGAAAAACAGATTATCAATTTTGTTCTCATTTCTTCATTGTTGACCGGTTCACCATCGCCAAAGCTCTGGTGAATTCCACCACAACCACGACCTCCTCATCTCTCTCTTCTGTCGCGCCACACCAAAATTGATCACCGGTGGTCAAGCTTTGGTCGAACGCCACCATCCCTCTTCTACTACTCCACTAATCCACCTCTTCTCTTTTCTCCTTTAATAGAGAACACGACATCATCAAAAAAATAGCCATATTTGGTCAATTTTGTGTGTATCCAGCATCGCTCCGACGCCTCGCCATGGAAGCTACGCCACTGCTTCATCTTATTCTTATTTATTATAACATTGAGGAGTCATAGAATTTTTTCAGCAATGCTCCCTTGAAAACACTGGATCTATATGAAAAATAATACTCTTTTTCTCTGTGTTTGTTCATCATATTATTACTTTGAATATTGTTTACTGTTGGCTGGAATAGTATTTTGGGAGATGTTATTGTTTACTTTATCATTATGTTCAAACTGATGTTTGCTTTACTAGAGTTTGACCGAGATTTGGTTAGAAAATATTCTTCGAAGGCTATCTTTTTGTTGTCTTACTTCTATTATGAAAATTTTCATTGCTTGTTTACTGCTCTTGGTCATTTGCTTTACAATTCTCTTGGAAAATTTTGAACTTTACATTTATTTACACTAATAATGGACATATACCGTATTGCAATGACCGATGATAATATCTCTTCGTCGGATTTTTTGGCGACCCAATAACAAAAGACGAATTTTATTTTCTTAAATTTACTTACTTTTTATCAAGTACCAATACATGACTAGTGACATTATCTCTCCGTCGATTTTCGAGGCCTCCCCAAGTAAAAAAATGAATGTTATGTAAACAAATATGCAATAAAATAAATAAACTTGGCGATGACAAAATCATTATAATATCACGACAATACAAAGGGTTTTGCGATTCGTATCTTGGCAAGGCGATTTAGGATGATCGATAAATCGAGCAACCACCTCGTAGCAATGGCATATCTTAAACTTAATCTGAGTCCATGCTTTAATAAAAATTCACATACAAAGTTCTTAATTTATTTTAATTGCTAAAGTATTTGTGCAGGTTCTCAGACATACTTGTCGAAAATAGTATTCAAAGGAGAATTTTATATTTGTATGTTTTCTTATAATTGTACACATTAAATATAGTGAAAACTTTACTTTTGGAGGTGTCGAGCAGAAATATTCTTTACTTACATAACACACGTTAAGAAAAAATTTAGTCCATTAATAATTACAAAAAAAAATTAATTCATATATTTACATTATAAATATTATGTAAGTCTTTTTTTTTTTCAAACGGATCTTTACTTTTCTCCGTAATTTTAATCAAGTAAAAATATTTTTTGTAAATACTTTTCTATTCATAGCACATCAAAGATACTATTCTTTTCATACATTACAAAATATATTTTTTTCCACGTGTATCTTATTCCTTTTTATACATATCTATTATAACAATAGATTTATACTTAATACACTTACATTTTTCACATTATTTTTAAATACTTATATTTTTTAAAATTATTTTTTACCGTCTCCCTCTTTGATAAATTTAGTTTAGTCGGGTACCATAGTTGTGGATTCTGAAGGGTATCTAATCCCTTCCCTTCGAAATAATTTCAACCCTTACCTAGAATCTAAACTTGTTTTCATAGATTAAAACATTAGTCACACGTATTAATAAATAAACAGATTTTCTTATTTTCCTTAAAAAAAATTAGGTGGTGGCTCTGTATAAATTTCAATTCCTTTAGAGTTCATAAGTCATGTTTTGTTTAACTTTAGTAAAAATAGGGCATGGCAGAATGGAAACTCTTCTGGGGGAAGCAACAATAGGTTCTGACCATGATAGAAGCAATTTTTCAATTGAGAGAGCTATTTTACATTATTACATATGATAATTATTGAATTACTAAATTCTTTGATTCCTTATCTAATATACTCATAAATTCTTTACATTATTTGCACAAATTAGTTTGGTTGTTTTATCAAATTCATTTATTCATTACTTGTTTAATACACTATATTTTTACATTGTAAAAACCGCTACACATTATTGTTTGCTTCATTTAATCAAAATCATAATTTCATCAAGTCTTTGGTTGTATACTTCAAACATTATGGTCCACACGGGGAGTATCTTACACTCCCCCAAACCTTCTTCTAATTTCATAGTTTTGGAGTTGGTGTATTTAGGTTAGTTCACTTTCTCGCAATTATTCAATCCAACTCTCAATCATTTAGGAAAATTTCTATTCAAACTGGGGTAATTTTTTGAAATAGCTCAAAGACGCTCTCCGAAAGTCTTCAAAGAACGCAAATAAATAACTACTCAAATCACAATAATTAATAACATTAGTGCCTAGTTGGCCTACCTCCAAATCCTCACCCGATTTAGGTTTGAGAAAACCTAGTTTCCTCTTTTGAATGTCACAAACTATTAAATTTGTGACATATCGATCTTCACTTTCAAAATCAAGGGTTTAACACTCTTTCAATCATAACAGTCCTGCCAACTGCGGTGAAATAATGCCATAACTTCTTCAATGTCTAACCTTCTCAATCTTGTCAACATAATGAACTAGTGTCAAACCTTTCCTCATACTTGACATCTACCTTCTTGATTCGTCTGATTGGAGTAATTTTGATGCGATAAGTGATTCGTTCCTGGCCGCGTTTTATATCATTTTCAAAGATGACCACCATTCTTTTAATCATACATGTCACAATGCAAATTCACAAATTTGCCTAAACTATGCAGACCTGATTCTTATTTTCTTAAGTTACATAGGAAACCCTCACTTGGGTTCGGTCCCATTCTTTTTACTAAATAAATAAAAAGTTTAGAAGCTTGACTTGGTTGGTACCAACACAATTAGGAGGGTGCATGAGAAAAAACAAAGTGGTATGATAGATAGGACTGACTTTATAATAAACCATAGATTCTTTTGGTACGTCTTAGTCAAACCTGACTGACACTTGAAAAATTCTCTTACATACATCTACGACAAGAACGAAGCCAACCTCATCATTTCAAGTGCATCATGTGGTGAGCTTTAGATTAGTTCATTACATTGCATTGTTGATCTAGAACTTGGCCTGAATGTCTGTTGAGGTGAAATTCTGAGTTATAGTTAGTTTGGGAAAGGATTGTATGCCTTTTTTGACTCGATTGTGACTTCCACAGCCCTCCAAATGACATTAATCCCTGGCATTTTCCCCTTTGATCCTGAAACCTTTTCTTTGGATAACCACATCTGAGCCTATACATTTTGAGTGCTTACATATACTATACCTCTCTTGGACCACCTCCTTGAATGCACTAAGTATGGGCAAATTGTGAGTGAAGATTCAAGATCAAAGTTGCCAAAGTCAAAGGACATATAGCCCTAGAGGAGCAAAAATAAAAGACGACTTCAAAGACGAAGGAACAAAGACCGCCTTTTCCAACAAAGATGGAGAATCATCATAAAAAAATTAACAAAATAATGATATACTTAGCAAAAATAAGGGGAAAACCTCTAGCACAAGATTCAAAAAAAGTCAAAGCAGACACAAAACAAGAGGCAAAGAAGCACAACAAAGATGATCGAACGTCAAAGCATAACAAATGTCAAAAGCACAGATACAGTGCAACGCTCATTGAGGAATTAGTCACTCTCATCCTAAATATCATCCTACCCATCTCCAAGTCTACATTACAAGCCGATAACAAGTCCTACAAGATCTTATTTTAAGTATTCTCGCATTAATGGATACTTACATGAAGACCAAGACTATATATCACAATCGTATTCATTGAACTTCTTTCTGAGTGTGAGTGTATATCTCTGGATGTCTCTAAATTTAAAATAAAAATACTCAAATAGGTGTTAAAAAGACATTTTTTGGAAAGGACACTTGAAACATGAGAATAAGCATAATTCAAAATCTTTGTTGGAAGCAAGACAAATAAATCTTGTCAATACTTAGGTATGTTTGAGGTACCACTTGAAACTATAGGAGTTATCCTGAAGTCGTTCTCAGTTAGCTAGAAAGAGATGGGAGAATTCTTATACACACTACTAATTATTGGTACCAACCGCGGTTAAGACACGATTATATCTTTCTCACCTTTCAACATTCCTCGCAAAGAAAATACAAAATAATTTTTTGCATTTTATCTTTCGAAATTTCTTACAAAGAAAATACAAAATATTTTTCTACATTTTCATCTTTTAACATTTCTTACAAAGAAAATACAAATTAATTTTTTACGTATAAAATAATTTTTTGCACTTTCACCTTTCTACATTTCTTACAAAGAAAAGACAAAGCAATTTTCTGCATTTTTCACTTTTCAACATTTTGCAAAGAAGATACAAAATAATTTTCTTTCTTTCTCATGACGTTCACCATCAAATACATGCATTATGCTTTTCTTCACATAGATGCATTATACTTTTCATTCAAGGCGCCCACCTCCAAATACAGAAAATTGACTTTCCTTTTCAAGCTCTCACCTTAAAACACAAATATTTTGCTTTTTTGTTAGGTGTCCCCTTCAAATTTGGATATTTTACATTTTCATAGCCCCGCCAGTTGAGAGGCTATAACCTTTTAATAGCTCCACCAGTCGAGAGCTTCTTTATTTTAATAGCTTCATCAGTCGAGAGGCTATTACTTTTCAATGAATTTATCAGTTGAGAGATCTTTCATTTCAATATCCCCGACAGTCGAGAGGCTATTACCTTTTATTTGCTCCACCAGTTGAGAGCTCATTTATTTTAAAAGTACCGCCAGTTGAGAGGCTATTACCTTTCAGTTACCCTGTTAGTCAAGAGTTTCTTTATTCAATATCCCCATCAATCGAGAGGCTATTACCTTTTAATTACTCTGTTAGTCGAGAGCTTCTTTATTTCAGTAGACCCGCCAGTCGAGAGGCTATTACCTTTCAATTATTTTGTTAGTCAAGAGCTATTTAATTTTAATAGTCCCATGATCGAGAGGCTATTACCTTCCAGTTAGTCCACCAATCGAGAGGCCATTAAAATTTAATCGCTTCACTAATGATGACCTTAGTCTTCATAGACAATTAAGGATGACCATTAATATCAATATCCATAGACAATCGGAGATATTATGCGCTAAGTTTCCCAAAGACAACTGGAGGACTCAACCAGGATCAACATTTATCTCCATAGACGATTGGATACGTCTAATTCTTCATAGACAATCAAAGACATCACTTATCACACAGTCTCCATAGATAATCGGAGACGGCAATCAATATTAGTCTCCATAGATAATTGAAGATGTCATTAAATCTTCGTAGACATTGGAACACACCATTCATCACATAGTCTTCGTAGATAATTAGGGACGTCAATCAACATAATTCTTCATAGACAATCAAAGATATTATTCAGTCTTTGTAGATAATCGGAGACAACAATCAATGTCAGTCTCCATTAGACAATTGGATATGTCATGCATCAAGTCTTCGTAGATAATTGAAGACATCATCATTCAACATCGTTCTATATAGATAATCAAATATGACAATTAACATCAGTCTCCATAGACAATTAGAGTGTCATGCATCAAGTCTTCATAGACAATCGAAGACATCATCATTCAACATCAGTCTTTATAGACAATCGAAGACGATAGTCAATATTAGTATTTATAAATAATTAGAGATGTCATGCATCAAGTCCTCGTAGACAATCAGAGACGTCAGTCATCCTAAAGTCACCTTAGACAATTGAAAACGTCATTCATTCCCAAGTCCCCGTAAATAATTGGAGATGTCATTCATTCTAAAGTCCTCATAAATAATTAGAGGCATCATGCATCTTTCAAATACAATTCAAACCAATAAGACATTTTTTTCAAATTTCATTCAAGGAGTCCAATGTTAGCCTCAAATCATACACTGGTGCAAATTTGAGAGCCACCTTAAAATATTTCCTATTTTTTATTCTGAACTATATTGCTCGAATTATCATGACACTCGAGATATGTATGAAGCTTTACATAGAATTTGTTCATCACAACCCCATAATCATTCTTTCTCTCCAGCAAGTACACAATCTTGCACCCCCAATATCTGACAGCTTAATACTGGATTAATTTAAAAGGAGCATCGAAAATATGTGAACATTTTTGTTCTCAAATATTCCTTCTCTCAAGAATCATTCCACATGATCATACACTCTTAATAACGGTACAAAAGTCAATTTGCCTATTCTTTTGAACTACACTCGACTTGATCCTCATACAACTCGACGTATGTAGGCAACTCTAAATCAGAGTTTGATCAAATTTTCATCAAATATGATTTTTTATCGAGCAAAATTGGCTAAATATCAACATTTTCATTTGAAGACTTTTACATCATCTCCAAACAAAAAGGGGGTAATTGTTGACACCCCATATTTTGGCTCTCCATACCTAAATTAATGTCTTCAGGCTTTCTGATCGTTAAAGGATACAAAATATAATTTTCACATCTTTTTTACAATTGTTAACAGATTAGTGATAATCATCCTTACTTTAGAATTTTATCAATTTGTTCTCATATTTTTATTTTTCATAATTTATTAATAATTCTCCTTATGTTAAGAATTTTACCAATCCATTATCATTTTAAATATTTTCACAATCATCTGGACACATACACGACATGACATCACATTTTTAAAAAATTTTCAAGTTAATTACAATTTCAATTTTCATTATATTTTTTTGTAATTACACATCAATACCTATACTTTACACATTATTTACAATCCGCAAATGCTAAGTCGGATTAATTATTTTTACACAGTATACTAATTTAGTATCTTGTCATATCTGATAATGACCACACAATAATATCTTGTCACATCTGACAATGACCACTCAATAATATCTTGTCACATCTGACAATGACCACACAATATCACTACCCTTTGGATAATAACTTTACCAGTTGATCAAAAGGATGAAAAATCTTTTGGTCAATAACTTAAGGACCAAAGGGTGTTCTATAATAAAAAAAAAAAAAAGGGAACACCCTATTATCATTTGAATAATAAAGGGTGTCAATTTTTATTATAAATAGGGGTGGGGATTTAACATTTTTAGAATAAAAAATACACACACATATCTTTAGCTACCCACACATATTTTTCTTCTTTCTCCTCTCTATCAAACACACAAAAAATTACATACACAATGAAAAACACACACAAAATACACATACGAATACTTCATATTGAATTTCTTTCTACTCTCTAAGAATATGCATACACATACAAATACACAAAACATATACACACAAAGAAGAAAATTAGATTATCAATTTCTTTCTCACCTTTCTTCACTGAGTGATCGATTCATCACCATCGGAGCTCCGGTGGATCCCATAACAACCACGATCTCCTCATCTCCCTCTTCTGTTGTGTCACGCTGGAATTGATTGCCGAAGGGTAAGCTTCAGCCGAACACCACCATCCTATCACTACTGCTCCACTTGGCCACCTCTTCTCATTCTACCTTTAATGAAGGACATGACCTCATCGAAAAAACAACCGGATGTAGTCGATTTTGTACATATCCAGCATCGCTCCAGTATCTTACCGAAGAAGTGATGCCACTACTTCATCTTGTTCTCATTCATTCTAACGTTAGGGAACCATGAAGTTTTACCGGCGATGTTCCCTTGGAAACACCGTATCTATAAGAAAATAATACTTATTTTCTCTTTAGTTGTTCCCCATAATATTACTTTGAATGTTGTTTGTTGTTGGTTGGAAAAGTATTTTGGGAGATGCTATTGTTTACTTTATCATTATGTTCAGGTTGATGTTTGCTTTACTGGAGCTTGGCCAAAATTTTGTCATAAAACATTCTCCGAAGGCTATCTCTTTGTTGTCTTATTTTTGTTGTGAAAATTTTCATTGCTGGTTGACTAATCTTGGTCGTTTGTTATTCCTTCACAATTCTCTTGGATGGGTTTGACCTTTACATTTATTTACACTGATAATGAATATATATCACATTGTAATGACCGATAATGATATATCTCCATCGGATTGTTGAGGCCACCCCATAACAAAAGATGAATTTTATTTTCTCAAATTTACTTATTTTATATCAAGTACCAATACATAGCCTGTGACATTATCTCTCTATCGGTTTTGAGGCCTCCCCAAATAAAAAGACGAATGTTACACAAAAAAATACGTAATAAAATAAATAAACTCGGGTGATGATAAAATCTTTATAACATCACGACAATACAAAGGATTTTATGATTCGTATCTTGGGAAGGCGATTTAGGATGACCAATAAATCGAGCAACCACTTCATAGCCAATGCATATCTAAAACTTAATTTGAGTCCATGCTTTAATTAAAATTCTACATATATATATATATATATATATATATATATATACACACACACACACACATACATAGTTATTAATTTATTGTAATTGCTAACGTGTTTGTACAAGTTCTCGAAAATACTTGTCGAAAATAGCATTCAATGGAGAATTTTATATTTGTATTTTTTATTATAATTGTACACATTAAATATAGCGAAAACTTTACTTTTTGAAGTGTCGGGAGGTAATATTCTTTACTTACATTACACACATTTAGACAAATATAGGTCATTAATAATTACATGAAAAGAGTGAGCTAATCAATTAATTCACACATTTACGTTATAAATATTATTTAAGTCATTTTTTTTCAAATGGATCTTTACTTTTTTCTATAATTTTAGTCAAGTAAAAATATTATTTGTAAATACTTTCCTTTTCATAGCACATCAAAGATACTATTCTTTTCATACATTACAAAATATTTTTCTTTTCATATGTATCTTATACATTTCTATACATATCTTTTATAACAATAGATTTATATTTAGTACACATACATTTTTCACATTATTTTTAAAATAATTTTTTACCTCCTTCCTCTTTGATAAATTTAGTCTAATCAGTTACAACATTTGTGGATTCTGAAGGGTGCCTAACCCCATTCTTTCGAAATAATTTAAACCATTACTTAGAATCTAAACTTGTTTTCGCAGACTAAAACATTAGTCATACATGTTAATAAATAAATAAGTTTCCTTATTTTCCTTAGAAAATTAGGTGGCGGCTCTGTAAAAATTTCAATTCATTTAGCGTCCATAAGTTATGTTTTGTTTAACCTTGGAAAATATAGGGATGATAGTTGGGATAAGTAAGGATGTGGATACATTACGCAACGAGGTACGTTCTCTGATGGAGAGTCATATTCCAGCCATTCCTCTTGAGATTCCTTTATTTGCCCAGCCGATGCTACCATACCGACCTCAATATTTGGATATATTTTATAAGGAGTTGGTCCCCAGAGTTCGGACTAAGAGAGTGAGAGATAATGACTTGCAGGACCCCGACATGACATATGCTCAGGCCATGAAAAAGGCTATCGATGAGTCGATGGAGTCTGCAGCTATTGATGGGTAGAGGCATGTTGAGATAGCTGCGG
Organism: Capsicum annuum; assembly: GCF_002878395.1. Lineage (NCBI taxonomy): Eukaryota > Viridiplantae > Streptophyta > Magnoliopsida > Solanales > Solanaceae > Capsicum > Capsicum annuum. The sequence goes on along the minus strand of NC_061116.1, from coordinate 166,384,172 downwards.
ATGCATCTTCTAGTAGTTCCCCACCATCACCATCACCTCTGTCAGTTGAGATACCCCCTGAGAGGGCCGAGCATGACACGGACACTTAGTGCATCCCAGGTAAATCCTCATTCTCTTGCTTTACATTATTTACACACACCGGGGATAGTGCATTACCTTTTAGTTGGGAGCAAGATATACCATATCCACCGCAGACTTTCTTTGTCATGCTTATTTTTTTGTCGGTCGCAATATGGTTGTAGAACCGGCATGTCTAGGATAATTTTTTGTCGTATTATGTTTTGTTTTATATTGTGTTGTTTTTGTGTAATTAGAAGATTTTTGAGTATCTAGGGTAGTTGAAGTACTTTATTTTTATTATTGAGAAAAATGATACCCCTCTAAAATTTTATTTTGAACAGTTGGATATGTACATGTGTTCAACCATTATGAATCTTGTTATGACATTAGAATTAAGGACAGAATAATCATAGCTAACTGGTGCATGAATCGGATAAGTAGTAGCTTATGATGCAACCCTATGCTATATGTGTGTGAGATACTACTTTGTTCCCATTGTGTGTTGAATTCAGAACTTGCTCGGTTAGTCTTACCTAGGTTATAGGATAGCCGGTTAAGAAAGGATCATAGTTCATTCTTGAAATATGTCCACTTTTAGCCTAAATAACCTTTCAAAAGTGAATAAGTATCCCTTGATCCCTATTTTTTAGCCTTATAGCCTATTTTTCTTGTTTCATCTTTTACCTTCCTATTTGTGTTACAATAAACATGTTTTGGCCCTGGTCCTTCTTGGACATTATGCATCTTAACTCAGGAAAATCACCTAAGTTGAGGGTGGCTATCATAGGGGTGTGTAATATGAAGTGGGTATGAAGAAGGGTAAATGGGAGAAATGAAAGTAGGGCTGGGAGTGGCAAGAAAAACAAAAGAAAGAAAAAAAGAAAAAAAAAAGAATAAAAGAAACCACACCTAATTTGAATGTGCAATAAAAGAATAAAATTGGAGAAATAAGAATGAAATTTAAAAAATGGTTGAGTAGTGGACTCCAAAATAAGCGTAGTTCCAAGGAGGCTTAGTCACAAAAACTGTCCATAGGTACCATACCAGCCCCAAATCCTACATTACAAGCCGAATAAAGTCCTATAGTGATCCTAACCCGACTATCTAAAAGTTGAGGTAAAGAAAATAAGGGCAAGCCTATGGTATTTGATGCACATTGATTGGAACTTCCTTGTGAGTGTGAGTGTGAGTGTGAGTGTGAATGTGTTTTGAGTGGCCCTGCATTGACATGCATGATTTCATATGAGTGATTAGGACTTCTTTGATGTGAGAGCACTTGGGTTGTGTTGCTAGCTGCTTACTTGTTTGGGTAGTGTAACTTGTACATATGCATAGTTGTTTGCTGCTAATGTAATGTCATATCTTGATTCCCTTGTGTCACATTGTTGTGCTTCATTGAAACACACAGTTGGTTTTGAAGTATTAAAATAGGAGAGAGGGGGTAATATTTTAAACTTAAAGTTGATGATTGACTACCATAGATAGCTTAGGATTCTATTAGTTAAGCATCGTTGTTTTGTTTATTGAGTTGTGTTACCTGGGGACATGTAAATGTTCAAAGTTGAGGGTGTTGATTTGCTATGGTTTCATGGCACTTTCGATGCTTAAAACGATGAAAATATGCAAGTTACTAAGGTCTTTTTGTGAGATAGGATGTGTTCTGTGTTGTGTTTTGCAAGAAATCAAGTTTTGGAACTGAAAGGGAGAAAAGATGAGATAATTGATGATTTTGGGGCACCTACGTGGGTACCTAAGTAATATGTTGTCACCCGCTGCAACATATGTCTATATCTGTTAGATTATTTCCAACACATGAGTCATCTATTGCAACAGATAATGCATCTATTGCAATATTTGAATTTAGTAATTCATTTCAATTAATAAGTTCAAATCTAAGGATTAATGGAATTCATGAAAAAATAATTGGTCATCAACTAAAATAAAATCCATAACAAAAAATAAATTCGAGTCTTCACAAATTATACTAAATATTTAATAAAATATAAAATATTAAATTGTTATGGATAATCTGTTGCAACATATGATAAATATTTACAAGTTAATCTTTAAAGCCAACTTCCTAAGGTTACTTTTACAGAATTAAGCGATAAATATTTACTCAATATTGATCAGTTGTGCTTCATCCGATGGTATGAAACTCGACTTTGATTATGGTGAATCTTCACTGTCGTTTACGTGCCCTTTCTAAGCCTTCACAATTTCATAATTCCAAAGAAGTGTAGCATATATTTTATGAAGTAATTCGTTATCAACTTCATTATTTGGTACTTGTTATCTATCACTTAAATACTCAGCGTAAGTGGTAACAAAAATATTGCAATTCCTGCATTTGTAAAAAGTAGATAATACATATCTAATTAATGTAAAAGTTGTAAAATTTATGAAAATAAATCATGATAAGTAATTACAGGCTACCACTGGATTGTTGAACACCTTTAAGATATTCTACATCAAATAGATTACCCTGTAAAAAATGGCTATCACTCATTTTATCCTAGTATGCTTCAATCGTCGACCAATAAGTATGAATCCTTTGGTCCAAAAAACCACTTATATAAAGGTAAATAGGCAACACTATGGCCAAATTTTATATTTCGGATGACTGATCAGAACGTCTCTTTGTCAACATCGAGTCATAAATTCAAATGTGTGTCTCTTTTAGAATAACGGCAGGCAACACCCAATGGAACTCACCATCACAATTGACTAGGATGTACACTTCATTGACAAGGTAGGCCAGCTGGAATGCTAAAACCTTTGATGATGTTTCTTAAATATTCCTCGTTTTGAGCAACTTCCAGATGTCTTTGATAATACCTTTCGTAGGTCTTATCGATGTATACTTTAAACAAATAGTTGATTATCGTGTATCTATATTGTTGTTATGTTTGCAACTTGGCCTTCTTTCAGAGGTAGTAAAATATGGCATCAATGTGACGCACATATTATCAAATATTACAATTAAGTAACGATAAAATTATTTAATATATATAATTAAACAAAAATAGACTTCAATTATAGTATTAATAGTAAGATAAATGAAATTTAAACCTCATTATTCCAACAAGTGTTGGGCTGTGACATCAAGTAGAACCAATTCTTCATTTTGGGATGTCAACCAATAAAGTCGACCATATCAAATCAAAGACCCGATTGTTTTAATTTGCAATGGTTATCTTTTTGTTATTTGCATGATTTAGATGTGTTAATATCATGTTTGTATAAGACAAAGCGTATGAATCAGAATTCTTAAAATGATTTATGTTGCCTGTTGGCATGATACTTTATCCCATCAGCAATTCATTCTAAATAAATATTAATCAACTGTGTTGGAGCCTCATCCGAGATGTTGAACCTTTCAAGTGGATAATTCTAATAAACATTCGAACTTTTATCCAGACTGATAGATTTCACTTTTTCTTCCTCTTTGGTAGCAGTTGATGTATTATCAACTATGATAGTATGTTGTTCAGTAGTAGCAGGTACTTTGACATCCACCTGAAAAATCAGAATTGTCAATATTTATCACAAAGATACAAATAAAATAAAATTAATAAAGATACATAAAGTTATGCAGTAGATAGGTAATCTATTGCATAACTTTAACCCGTTTGTTACAATAGATATATAAAGTTACGCAGCAGATGGATAATCTATTGAATAACTTTAACCCATTTATTGCAACAAATACATAAAATGATGCAACAGATATGTAATCTATTGCAATAGATGGGATATCTGTTGCAACAGATATGTAATCTGTTGTAATAGATGGGATATTTGTTGCACTTATTTCTAAAGTTGTTAACATATTACCCAGCTACTGCAAGTGATACAGCAGATAGATAATTTATTGTAATAGATTACCCATCAGTTGCAATAGATGGGATATTTGTTGCAACAGGTATATAGTCTGTTAGAACAAGTGATAAATATTCACCTTTTTTAGCTTATGTTATTCTCTTATGGCCCTTGTACATTGCTCAACTGTGCAAGAAAGAGGAATTACAATTTTTATTTTTTTGATATTTGATAATACCTTGGAATTGATTTCTTTCTCCTTTAAACCTCTAATGGAGTGAATGGACCTAAAATCCTCTTTGATGGAATGAGACCCCTCTTAGATGTCAATTCTTTTACAACAACAGTTAATGCGTTAATAGAATTAATCACTCCATCATATCTTTACTTATAATTTTGATATTTGCGTGTACAACATAAGCTAGGAGGGTCAAGATCTCCAAATGATTGACTATGTTTATCATGTGAGAAATCTATAGTATGCCAATTTAAAGTGGTATATCGACCACAAAAATCAGTATAGTCAGTATGATCATAATCATGATGTAACGCTCCGAGTCTGTATCCTGAATTTCATATATTTTTTATGACCCCAAAGGACCACAAGCTAACCCATGACTGATATCTGCTGTGAGCACTGAATAGTAATACTATAATAAATGCAAAAAATAGGTTGAAATGCCATAAGGTTTGAAATCTGAAATATCGATAAAGAATATCAACTGTAATAATAATCTACAAATTTGAATACTGTCAGAAAAGCCTCTAACAAATATGTCTGAAAGTGGAGTTGATGGGACAAGCCCCCAAATAACTCCGACTACTGAAATACTAAAATAATACATATCCTCGATAGATAAGGACTTACTGCTAAATCTGACACTGTTGGATGAATTTGAATCTATCTATGCGCAGTCAGGAACCTGAGCGTCCGAACCTATGATATGAGACATCATAGCATAAAAAAAAAGTATGTGTCAGTACGTGGAATGTACTGGTATGCTAGATAAGGTAAGGCTAAATGCAAGGGTTCATATGCATGAACATAACTGGCTGAATGATATAGAGTAACTGAATATGAGGGTACATGGATAGCTGAAACTACTGTAAATACTAAGTTATGCAATACTGTGCAAATACGTGTATACTGTACTAAAGCTAAGTTCTGAGTTCGGATAACTGAGTAACTGATATCTAAGCTACAGTCCCGGTTCTGTAGAACTGAACTAAGTTCTTTACTAAGACTAAAACTGAGACTGTGGAAAGTAATCATCTAACCAATATGCCCTTTTTCTGAATAGATTTGGGGTCCAACCTGTAACCCTAGCTGGAAGAGTGTCATTACCATGCCATGGGTAAAGAAAAGCTGAAGAGTTACCTTTATCTGGAAGGTACTCTAATGAGAACGGTGGTACACTCAACTGGCGGGTTAAAACACCTCATCAACCCTCAACTAGCAAGTTAAAGTCTTAACCTACGCTGGCTATGTAGTTCTGGAATGCAAGGACTATTTTTAAGGATCACACATTCTACTGGCAGGTGAGCCCCCATCCTTGGGTTCACTTAGTGCTGAATATTACTCCCAACTGAATAGACACTGAACTGATTATACTGAGCTAAACTAGACTGATACTGAGTTTTCACTAAGTTCTGTAACTGACTAAGTTTATTGATCATATTTGTGACACTACTGAGACTATTCTATAACTACTATAGCTCTAGGTAAACAACTTGACTTTTGGGTATTAGATACCCCCTGGACTCAATAGCATAAAAGTAAAGTATAGCATGATCTTGAAAAGCATAACAATGTCCACTTCTTCATAATTCATTCATAGTGACATTTTATTATACACTCGTAAGGCATAAACTTGTACATGATTGGGAACACAGGATGACATGTCATGATTCCACTATCTACTTCACATAGGCATTTTAGCAAGCACTAGGGGAGCATGGATTATTTCACATGATAATGGCCAACACATGAACTTCATGACTACAATACTCAATGTCAAATTCAAGGGTTTAGTATGCAATTTATATAATTCATCACATAAACTATTTTAATTTCATGAGACTTATACTAAATCATGGATGGAAACCCAATTAACATCATGAACATAAATACAATCAATTTCAAGATTAGAATTCATAATTCTGAGATCTTGTAAGTTTAAAAAGGGATTCTTGAACTCTATAGGTGAAAGGAACCCATAGATGGACATCTAACATACCTGGGATTACTAATTCTTGAAAGTCCTTGAAGGAAATCTTGAGTTTATTCTTGATTTCTTGAAAATAGGGTTTTGCCCCTTTTAGAGAGAGTGTTTTAATCTTGAGAGAAAAGTGAGGAAATAATGATATAATAGGGTATTTAGGGCTTTAATCCCGTGTTTAGGTAGATTAGGTATTTTAGGAATTGACCAAACAGCACCTGAATTAAAATCATGAAATAATAAAAATCCTAATTTTTTATGCTGACGCGATGTGGTGGAATCACGCCGGCTCACTGGAAATTGGACGTCTGGGAAATGAAGGTTTATTGTGATGCGACACCATCGCGTCGGCTCACTGCATGAAAATTTACCTCTTGGTGCGATGTACCATAATCGTAGAGCAATACAAAAAAATAAAAATTGGGAATTTGGCAGGTGATGCGATGCGGTGGTATCACGTTGGCCTACTGAAAAATGACCATTGCCATTTAGCTGGTCTCCGCGATGCACTAGGTACCAATTTGGTACACTGGCTTACAAAAATGGCTCTAACTCTTCCCCCGAGTATTAGTTTTAAGCGAATTTTATATCGTTGGAAAGGTGACTGAATTTTCTATGCATTGGTAAGCTCTAAAGTAAAAAATATTGAGCATTTGAAAAGTTTATATAGGATAACTCATGTACTGAGAGTTAAATTAAGCTACAAAAATATGGAGTATTACAATATCTCCCTCTTGGGAACATTTGCCCTCGAATGAGGCTGATTAAACTGAGAAACACTGATAGGTTGAGTTTACACACTGAACATGCATATCTGATCATGGAATACATGACTGAAATTACTGATAGGCTGAGTTTTCATTCTGAACATGCATATCTGATGCATGAGTATGTGACTGAGCTGATTCATGAATGCATGACTGAATATACAACGGTAAAGAATACCAAGTTTGTAACTGTAACTGAACATAGAACTGAGTAAAGCTAAGGAAGACCAGTACCTTAAGCTGAGTCTGAATTTGTAGAGAAGAGGTGAGGATACTTGATCTGCATGTCTGCTTCTGTTTCCCAAGTAGCTCCCTCAACGGACTGATTTCGCCAAAGAACTTTGACCAATGGAACTTCTTTGTTCCTTAATCTGCTAATCTGACGATCAAGGATATGGACTGGAACCTCTTCAAAAGAGAGATCATTCTGAATATCTACGCCCTCTAAGGGAACTATGACTGCTGGGTCACCAATGCATTTCTTTAGCAAGCAGATATAGAATACTGGGTGTACTGAATCTATATCTGAAGGCTACTCGAGCTCATAATCTACCTTTTTTAAATGACTGAGAATTCTGTAAGGACCGACATACCGGGGACTGAGCTTTTCCTTCTTGCCAAACCTCTTTACTCCTTTCATGGAAGACATTTTCAGGAACACAAAATCACCGTTCTCAAACTCAAGATCTTTTCTCCTCACATCTGTATACGACTTTTGTCGTCTCTGGGAAGCCCTAAGCCTTTATCTGATCAACTTAACCTTCTCTAAGGCATCAAACACTAAATCAAGCCCTACCCTACTACTGCAACCTCACCCACCTCAAACCAACCAATTGGAGATCTACATCTCCCACCATAAAAAGCCTCAAACGGAGCCATCTGAATATTGGAATGATAACTGTTATTATATGTGAATTAGATCAAAGGCAAGAGGTCATCCTAACTACCTTTAAAATCAATAACACAGGCTCTTAACATATTTTATAGAGTCTGAATGGACCTCTCTGCTTGACCATCTGCTTGAGGGTGATGAAAGTTGTAGTGAGGCAAACTTGGGTACCAAGACCTTTTGGAATGCTTACCAGAAGTCAAAAGTAAATTGGGTACCTCTATTTGAAATGATGGATACTGGGACTCTGTGCAACTTGACCAACTCTCTGATGTAGAGTTTGGTATAGTCCTCGGCTGAATAAAAAGTATGAACTGGCAAGAAGTGAGTTGATTTGGTCATCTTATCTGCAATGACCCAAATAGAATCATGCTGATGATGAGTATGAGGCAAACCCGTCACAAAATTCATGTTCACTTCTTCCCATTTCTATGTGGGAATACTAAACTCCTGTATAGATCCACTAGGCTTCTGATGCTCCATCTTAACTTGCTGACACGTAGAGCACTTAGCTACAAACTCTGTAATTTCCCTCATTATCCCACTCCACAAATAGATCTCCTACAAATTGCGGTACATCTTAGTGGCCCCTGGATGAATAGAGTAGCTCGCACCATGCACTTATGTAAGAATTCGCTGCCTCAGGTCTTCTACACCTGGCATACATAGCCGACCTTGGAAACGCAACACACCATCTCCCCCTTGGGAGAAAACCTCTACTTTCTGATCTCTGACTGACTCCTTCAACTTAATAAGATGGGATCTCTATCCTTCTTTTCCTTTACTTTAGAAACTAGAGATGATTCTGAATTATTCTACACCCACACACTACCCTCTGCTTAATCAACTAAGCGGATACATAGTCAGGCAAGCTGATGAACTTCCTGAACTAACTTCTTCTTATCACTCTCAACGTGAGTAAAAATACCCATAGACAATCTACTGAGAGTATCAGCCATCACATTGGCCTTGCCCGAATGATACAGAACACTCATGTCATAATCTTTTAGCAATTTTAACCATCTCATCTGACGTAAATTCAAATATTTTTGAGAAAAACATATTGTAATCTTTGGTGATCTGTGAACACATCAACAGCACCCCATACAAGTAATGCCTCCAAATCTTTAAAGCAAACACTACATCTGCTAACTCAATATCACGAGTCGGGTAACTCTTTTCATGAGGCTTAAGATGTCTAGAGGCATAGGCTATGACCTTATCTCTATGCATGAGGACACAATCCAAACCTACTCTGGATGTATCATAATACACAACAAACCCATCTGAACTATTTGGCAAAGTCAAAACTGGAGCTGAGGTGATCGAGTCTTCAACTCCTGAAAACTCTTCCCGTAGGAATCTGACCACTGAAACTTAACTTTCTTCTGAGTCAATATGGACATGGGGGATACCAAGGACAAAAACCATTCAACAAACCGATGTTAAGAGACAGCTAAACCCAAGAAGCTCCTAATATCTGATGGAGAAATGGGTTTAGGCTAATTTCTCACTACTTTGGTCTTTTGAGGATCAACTCTAATACCATAACTAGAAATAATATGACCAAGGAATGCTACTGACCTTAGCCAAAATTCACACTTACTGAATTTAGCGAACAACTGATAGGCTCTGAGAGTTTGAAGGACAATTCTGAGGTGATCTACGTGATCATTCTCACTATAAGAATAGACAAGAATGTTATCGATGAAGACTATAACAAACATGTCCAAGTACTGCTTGAACACGTGATTCATTAAGTCTATGAAAGCTTCTAGGTCATTAGTAAGACCAAAGGACATGACTAGAAATTCGAAGTGACTATATCGGGTTCGGAAAGCTATTTTCAGAATGTCACATTCTCTGACTCTGAGCTGATGATAGCCTAATCTGAGATCTATCTTAGAAAAGTAACTGGGACCCAGTAGTTGATCAAACAATTCATCGACTCTAGGAAGTGGGTACTTATTCTTGACTGTGACTCTGTTCAACTGATGGTAATCTATACACATTCTAAGAGAACCATTTTTCTTATGCACGAATAACACTGATGCGCCCCACGGAGAAATGCTAGGTCTGATGAACCCCTTATCTAAAAGGTCATTTAACTGTTATTTCAATTCTTTGAGTTCTGCTGGTACCATTTTGTATAGTGGAATAGATTAGGCTGAGTGTCTGGATGAAGGTTTATTTCGAAGTCTATTTCCCTTGTAGGAGGAACTCCGGGAAAATCTTCGAGAAATATATCTGAGAATTCATTTACTACTAGAACTGACTCAATACTGGGAGTCTCTAAACTAGAGTCTTTGACTCGCACAAGATGATAGACACATCCCTTGGATATCATTTTTTCTCGCTCTAAGGTATGAAATCAACTGACCCTTAAGCATTGCGGTACTACCCCTCCATTCAAGGACTGGTTTATTTGGGAACTAAAAATGAATAATTCTGTTTCTACAATAAACTGAGGCGTAGCATGAATAGAGCTAATCTATGTCGAGAATGATGTCAAAATCTGCTATCTCTAGCTCCACTAAGTCTGTGAAGTAACTTTCTGAGATATCATAATCGGATAGTTCCTGTATACCCATCGAGATATGATAGATTTACCCACTAGGGTAGAAACTGAGAAAGGCTCTACTAGGATTTTTGGACTGACTCCAAAGTTAATTGCTATATAAAGAGTTACGAAAGATAAAGAAGATCCTGGATCTAGTAAGGCATACACATGTAAATGGAATATCTATAATGTACCAGTGACCACATCAGAAGAATTCTCCTGATCTTGTCTGGACTGAAGTGCATAAACCCTATTTGGGTGTTGCCCACTGGTGGCACTGGAAGCGGTACCCTGCTAATTCGAGCGATCGAACTGAGCTGAAGAACGATTATACTGACCCTAAGAACCTGACTGAGGACAATCTCTGATTCTGTGGCCTGGCTTGCCACACCCAAAATAAACATCACTACCATCTCTGCAGATACCCTGATAGTTTCTGCCATATTTCTGACAAAGAAGATTTGTTCAAGCACTGCTAACACTACCCTGAGATTTAGAGCCTTGCGCCCTATGTTTGTTACCATTTTTAAACTTAGGGACTAGAGCACTGGCTGAGGACGGAGCTGGAACTGAAAATTTCAGGCAAAACTGGGAACAGTTACCGTCTTCTGACTTAGGCTGAGTAAAATTAAAGCTACGTATTCTAGCTCTCTTATTCTTCCTCTCTCCCTCTCCTTATTCTTAGCTTCTACTATCTGTTGAGCATGGACCATAAGCTTGGATATGTCCATCTCCTTAATTAACATTGTTGTTCTGCACTCCTTAACCATACTATCTGACACCCCAGATACGAACTTGCTCATTCTGGACCTACTGTTTGGTACTACATGGGGATCATACCTGGCTAACTGAGTAAACTTGAGAGAATACTCTTTTACACTCATGTTGCCTTACCTGAGATTGATAAACTCTAACACCTTGGCTTCTCTCAGCTCTAAGGGAGGCATGTTCTATAAATGAAAAAATGAATGAATTAGACTGAGAGTTTAACTTAAGATGAGGCTCACTTTTCCTAAAACGTCTTATATCCTCATATCCATAAGTGTGGCGCGCTACACACATATGTACAAGAATCTACTAGACACGGCTTTCAAACTCCCTAGGACTCTATTGAACCTTAGCTCTGATACCAAGTTTGTAACGCCCTGAGTTTGTACCTCAGATGCTACACGGTGCTTACGACCCTAAAGGACCACAAGCTAACTCATAACTGATATCTTCTGTGAGCACTGAATAGTAATACTGTAATAAATGTGGAAAATAGGCTGAAATACCATAAGGTTCAAAATTTGAAATACTGATAAAGAATATCAACTATAATAATAATTTGCAAAACTGAATACTATCTAAAAAGCCTCTAACTGATCTGTCTGAAAGTGGAGTTGATAAAAAAATCTCCCAACTTACCCCGACTACTGAAATACTTAAAAAAAAATATATCCTCAATAGATGAGGACTCACTGTAAAATCTGATACTGCTGGCTGAATCTGAATCTAAATCTGTCTATGCGTGGTCAGGAACCTAAGCATTCGAACCTATTATATGAGACATCATAGCACAAAGAAAGAGTATGCATCCGTATGTGGAATATACTGGTATGCTAGATGAGGCAAGGCTGAATACAAGGGTTTATATGCATGAACTGTAACTGGCTAAATGATATAGAGTAACTAAATATGAGGGTACATGGATATCTGAAATTGCTGTAAATACTAAGTAATGCAATATTGTGCATATACGTGTATACTATAACTGAGCTTTTACTGAAGCTGAGTTCTAAGTTCTGATAACTGAGTAACTAATATCTGAGATTACTGATAACTGAGTTACTAAAACTGATTGACTATATCTAACAGTCTTGATTCTGTAGAACTGAAATGAGTTCTATATTAAGACTTAAGGGTGGGCATAAATACCTAAAAAACTAAAATACCGAACAGAACTGAATCATTTCGATTTTTCAATTTTGGTTTTTTGGTTTTTGGTTCGGGTTTGGTTTTTTGTACAATTTTGATATTTCAGTTTGGGTTACGGGTTTTAGGTTCACATAATTTGGTTTTTCGGTTTAAATCAAACTTTTTAATATACTTTTTTAATTATATAATATATATAATATAATAATATATATATTCCTATCTAATTGTCGGCCATTTGTCCTGCATCAAGACAATTTCCACACAAAGCAATGTACTACTATTTTAGATATTTTATTCAAATTATCTGGAGATTTGGTATATATGGGCTACTTCCATTTTTTAAAACAAATATCATGTGTAAACTATATCATGATGAGATCTTTTTTTTGTTGTTATATATAGTATTGTAATTAAATTGATAGAGTTTAGATTCTAATATGCTAGTATGCATATAATTGTATGTATATTGTAATATTGTTCTTGTGAAAGCCAGATAGTGATCTCAAGCCAAATGAAACATAGTTGTAGGCTAACTGGCTAAGAGTAGCCCTTTTGATTATTCCAGAAGTAAGTATCCCTTTTGAGTTTAAAGAGTCCCGCCTTTTTTTCCAGTGTTAAAGTATTTGTAGACTATATATATTACTCCAGTTTTTATCATAGTGAAAAACTTTGGTATATTTTGTAACATCACGTACTTTTTTATTTGAAAGAAGACAAGACCAAAAAACCAAAATTATAAAATCAAAATTATTAAACCAAAATAAAACCGAATCAAAATTCATATAAACAGAACTGAACAAATTTGGTTCGGTTTTCGGTTTGTATAATTTCAAAACCAAAAACCAAAAAAACTGAAATAAAAAAACCAAATCCGAACTGAAGTACCGAATGCCCACCCCTACTGAATCTGAGACTGTAGAAAGTAATCATCTAACCGACATGCCCCTTTTCTAAATAGATTTAGGATCCTACCTGTAACCCCAACTTGAAGGGTGTCATTACCGTGCCACGGGTAAAGATAAGCTGAAGAGTTACCCTCATCTGGCAGATACTCTAATGAGAACGGTGGTACCCTCAACTGGCAGGTTAAAACATCTCATCAACCCTCAACTGGCAGGTTGATGTCTCAACCTACGCTGGCTATGTAGTTCTGTAATGCAAGGAATGCTTCTAAGGATCACACCATCTACTGGCAGGTGAGCCCTTATCCTTGGGTTCACTCGGTGCTGAATCCTACTCCCAACTGAATAGACACTGAATTGATTATACTGAGTTGAACTAGACTGATACTGAGTTATGTAACTGAATGAGTTTACTGATCATGATACTACTGATACTATTCTGTAACTACTGTAGCTCTAGGTAAACAGCTAGATTTTTGGGTATTAGATACCCCCTGGACTCGATAGCGTGAAAGTAAAGCATAGCATGATCTTGAAAAGCATAACAATGTCCACTTGTTCATAATTCATTCATAGAGATTTTATCATACACTCGTAGGGCATAAACTTTTACATGATTGGAAACACAAAATAATATGTCATTATTCCACTATCCACTTCATATAGGCATTTTAGCAAGCACTAGGGGAGCATGGATTATTTCACATGATAATGGCCAACACATGAACTTCATGACTACAATACTCAATATCAAATTCAAGGGTTTAGCATGCAATTCATATAATTCATCACATAACTATTTTAATTTCATGATACTTATACTAAATCATGGATGGAAACCCAATTAACATCATGAACAGGAATACAATCAATTTCAAGCATAGAATTCATAATTTTGAGATCTTGTAAGTTTAAAAAGGGATTTTTGGACTCTATGGGTGAAAGGAACCCATAGATGAACACCTAACATACCTGGGATTACTAATTCTTGAAGGTCCTTGAAGGAAATCTTGAGTTTGTTCTTAATTTCTTGAAACTAGGGTAACGTGAAGAAATAATGATATAATAAGGTATTTAGGGCTTTAATTCCGTGTTTAGGCTGATTAGGGATTTTAGGAATTGACCAAACAGCCCCTGAATTAAAATCACGGAATAATAAAAAACTTAATTTTTCATGCTGGCGTGATGTGGTGGAATCGGGCCAGCTCACTGGAAATTGGATGACTTGGAATTGGAGGTTTGGCGCGATGCGGCGCCATCGTGTCGGCTCACTACATATGAATTTACCTCTTAACGCGACGTGCCATGATCGTGGAGCAACACTAAAAAATGACAATTGGGAATTTGGCTGGTGGTGCAACACAGTGGTATCACGTTGGCCTACTGGTAAATGGCCATTGCCATTTGGCTGGTCTCCACGAAGCGCTGGGTGATAATTTGGTACACTGTCTTACAAAAATGGCTCTAACTCTTCATCCGGATATCGGTTTTGGGCGAATTTTATATCTTTGGAAGGCTGACTGAATTTCCTACGCATTGATAAGCTCTAAACTAAAAAATACTAAGCATTTAGAAAATTTTATATAGGATAACTCATGTACTAAGAGTTAAATTAAGCTAGAGAAATACGGGGTATTACACATTATCATGTTTGTTTCAAAAACTGCAAGAGGAGCATAAACTAATTTATCAACACCACCAACCCTAATAGCAGCACCATCACCAGTACCACCACCAACAGCAACTTCATCACCACCAGCATCACCAAGAATAACTCTATCACCACCACTATCATCACCACCACCAAAACCACCTGTAGCACCATCAATAACAACATTACCAAGAATAAGCCCCCCCCCCTCCCAAATTGTTTTTCTTTTGATGGTTGTTGTTCTAACCAATTCCTTTTTATTCTATAAATTACCTTATAGTTCGATAAAATTTGCACAGACCATAACATAACAAAAAGTGACATCTTCAACTCTCAATTAGTTGGGACAAGCCACAGATGCACAATCTAAAATAAATCAGTATATATATTAGAATAATGATTAAATTATTTAAATAAATTATTAATTAAAATTAGACTTACTGCTTCCTCGGGGAGTGGAGAGGGTTGGAAAGATTAAGAAATTTTGCTTTTTACCGACAACCATCTTAGAATTTTTGGACATGAAACTTCTTCTTGGTATTTCACTTGTTGTCTGGATAAGGAATGACTTCAAATGCCCAAGCCTATAAACATTACGCCAATAAATCAAAAATATTATTTAATAAAAAATAAATAAAACATAAGATAAATATTTATCATGAATGTCTATGGTAAGCCATATAAGTTGATCGTCTTTGGCGTTAACAGAGTCAACAAATATTTGACAAGCTTTCATGGCCCAAAGGATAGTTGTTAAATGCCTCAAGATCCTCGGAGAGCTTTATTAAACCAAGGGGCATGTTGTTGTTAATGTCTCTCACTCAAAGAATATTATGTACAAACCAAATCAAGCACAATGATTGATTGTGCTTCTTTGAAAGTCTTTTATCTTTCAACTCTTCTTATCAAATTTATATTTTTGAAGCTTGAACCAATAAGGAACAACAAGTCATCACCATCACCTGACTTGCCTTTTGGTGTGTGGGTACTTTTTTGTGTTACAATAGATATAGGTTGAGAAGGAAGATAATATTTTAGTCCAATAACTATGAAAAACTCTTTTTAACCAAAACAAAGTGGCATGCCACAGTAATTTATCAATACCTCATCCATCCTTAGTTTCTTACATAAATCTATGTTTGAGAAGACCATACACCATGGCCATTTGAAAACGAGCATTATTGTCCTCCGATAAATTAAGTTATTGCCCAAAGCAGGTGTCCCTGAAATAAGTTCCAATTTTTGTTCTTGAAGTATTTTTCTGAAGATATCAAAAAATTATCCCATGACTGACTTTACCACACAATCACCAGTTAAACCTATGGCACCATCACACTGCATTCTCACAAGAAAACTATCAATACTGAATATTTCAATGGAAGGGCTATTAAGATCAATATTAGCATTTGGATTATGTTGACTTGTTGAACTAAATTCAACATCTCTTTTGAAGTTTGCCTCTTCCTTATGTTCATTTTCTTTTACTTCTAGGAATATTGCTTGTACAGCAAGCTCATATAGTGGTGAATGTAGCCTAGCTTCTTTACTTATTCATTTACTTGGACTTAATTCACTTTCTTTTTCTTTGGGAACCATATTATTTAAAAATATGAGGAAAACAAAAAAAATATAATTGATTTATGAATCATTAAAAAAATGATAACAATAAATCTAACAAGTACAACACTAGTCTGTTGGAAGTAATAAAAATAGTTTCAATATTATTTTGATTTCTTTCAATAGATGTATAATCTGTAGGAAGAGATAAAAATAGTTTTGATAATATTTTAATTTCTTCCAACAGATGGGTCATTTGTTAGAAGAAATCAAAACAATATTCAAACATTTTTATTTCTTCCAACAGATTACTCATCTATTGCAACAAGTGGATCGTCTATCGGATGAAATCAAAATAGTATACCCAGTACTGTTTTGATTTTTTCCAACAGATAACTCTTCTAATGCAACAGATTGCCCATCTGTTGAAAGAAATCAAAAGTCTTAACAGTCATCTGTTGCAATTGATGAGTTGTCTATTGAAATAATTATTATGCTTTTTCCAACAGATGAATCATTAGTTGCTACAAATGAACCATCTGTTGAAACAGATGACCTGTCTATTAAAAAAATAAACCAGTAGCAAGATTTATCAAGAGTAACAACAAAATTTTAGCACATAAATACATACATACATATATCAACAAGAATACCAACAATAATATTACCATTTATTAATACATCATATTTATCAATACAACAACACCAATAACCCCCATATTTATCAAGACACGAACACCACAAACAACACAAACATATCACCACCAACAATACCAACATTTACTAATACATCAACACCAACAACATCAACATTTACCAACAAAATCAATATTCAACTCCAACACCAAAAATATTTTTCAACAATTACAAATACAACACCAATACACACACCCAACAACACTAACAAACACACACAAACAACAAAAAATTTCAAGAAACACAACAAACATAAACAAATCAACAGTTGTTTAAGTAAGTGTTCACTTAAACCAACAAAATCAGGAATCTCACAAAACCAACAGTTGTTAGATTTGGTCACAACAGATGTCTCCGGAAAAATTTAAAATTCAAGTTTCACTATTTTTACGACAATGTTTGAGAACAAGAACTATAATAACGATTAAAAAAATCATATTTCACTTAGAAAAGATATCATATTTACATCAATCATATTAAGTGAAGAAATACCACAAATTAGAATTTTCTTGAATCCCCATTTTATTTTTAAGCAACAAATATTAAAACTTTTAACTCATAGTAAAAGAGAAGTTAACTCAAATTTCTCTTTTTCTTCATAACTAAAAAGCCTAATTTTTTACCTGTGAAAGTCAAAAAGGAACGATGAAGAACTTCAAGTTGTTGTCTCCGGAGAATATTGTCACGTTGATCTGTTGTGAAGAAATTGATGATTGAAAGTCGAAAAGAAACGATGAGAACTCAAAATTATTGTAGCCAGAGGTTGAAAGTCGCCGGAGATTGAAGGTCGTGTCAGTTGACGATGGTTTGCAGTAGCTGTTGGGAGAAGTTTGAGAGAGAGAGCCGATACATTGAGAAAGGAGAGAGGGAAGAGTGTTGTTGTGGGTTGATTTGTATTTTTAAAAAGATTAAGAAGTTTTAAAAATATTAATTAAGTTCCCAATTAACTTAATCAAATTTTAACTTAATCTTTGACCCTTTCCTTTGATCAAAGTCACCAATACTCAAAAACAAACTTAAAAGATACTTTTTCTTCAATTTTTTCCAGATACTAATGTTATTTTATCTTTAAAATAACTCCCGAGTATGATTTCAAAATTTAACTACATCTGCTTAAGAAAATAAAGTATCACCATTTATACACAATAATCATTAAATAGCAAATATTGGTGAGTTTTACCTTACCAAGAAGTCTTGAATTCTAGTCTTGACCCAATACGGTGTACTACTAGAGATGGGTGACAAATCTATGTATATATATATATATATATGATATAAAAGAGAGTTATAGATAAGGTGGTGTGGCACCTCACTTTGGGCTTCATTCCTATTTATTTTTCCTCCTTTTTTGATATATTTTTAAAAAATTTCCCTCATTTTCAAATCAAATAATTAACAATATTTTATCCTTTTTATTGAGTATCATTGATAGTTATTAATAATTATTGTAGTTAAGCTAATGAAGAATTCAAAAGTCCCGTCAACTTTCAATAGCTTAAAAGTTATTGCCATTAATTTAGTGATGTAATGATAATTTATTGTGCAAAATAAAAAATTAAATTAATTTAGCATGATAGCCATATTTTAGCTCACCATAATAATCAACAAATTTATTTTGTATGATAATGGAGAACTTAAAAAGACATATTATTACAGCAACCTATTAGTTACACGTTGATGCTATATATATATTCTATTCCGTGACGGCTAAGGCAGGATTGTTGACCTTTAAACATTACACTTTTGGTATAATAAAAGAGAGCATATTATTGCAATAAAAGAGCAGTTTTATAACAAATCTATACATCTATCTATATATAATAGGAGAGACAAAAATGATAAGTGTCAACACTATAAAAATTTTAACTAAAAAATAATAATTAAATATTAAACATTAAACATAACTATTCAAATATATATATATATATATATATATATATATATAAAAATTAATTTGTACATTAACTACCCCTATATAAATTACACATTAAAAAGAAAAAAAGAAATAAAAAATCTATCTATATTTCTTTTCTTTTCTATTATATTATATAGAAGAGGTGGTTTGGACCACCTATTGCAATTACCAAAAAATTAACTACTTCCACTTAATTACATACCATGTCTCAATGTATAATAATTCCATTATTTCATTACAATGGTTTAAATATTTAATATATTCTATTAATTTATATTAATTAACTATAACTACATATTGAAAGTAAAAAAAAATTATTTATTTAATTGTCTATCATGTTCAAAACTAATTTGTTACCACAAATCACAATAATTAATAATTTAAAATATTTAAAAGACATATAGAAATTTTATTGACTCTTACCCAAAAAATTCCTCTATTCCCACTTAATTTCTCATGCCCCAATATATAATAATTTCATTTTTTCATCATAATGATTTAAATATTTAGTATATTCTATTAATTTATATTAATTAACTATAACTACATATTGAAAGTAAAAAAATTTTATTTATTTAATTAGCTATCATGTTCAAAACTAATTTGTTACCACAAATCACAGTAATTTGTTACCACATATAGAAATTTTATTGACTCTTATTGTTTTAGCAATGCCACATAAATTGAGATAACAAATCATAATAATTAACAACTTAAAATATTTAAAAGATATATAAAAATTTTAGTTGACTCTCAAAATTGTATCGAAGCCACATAAATTGGGACACAAGGAGTAAATATATTATTTGATAATTATATAAAACTTATTATAAATCACAATAATTAACAAGTTAAAATACTTTTTTAAAAATAGATAAAAGTTTTATTCAACTCTCAAAATTTTATCGGTACAGCATAAATCATGACAAAATAAAAAATTATCTTAATTAATTACAACTAAATATTTAAAGTAAATCAATTTTATTATTTTAATTAAATTTTATATAGATTATTAATCTTTTTATTTATTTATTTATTTTAGTAAATTTAAATTTTAAAATTCTTTTTTTCTTAAATAGAAATACTAATATTTAAACTAAACTTTAAATTTTTAATGTAAAAAATTAATAAATTTAATTTAATAAAATAAATTTCTAATGATTATTTTCTTAGAATTTGTGTTGGGTCAATATGTATCAAGTTAAAAAGAAATAAAAAAATATATAGTAAAATTTTATTATTGTGAAAGATAAATATAATGCACTATCCAATAATGCTTAATAATATCATATTTTGCATATGCAAATATAGCATCCCGTATTTAATTAATATACTACTTCGGTGAATTATCGATGATTACTGTTGGATATGATAAAATTATATTAATTTCATAGTAATAACATAATCAGTCGCTCTTAATTAATTATTATGAGTCATCTAGGTATTAAGAAAATAAATAATATTTAATGAAAAATAAAATAGACATAAAATGCTAAATTAACTCTTAATGTTTTAAATTAAATTTTCGTCTTTCGAGTAATGATTTACTATATCACTCCTTATTATAAGTCATTTATGTATTAGAAAAATAAGAATAACAAAATGATATGTCAACATAAAATATTTGATCGACTATCAAAATTATATTAGTATCACATAATTGGGACGGGACAGAAGAAGATATTAAGCAACATATATTATTTGAAAATGAAATAAAAATTATTGTAAATAACAATAATTAACTTAAAAAAAATTAAAAATTGATTGTTTTCTGCTTCAGCTGCTTCAGTCGTGATTTTACTATATCACCCCTAATTAATTATTATGATCATTTAAGCATTGTGCCACATAAGTTGAGATAGAAAAAATATTATAAATCACAATGACCAAAAATTTAAACTATTTAAAAAATATAATTAGCTATCATCGACACAAAACTCTAGACAAGGATAGTAGCATATATTATTCAAAAATTACATAAAAAGTATTATAAATTACAATTATTAACAATTTAAAATATCTAAAAAAAATTAATATGTTATATATTTAAAAAAAATTACATGAAAAATACTAGAAATAACAATAATCAACAACTTAAAAAAATTAAAAAGATATAAAATATTTGGTCGGCTCTTGAAATTATATTAGTGTCACTGAAATTGGAATAGAAGAAAAGTATTATAAATCACAATAATTAAAAACTTAAATTATTTTTAAAATATAATTGACTAATTAAAAAGTAAAAACTCTTATTTAAAATTAAGATGCTCTTTAGCTTTCTCGATCGACAATGGCGGAACACTTGATTTTGAGATCTTCCCCTTAATTAAATCGGAAATCAATAAATAAAATGAGATTGAGAATATAAAATTGACACAGAAACAACACTGATTGTAAATAGAATAGTGGTAATATATATATATATATATATATATATATATATATATTAATAAGTGTGAAGAAGCGGGCACCTCGTCGTCAACATGTCTTCTTCTTCACCTGCGTCAGCTGTTCCGTGATTTTACTATATTATCCCTAATTAATTATTTTAAGTCATTTACATATAGAAAAATTAATAATATTTAATTGAAAAAGGTAAAATGAACATATATGATATGTCTGTTTCAGTTGCTTCAATTTTCGTTTTATTATATCACCTATAATTAATTATTATAAGTCATTTAGGTACTAAACAATTAATAATATTTAATAAATAATAAAATAGACATAAATAATAAATTAATTTTTGATGTTTTAAATTAGTAAGACATCTTATATGAGACTCATCTAAAAAAAATCACAAGTATGTTTGCTCCATGAGTTTACTATATTACCCTTAATTAATTATTGTAACACATTTACATATAATAAAATTAATAATATTTAATAAAAAGGGTAAAATAGACATTTATGACATGTCTGGTTCAGCTACTTCAATCATAATTTACTATATCACCCCTAATTAATTACTATAAGTCATTTAGGTATTAAAAAATTAATAATATTTAATAAAAAATAAAATTGACATAAAATGATAAATTAATTCTTGATGTTTTAAATTAACATGACATCTTATATGAGATTTATTTAAATTTTTTTCACAAAAATTTTCTCATAGTACTTTTGATATATCACTTTTAATTAGGTATTATAAGTCATTTAGGACATATCCGCTTCACTGCTTCAATCATAAAATTTGATTGACTTTTGAATTTATTTCAGTGTCACTTAAATTGGAATAAAATAAAAAGTATTATAAATCATAATAATTAAAAACTTAAATTATTTTAAGAACGTAATTAACTATCAATGCCACAAAAAATTGGATAAGAAGAGTAGCATATATTATTGGAAAATTACATAAACAATATTATAAATTACAATAGCTGACAATTTAAAATATATTAAAAATATAATTGATTATCTAAATTATATTTGTGTCACATAAATTCGGGGTAGTTTGGGTATTTTATAATTTACATGTTTTAATTTAGTAATTTGTTGATCCAAATGATGTTTTTGAATTTAATATGTTTTAAAAATTTAGTACTTTGTTTATTTTAATTAATTAATTTTATTTTGGTAAAATATATATATATTTAAAAATTATGCAAACAAAATAATTATAAGTCATAACTATTAACATCTTCTAATATTTTAAAAACATATAATAAAAAATCTAATTGACTTTTGAAATTCTAATAGTGTCACATAAGTTGAGATAAAACAAGTAACATAAATTATTTGAAATTACATTAAAAGATACTAAAATCACAACGATTAACAACTTAAAATATTTTTAAAAATATATTAATAAAAATTTAATTGACTCTTTAAATTCTAAAATTGGGACGAAGCGAGTTACATAAATTATTAAATTACGTAAAATATACTATAAATCACAATAACTAACAATTTAAATTATTAAAAAATTTATATTAAGAAAAATTTGATTGACACTCCAAATACTATTTGTGCTACATAAATTAAGATAATATAAATAACATATATTGAGACCGTGCTGGCACGGGCTACATATCTAGTAGAAACTGTTCCCAAAAGAGGGGAGAAGAGGGGGGAAAGTTTAAAAAAACGTCAGCCACTTTTTTTCGAAAAAAAAAAACAGTTCTCAAAGAGGGGAAAGCAAGTAGTTAGGAAGAAGTGGTTTTCAAATCTTCATCCATTATTTTTTAAGTATTTGAATTGATTTTTTATTTATATATCAAATTATACCAAAAAACTTCTGTGAATATGCAGTTTTTTGTGAATTTTTTAAATTTTACTTTTTAGTGTATTAACATTTTTTTTTAATTTTAGATACGAATTTTTACTTTTTAAGTAGTAATTGTTTTGACTTTTTTTTAAATTATAATTAGTTTCGAATTTTTAAAAATATTAAATTGATAAGATTTTACAAAATATATTATTAATATGCATATTAAGAATTTTTTTTTAATGTGTAATATATATATATATATATATATATATATATATATATATATATATATATATGGGGGTAGTGAATGTACAAATTAGTTTATAGTTTTTTTTATTTTTTAATAATTATGTTTAATATTTAATTATTATTTTTTAATTAGAATTTTTGTAGTGTTGACACTTGTCACCTTTTCTCACCTAATTATATGTAGATAGATTCACATAGTGGGATCTGGGAAGAGTAGTGTCTGCACAATTCATATCATTACCTCGGTTGTTAGATAGATTGGTGGTTTTCGATAGATCCTCGACTTAAGACAAAATACAGTCCAGAAAAAATGTTAAAAGGACATTACAGACAATAAGAGTAACACAACAAGAGATAGTAACAGAAAAATACTATCACAAAATAATATTACAAACGATTTACCGAAACAACATATATCGATGTGAATTCAAAAATAAAAAGTCAAAAAACATAATACTACGATTATTATTAAGAACAATATTCCTGTCTATTATAATGGACTCATGATAAGGCGAGGCAACTTATATTTGTGTTAATTACATTAAATATATTATTGTTGTGCTATCGATACAACCTACTGTACTTAAAAAAAAAAAGATAGTAACTAATTTAGAGCCAATATTATAAATTTTAGGCAGTGACTAATACCACCATTTATACCTTCAGTTTGTTTTTACTTTCTTTGGAGTATGTTTACATGTAAATAAAAATCTTTAATAGGATTTATTTTAAATTTTATTATGTTATGTATAATTAAACTTATATATATTTTAATTTCTTTATTTTGAAATAGGCGATAAGAAACCTCAAAATACTTATACATGTAAGATACACATGAAAAAAATTAATTCAAAGTCAAATAAGACAAAAACAAAATAATTAAAATATAGTGTAGAAAATGTACACATTTAGGGGGGGATTCAAACTAATTTTAACAATCCAACTATATATTCAACATAAAATCAATCAATTTGTAATGATTAATCAATAATCTATGTTTTTCTTTTTGCCTGTGTCCTAATTTTTTATTTTTATAAAATTATGTTATTCTGCACAAAATATAAGATTATGATAATTAGTTTAAACTAGTTATAAAATATAGGCAATGATTAATGTCGCCATATATATATGATTATTTTTTACTTCTTTTAGAGTATATTTATATATAAACAAACGTATTTAGCAGGATTTTATTTTAAATTTTATCCTGTTATATATATCTAAACTCATAATATATTTCCATTTTTATATTTTGAGATAAGAAAAGAGAAAACTAAATTGCTTATGCATGTTACATACAAAACACAATTTAATTCATTAGACAAAAGTAATGTACTAAAATACAGTAAACAAAATGTATTAACTAATTTTAAGAATATATTAAAGTAATTAGATAATACAAATATTACTATTCATAAATTTAAACCGGAGAGATGTGAATTATAGAATAAAAATTTTAAAATAAAAATAAAATAATATTAGTAATATAATATCTTTAAACTGTAAATAATAAAATAAAAATATGAAACACAAGAGTTTTTTTTTTACATTTATATGTTTATAGTAGGAGTAGGGTGGGGCGTGAGGGTATTTCATTGAGAAATAATAAGTTAAACTTTTAAAAGATACATAATTTAACATGTTTTAACAAAATATTGAGATCTAAACATTAAAAATAATACTAGTATAAATAAAGCAGAAACACAAACATATTGACGTGGCTCTCTCCAAGGCCAGAAATTTCATTTATCTTTTTTTATGGTTAATTGGGTCTTCTTCCTAATTTTAAAAGATTAAAAATTACATCTTAGAATTTACATAATATTAAAGATATCCATATTTTATTCATTTCATTAGGGGTGTGCATCGATCGGTTCGATTTTATGTATTATCACTTCGATTTATCGATTTTTTATTTTTAAATATGCTAAACCAATAACCAAATCAATAAGATATTTTTTGTTCGATTTTTTATTTATCAATTTTTAGTTCTTAACAATTCGATTTTCGGTTTAACCGATAAGAAAATACGCATAAAATAGAAATAGTAGCAACTAACAATAAAAGAAATGAAATCTTAGTTGCAATCAAAATCCTACATAATGTGTTTTAATTTATAAGAAAGTTCAAGCTTGAATAGGTTTTCAGAAAATTGAATAGGCTTCTAGAAATGAAAAAGAAATATATAATAATATGTGTGTCTCTCTCTATATAATATAATATAATATAATATAATATAATATAATATAATATAATATAATATAATATAATATAATATAATATAATATAATATAATATAATATAATATAATATAATATAATATAATATAATATAATATAATATAATATAA